>NW_023270454.1:42237380-42458814 GCF_011800145.1 Mirounga leonina
TAAACATCATATATAAATACCACATAATACGTTATAAAATTAAACACTATATAAACACCACATAATACATTATAAAATTAAACATCATATATAAATATATAATACGTTATAAAACTAAACACCATCTATAAATACCATTCATGACATAGCGATTCTGTCGTTGCTGCTACTGGTACCCCTGCCCTACTATAGGATGAAGAGGAGGGGCGGAAGGAAGACGCACTCGTCTTGTTTAAGGCACTGTGCTGAGCACTTCACAGCCATCCTGCCACAATTTAATCCTTACAAGAAAACGATCATCTCCATTTTACAAACGAAGTTTCACGTGGGTTAAGTTCTTGCCCAGGCTCATGCAGCTAGCAGGTAGCCCGAACTCTTGAGTGTACACTTGTGACCCCTGTGGCACATACTGGTTCATAACCAGGCCCAGGAGAGACTGTGGAAAGCCTACCCTCTGTTTGCAATCATTACGGCATAGTTTGGTGAAAAAATTTAGAAAGCTGTACATAGGTTTGCATTCCTAGAAATGAATCTAGCTCAGTTTGTTCAAGCAAACAATTTTAAGCAACTCCTACTAAAATGGAAAAGATAGCTGTAATTGTTACTGATGATCAGCTTGGGGAAAAAGAACCTGCAAACCTCTAAAAAAGCTATGAGTAGTGCCAACGAGAGCTCTTATTAAAGTCTTTATTAGGTACTGAATAATTGTACAGAGTTAAGTCACACCATGATTTATGACAAGTTATGTCATTTTCCAGTGGGAGAATGGTATAATGAATAAAGTACCCCAGAATTGGGGAGCTAACGCAGTTTTTCACAAAATTACTGTCCTCTTTATACACATCTTCTTTGTGATGAGTAAAGTTTCTATATTAATTGCAAATAATTAAGTCAATATGATGATTTCCACTGTTTTGAAAGTCACCAAAAAGCATTTTATTTCATATTTTAATAAGAAATCTTCATTTTAATAAGAAACCACTTTTTTCTATGTACACAATTTTTATTTTATTACGTTATGACATTAAGGTATGCATAGGTCACCAGAATTTTCCAATTTCAATCTCCTTAAAAGCACAATTCAAAGGGTGTGTTTTAATTTATACTTTTTATATTTTGAGAAAAACCTGCCATGATCTAGTAACATAATTTGGTTTCCTTTTCACCTAACGTATTCATTATTTTAATTAGTATTTTGGTAAACTATAGAAATTTTCCTAATCCTCTTTCCTGACATCTTTAATGATAAAATAGTGACATTTAGAAGGAATTGGTTGAAAGAAAGACATCATTTGTATCCCAATTAAAATTAAAAACAAATTTCTGAAAAAGACATGACAGAAGAAAAGGAAGCATCGGGTTTCTAGTATTAGTCAATTAGGTTAAGAAAGAAGTTATGGCAAAATGTCATGCCTATGGAGTGGCTTGCTGCCTATCTTCAAAATGAGATTCAAGGGGAAAATATCATTGTGTCACACTGTTTCCATGTTATGATGGCACCATTTATTCTGTATATTTTCTTGCCCAGGAAAAGAAATTAGAGAATCTGAAAGGAGGGTGGTTATTCATTTTATTTTTCTCTTTCATTATTGTTCACCAGAAAATTCATTATGCAGATGATAATGATGATGAAAATCTTAATAAAATCATCATCATCATTAAATGGAGTTTTTCAATGACCCAACAGACGTGAAGAAGATAGAAACCTGAATTTCTGGTTTTGCCATTTGGTTACCTTAGATGAGTCTTTCCATCTTTTTGAGTCTCCGATTCTTTATCTGATGAAGTGTTTACTAAATTATCTCTATGGTTAATTTCTGCTCTGCATGTACCTTAACTTTTTTATGTTTGCTGGGAGAGAACCTCCTTTACCTAGTCTCTTAGAAAAATAGTGTTAGGAAAAAGGCACAGAATCAGATTTTGTGGCCAGTGGCCCAGTCAGAGAAAGAGTATAGGGATGTTTATATTCTTTTCTATTTTATTCAACTGTAGTTTTGGTTTTTTTTATTTAAGATTTTATTTATTTGACAGAGAGAGAGAGGATAAACAGAGGCAGCGGGAGAGGGAGAAACAGGCTCCTCAGTGAGCAGGGAGACAAATGCAGGGCTCAATCCCAGGACACTGGGATCATGACCTGAGCCGAAGGCAGACGCTTAACCAACTGAGCCACCCAGGTGCCCCCAGCTGTGGTTTCCATGACAGACGTGCGCAACATCCCATGCAGTTGGTAGAGAGAAGCCATGGTTTATGCTGTTGTGGGGATGTGGTATTGCCAAACAGAACACCGATGCATGATATTTGTGTCCACTTCTGAAAGCCTGGAAGAGGTTTCACCATCATGAGGTAGCTTTTGACAGTCTGTGCACTTACCTCATAAATTGGTGGTTAACATTTTTAAATTAACCACAACAACAAATATTAACATGTTTTAATGTTTTTAAAGTAGTTTGTTTTAATTAAAACTAATGAAGGTAAAGAGTAATATTTGTGGTTTTCAGAAACAAACATGTTTTGAGCATACTTTAAGGAGAGAGAAGATTCTTACCTTTCCATTTCATTTATTTTTGGTTGCAGAACTTCAGATGGTGGCAAAGTTGTTGGCACCATAGAAGTCAGTATCGTGAAGATGGGGGAGATTGAGGATGGGGAAGCCGACCACATCACCGCAGATGTGCAGGGACAAAAGGTAGGGTCTCAGTCAGCTCAATGCACAAATTAAATTAGAAACGATCAGTTTTGCCGGTTGCCTGAATCATCAACACGTCTGTGCACTATGAAATCTTATTATTCATAAGCCAAATGAGAAATCAGCTCTGGAATTGAAGTGCCATAAGCATGTTTGGTCTGCTGAACCAGAGGGTCTATTTGCACGGAACTCTGCAAAGCCTTGCGCCATTCAGCAACGCCTTCTTCGCCCCGGGGCTCCCCGTGTTGACACTCTCCTCTCAGCTGGAACAAAAGTACTGATCACTGCTGCATTCCGCTCTAATTAACCCTACGTGAGACGCAAAGAAGATTCCAGGATGGCTACTGCCAAAAGTAACCACTTCTCTACTCTCAAAACCCTCTTTAGAAAGAAATGCATTTGAGTTTAGATTTCATTTGTATGTGAAGGAGCACAGATTTAATAATGCTGGGCCTTATAAAATTGCAGAGAGAGAAGTAGGAAATAGCGCAAAGTGGAGGAACAGCTTTGGAGGAGGGGCATCGCCAGCTGGAGGGGAAGCAGCTTCCTTTAACTGAGCATAAAGGTCCCAGTGCAGATCAGTATGTGTCCAGGATTTTTTACTTTTTCTCTAAGAAAGAGAAACTTGATATTAAATTCCCGTCTTAGGAATGCAGTCGCCTACTTTATTGAGGCACAGGGGATGGACTTAAAAACTGCATCTTTTCAGGAAAGATTTTGTGTATACACTATAATTCATACCTTTTCATAAATGAGCATTTTCTAAGGATAAGGCCTTTAGTGACTTAGTTTCTGGCTTAGTGGCCCTTATCTAGGAGCATATTGAATTTGGGGTGCTGAGAAAACATCTACATGAGAAATGGTGTTTATCTAACACAACAAATTAATTTTTGTCTAAAAAAAACAAAAACAAATTAACGTTACAAAAGAAATCTAAGACTGCCTTTCAAAAGAATATTGTTCTTGCCCCCAGAATAAGCTAGGGTCTTACCTGCGGGGCCAAGCCTTGTTCTTCTCGAACTGTTCCTCTGCTCTCCCTCAGAACATAGCGAGGATCATGAAAAAATTCCAGGGAGGCTCCAAGTTTGAATCTGGTTGCCTGATCATGTAAGGACTGTCCAGAATTTGCAGCAGATCTTCTCAAGATTGGTGTATTCAACACACCAGTGTGGCTCTTAGGATGTGTGCATCCGAGACCCCCAATTATGGGGCCCCTTTCATCAATCCCCCTTTCCTTTGGAGTTCTATATAAGGTGCGTATTAGTCACCACGACATGGATGCTTGCCTCAAGATTAAGGAGGGAAGATTTGGAGGCCAGGTGGGGAACTGAGAACAGAAATAGACAACTGTGCTTAGACCTGTGGCAGTATGCCAGGAGACGGGTAGCAGAAACACTTCCCTTTTCAACGGAGGCCTATTTTGACTGCTCCCATTCTATTACTAGCCCCCTCTCCAATTCCCTCAAAGCTTTGCCCACCGCCTGACTCCTTTACTCTGTTGCTATTATATAGTGCGAAGTGAATCATACTCTTTTTCGTAAGCAGAGAACTTGATACCCAGGAATATACCCCACCAAAGCCCCACATGAGGTTTCTGACCTAGTAATGTGAACTTAAAAAGACTTAACTGTTCTAGAAATAGGTGACGGCAGCATCAGCATGTACCACGTACAAGTCGTAAGTTGACTAAAACGATAAATGTACCATTGTTGACATTAGTCTGGCCTGTCTGGGTTCTTAGTAAACACTGACCTTTTGCGAATTTTTTATAAAGTTATTATAAACTCTGTTGGCAATCCTTCAGAAGCGTCATGATTCGTGAAGAACATGTAGTAAGGTCCACTATGCACAATATTTACAATTATGGGGGAATAACTTTAGCTCAGTGTTTCACAAAGCATTAGCAGAATTTTCTGGAGTGTTTGTTAGATATGCAAACTTCTTTGCATTATCTGCTAAATCAAAATGTCTATGAAGTGTATTAACACAATCTCCTAATGGGGACTTAAGTCCCCAAGTTAGTGAAGGACTGAAACATAGGACAAGACAAAGTAACTGAAATCGAGGTTATCTGTAAAACAACACTGCTCTCCCGAGTTTGTATGAATGGAGGAAAAAGAAATGAAACTATTAGCACCAGTCATGTCGGTGAGTGACACGTTATTGCTTGTGTATACTGAAGTAGATAAAAGATTGTAATACCTGTTTTAATGAGCTTGGGCTTCCATAGTAATAAAATACCACAGACTGAATGGCTTAAACGACAGAAATTGATTTTATCAGAGTTCTGGAGGCCAGGAAGTGCCAGGTTGGTGTGCCAGATGACTTCGTTTCTGGTGAGGGCTCCCTCCCTGGCGTACAGACTTTCAGCTGTGTCCTCACATGGCCTTTCCTTGGCACATTAGCATAGAGACAGCAAAAGGAGCTCTTGTGTCTCTTCCTCTTCTTATAAGGACACCAGCCCAATAGGATTAGAGCCCCACCCTTAGCATCTTTAACTTTCATTATTTCCATAAAGACTGTCTCCAAATCCAGTCATACTGGGTCTCAGGGCTTCAACATAATGAATTTTGAGGAACACAATCCAGTTCATAGCTATATCCCTGATGTAAAATACTACATTTGAATCTTTAATCTCAGATAACCTCCAGAGCCTGGAATAAAATATAAATGAAAAGCCAAATTCTGTCCTCTCACATTAACTTACTTGTTTCCTCAAATTATATTGTTATGATATAGTTCTCATCAAGCAAAGGTGGTTCAGAAGGTCATTCACCATACCACCCTGGTTCAAACTTTTTGAGAGGGAGAGAGAAAGGGAGAGAGGCAAGCAAGTGAGGTGGGGAGGGTAGAGGGAGGCGGAGAGAGAGAATCTCAAGCAGACTCCCTGCTGAGCACAGAGCCCGATGGTGGGCTTGATCCCACGATCCTGAGATCACAACCTGAACAGAAACCAAGAGTTGGACACTTAAGGGACTGAGACACCCAGGCGCCCCCGGCTCAAACTTTTATTTGATATGTACATACATAGTGAAAGAAGACAAAGTGTTAAAATCACATAGCTAGAAAAAGAAAAATTCACAAAAGAAACAGTAACATGGACATTTTACAAAGCTCATATAATAGGTGAAATGTCGCATTAGGTATCCAAATTTTAACTTTTGGAGTCACCTTTGACTCATTTCTTCCTCTCAGGCACAGTGAGTATGTCAGCAAATCCTGCTGATTCTGTCCAGAACCCAGTGACTTTTGAGCCCTTCCCTCTTACAGCATTGTCTGTCACGTACGTGTTCATGGTAGTCTCTTAAATGTCCCTTCTTCCTCCTTCCCGACACCCCGATCATCATAGTCTATTCTCAGCAGAGCACTTGTTAAGACATAACACAGAACATTTCTCCAGTAGCTTCTCAACTCCCTGAAAGTGTAAACCTAAATCCTTTCAGTGACCCACTTAAAGTCCTGCAAGTGTTGGCCCCCCATTACTTTCTTCGCCTCATCCTCTACTCTTCTTCTTTGCTCACTTTCACTTAGCCTCATTAGCTTCTTGGCTATCAAACAGTCCAGATACATTTCTGACTCAGGTCCTTCACTTTGTTTTTCAATCTATCTTTGTAGCATTTTCCCCAGGTAAACTATATGCTTCATTCGCTCACTTCCTTCTGGTCTTTTTGCAAAATATGACCTTCTCACTCTGCCTTCTCTGCCCTGTATCCAAAATTGCCATGCCTACCAGAAACTTTCTATCTCCTTTCTTTGCATTATTTTCGTCCTTAGTACTTATCACTGTCCAACATCACATATATTTTATTTATCTTATTGTCTATTTCCCTCACTAGAATTAAACTCCACGAAAGATACTTGTCTATTTTGTTCTCTCCTTTACTCCTCCCCCCAGTGCCTAGAACAGAGCCTAGCACAGGGAAAATGAGTGAATGAGTAAATGAAGTCAATTTTACCTTGAAGAAATAAAATCCAAAATTGTCTCCTAGAAGGGATAATATTTGGCTGCATATAAGGCTGTGTACAAACTGGTCCATAAGTAAAGACTAGAGTGAGGATGCAGTAAAGAGTGTAGCATTATAAAGGAAAGAGGAAGAAACTTTTTAAGAACAACTTTGAATTAAATAGTCAAGAAAAAAATACGCCACTAGGGAAAGGAGAATGAGGAAGCAAAATAATCAAACCCGGTTAATAGAAAAACCAATGTAATTAACAGCCAACAAGATCAATGAGATAGCCCTCCCCTCTGCCCTGCCACCAAGGTGACTTGGCTTCTTGTCAGGGGAGGAGGATTTTTAACAGGCATCCTCCAGTGAGGCTCTGCGCGGGCCAAGTTCAGCTCCTGCCTTGTCTCCCCCTTTTGTTTAATGTCTATTATATTTGAATGTGGCACAGGGCACAGTACTAATGATCAAAGTAGTGGTGGTTTCTACAAAAGGAAAAAGCCTTACGTATTTAGGACAGTGACAGAGATGGTGTAAGTGGACTAATAATACATCTTCTTTTCACTACGAGCCTAACCTAACTAGTATTTTTTTGTTTTGTTTTGTTTTAAGATTTTATTTATTTATTTGACAGAGAGATACAGGGCGAGAGAGGGAACACAGCAGGGGAGTGGGAGAGGGAGAAATAGGCTTCCCGCTGAGCAAGAAGCCTGATGCGTGGCTCGATCCCAGGACCCTGGGATCATGACCTGAGCCGAAGGCAGATGCTTAACAACTGAGCCACCCAGGCGCCCCTAACCTAACTAGTATTTTGATGCCTTGCTACCCTTCTCAGGTCATTTTGCCCCCATATATTAAAGTGGTGTTTTAATCAGACATTCTTAGGCCATGGTCAGGGAAAAGGTAGAGTCCTAGGGGAGCTAAGGAGCATCTTAAAGCAGACACTATTTGTCCCTTTATTTTTCCCAAATACAAAATTGAAAATAATATAACTGATTTGACTTATAAGATATTTGCAGGAATATAATATTCATCATTCGTCAAACAATACCGCCTTCTATGTTCTAGGCATTCTACTAGGTTCTGGGTATTCAGCAATGAACCACATAGACACAGATGCTGCCTTCTAGGGAGGTAAACAATAACAAAATAAACAAGTAATATATTGTTGATCAGATGGTACTATATGCTATCGAAAAAAATAAGGGTACAAGGACTACTAGGGAGTGTGGGATGTGGCCCTTTTATACTGGGTGATCAAGGATAGATTCACTGGTAATATGATATCTGAGCTGAAACATGCAGGAAAATAGGGGAGCAAGATGTGGGTATATGAGAGGAACAAGAATTCTAGGTAGAGTGAACAGCAGGGGCAAAGGTCCTGAGGTGGCAGGGTGCCTGTAAAATGGCTGGAACTGGGGGGTTGGAGAGGAAAGTGGTAGAGTTGAGGATAAGGTCCACAGGCAGGGAAGACAGATTGTATACTCCCTTAGAGATCATTAGACTCTGAGCTAGATGCAAAGACAGTGGAGGATTTTTGAGTGTAGGTGCAAATTGATCTGATTCATGTTTTAAGAGGGACCGTTCTGGGGTGTTATGTTGAGTATGGCCTAAAAGAAGGACAGAAGAATGGAGCCTGTTTATTGCAAAGACTCAAGGCAGAGATGAAGAGGAGTTGATGAGTTGAATCAGAGAAAGTGAAATGTGGCCAGACTCCAAACTTTAACAACCATGATCTAAGGAATAAACTAACAAATGTAAAAGTGCTTAGCCAAGAAGTATCGGTCTTTGTCCTTTATGATCCTTGTCTTTACAGTTTGGTTAATTTTCTAGCCCAATGCATGGCAAATTGGTATGTTAGTTGATATTCAACATCATTAAGCTCCAAGAAATTTATGTATCTTATGTTTCTTCTTCTTGGTCACACTTACCGTCAGATGACACTTTTTAAAGCACTCATCAAAATCAATAGGTTTACAGTGCTATTGGAACAAAAAGCATGTGGTGTTATTCCTGCTCAGAATCACAAATACAAAGGTTACACTAAGAGCACACACAGTATAAGGGCGTAACCCTGAAAATATCCATCATAATGACAGCAATAAACAGTATACATAGCTGGAGGCTCCTTAAGCCTGTGCTTAATGATTCCAAATCATTTTAATCTTTGCATTCTATGTAGCATCTAGCACAGTGTAAAAATGATTCTAGGGTCAACTGTAAAAAAATTAAACAGAATAGGCTGAGGAAATAAGAACTATGGTTCTTGGCTTCAAAACTCTCAATTTAAATAGTAAGACAGTACACTTGGCAAACAATTGAAGAAAATAATTAGTCCAAATATAAAAATATTTATTAATTTAATAAATATTTATTGGATATTTTCTGTTTATGTTCTGTGGATTTAAATCTTGACAGCATTGTGAATAGTAAAGCTTTAAAATACAATAAAGTTGCAAAGTAAGAATGTTATTAGGTTAAAATTATTCTGAATATCTGCCTTCCAGTGTAGATGGAAGATACAAATGTATGAAAATTCTATTTCTGATCCATTTGGTAAAATAATACAGGCCTTCTATTAGGAAACAGAAAGTTGACTTTGATTATGAAGAGGCAGGGCTCCCTCCATGTAGAGAAGCAGTTTCTCAAGATAATAGCCTGATCCCTATGAATTATGGACTTCCTTACTAAAAAGGTTTAATCTAAACCATTTCTATAAATTATATTGTAGGTGATAATCCTGTTTTAGAGAGGAGGATGGCTCAAAGCTTATATAACTATTATATTACATTATTATGTGGAAGGATATCAGGGACAAATCATGAAAGGATTTGAACACCAGTCAGAATATTGGATTTGATTGGACAGCAAATAACGGTTACACATTTTAGAGCAGAGCACTGGTAAGATATTAAGTTTATGAAAGATTATTTTAACAGCCATAGATGAACTAAAAAGTGTAGAAGAAATATTGGGAATAAGAGAAAGAATTTTAAGTATGTCCAAACATCACTGCACCTTGCTCTAGTGATTTGGGAAGTCCATTTTCCAAATAGTTGTGCAGTAAAAGAAACGATGACCTCTTGAGTTTTGATTTGGTCAGGAAAATGATTTAGAGAACATCAGATTATAAGAGCTGTTTACGGTTATTCATTCTTTCAGTAAAGTAGAACCTCAATAGAAACACTAAAGAAATTATGAGCACATTTTTCCCTATGAAGAAATTTCCTGAGTAATGTGATGAATGTTTATGATGGGGAATAAGTAGTGGACTATACGAATACAGAAGTAACATTTAAATCAATGTTTTAAATTATCGGTCTTTCTTCTCAAAATGTTTGACAGACATATGTCCATCATTAACAGTGACCTCAGTGGCCTAATTCTCCAAGGGGGCTAGTGCCTGGAGGAGGAAGAGTGGAGGGAACAGTTTGGAAATAGCCCAAACAATCTTGATACATTCTCCTGGGGAGGGTAATCTGAGCCCTTGGAGTCTGAGTAAAGCCATGCATGCTACAGAAGATTGGCTGCTTCCCTCAGAACTCCTCACCAAAATAGTTTCTGGGTTTTCCTTTGTTCCGTTTTTATTTGTATTTGTTTATGTCTGATATATTTGCTTTAAAAATTCACTCTCCTCTTTCCTCAAACTACCACACACACCCCCTTTTTTTGTGGCTAGTGATAGAAGGAAACTCATTTGAAAAAATAAATGCCAGTCATGTTGGTGCCTGTGTGAAAATAGGTCTCTTGTCAGCTTTCTGGGACCAGAAGAGTGGCTTCCTCTGTTAATTACGGTTTCAAAGAAAGTTGAGAGCCCATCACTTAGTGCTACATGGTCTGGGATATTGTTGCCTATTCCTGCTTCACTCACTAGAAACATGGTAATGTGCTCTTCCGTGTTTCTTCTGTCCAGAACAGTGTTGGTTCTGTAAAAGCTCATGAACTTAATCATAGATTATACATTCATGACGTCTGGACCAGCTTATTTACAAGTTATTTATAAATAATAATTTATAAATCAGATCAGTTTATGAAGTGTCCTCATACTTTATGAGCAAGTGTTTGCATTGTTTTGCCAGACAAAAATGTCCTTTTGTCTTATGTAATTTGATGGTACAACATATTTTATCTTTTATTTAAAATCTAGAAAGTAATTTGTTTATTGATCCCAAACTGAGGTGACAAATATAAAACCATCCAGCTTGTCAATGTGATTTGCTGTACTAGAAGATTTCTAACATGTTGGAGACAATTTTTTTCCACTTTTTGCCTTCTTTCCTAAGTTTTTAACTAGAACCAAGACAATCTATAATTATGCAGTACAATCATATGTTAATTATGCAATACAATCATATATATGTAAGTAATCAAAAGTTAAACAAGCTTCATAAAGTTAAAGCTGAAAGTTTTACAAAAATCTCGTTCAACTTTTTTAAACCATGTGCATAGCCTCATGTTTTGGAAACAAAATGGAAGAATTTCAATTCTTAATTTCATTATTTTCACTTTTTTTTCCTTTTATTCTTCCCTAGTGTGCACTGGTATGTGAATGTACAGCCCCAGAAAGTGTGAATGGAAAAGATAACTTACCTTTTTTGAAAGCAGGTATGTATCTCCGTTTTGGAAACTTACATTAGTTTCATATAAACCCAACATTTTAATTTTCTGTGAACTCAATATTGAACCTGGGCAGCATCCTCACAGAATTATTGATGAACACAATAAAATAAATACCAGTGGAGTATGGGTAGTCATTGTTGACAATTTCTTTTTTTTTTTTTTTTAAGATTTTATTTATTTGAGAGAAAGAGAGCGAGCATGAGAGGGGGGAGGGTCAGAGGGAGAAGCAGACCCCCCTGCCGAGCAGGGAGCCCGATGCAGGACTCGATCCCCGGACTCCAGGATCATGACCTGAGCCGAAGGCAGTCGCTTAACCAACTGAGCCACCCAGGTGCCCCATTGTTGACAAGTTCTTGTCTCATGGAGCCGAAGAATCTCTGGGACACAAAAGGGTGAAGTTTAAGGGAAGGTGAAAATAGAAAGGGAAGGAAATAGCTCTCTTGCGTGAGAGAGGTCCTGAATGGGTTACCACTGAAAGCTTTCACGGTCGGTCTTTTATAGGAAACTGACGAGTGAACTTGGTAAGTATCATGTCAATATCATGGTTGATTTGAGAATATCATTTCTATATTTAGAATGAACATGTTGCACCTGTAACTATCATGAGAACAAACAAGCTGTTCTTGTAAATATCATCAGTGCAAACAAGGTGTTCTTGTAAATATCATGTCTGTTTCTCCACATCTGGGGTTTCTGTGAGCCTGGCTACATCGCCCCCTGAGTGACCCTAGTCCCCTACCTAGCCTTGCCAGTCCCTTAGTCAACATGACAATCCCATAAGAAAGATATAAAAATACTTTGGCTATTTGGCAAAACAAATTCCTTTTACCTTTGGATTTGGTATTATTTGAAACCAAAACAAGACACATTAGAAGACAGTAAGCTTTAGAAATACGAAGCTCTTATTTAGTTTGACATTTATTTATTTATTTGAGAGAGAGAGAGAGAGAGAGCATGATCTGGGGGGAGGGGCAGAGGAAGAGGGAGAAGCAGACTCCCTGCCAGGCTCCATCCCAGGACCCTGAGCCACCCAGGTGCCCCTAATTTGACTTTCTAATTATAGAATTCAAAACAAAGTTGTTAAAACAGATATAGGGATTCAGTAGGAAAAATTCATACACGCATTTGTATGTTCCTGGGTGTGTATGTATATAGAATATGTTGCTTACAGTAATATATTTGAATTTCAACAAGGCACTAAACCATCTATTAAATAACTTTGTGAATAAAATTGAAACCTATAGTACAATTAAAAAATGTAATATGTGTATGTAAATTATGGATCTACTTTTTTAATGATAATGTAAATTATGTTACCATTGATACTAAGAGTAAACAATGACTAGTACAGTGACAAGCAGTAGGCTAAATGCCTCATATGTCTTGGTTTGCCTTCTGACCTGTGCTGTGGAAAAAGGCACTGTCATTATCTCATTTTACAGATGAGGAAATTGGTCAAGGTCACCTACCTGGCAAGTGTCAGGTCCAGAATTTAAATCCAGTTGTGATCCCAGGGCCTTTTTCTCTTAATTACTAGGCCATGCTATTACTAAAAAGCCATTAATTAAAGTAGGTGTAACAGCAGAACAAGCCTTAGTATTTTTCTAGCCCTGCCATGTCATATGTTTAAACAATGGCATAGATAGCATAATAATCAGCTTAGTGAATGATACTGAATTTCAAAGGCTTACTAATATATAACTGCGGGATGCCTGGGTGGCTCAGTCGTTGAGCATCTGCCTTTGGCTCAGGTCATGATCCCAGGATCCTGGGATTGAGTCCCATATCAGGCTCCCTGCTCGGCAGGAAGCCTGCTTCTCCTTCTCCCACTCCCCCTGCTTGTGTTCCTGCTCTTGCTATCTCTCTCTCTCTGTCAAATAAATAAATAAGATCTTTAATATATGTATATGTTTATATATATATAAAATATTAGCAGTTTTTCATTGCCAGAAACCTCTAGTAATAAGGAATGGAGAAAGGAAAGGCAACCCTTTGACTATGATTATACAGACAGAGAACCCAAATAAAATGTAGTAACAACAAAAAAGCACAAATTATACTTACATAGAATGAGGGATTATACCAAAGAGGAGTCTCTACTTAGCCTATGAGCAAATGACATTTTTTTCATTTCATTTAGGATGCAATATTGAAAGGGATGTGCAATGAATAGTGATGAGTCTACCCAGACAGCCATGTATTCTAAAAGTACTCAATAAGTTTTCAGGCTGGTTAAAATAGCTAATACATCCTCAAATGGTCTTCCTCACATTTAGTTTTCCACCTGAAAATTGACCAAAACTTTAATCCTTTATTTTAAGGTATCCAGATAATCTATTTAATTTACTAAATGTCAATTTTGAGAAATAAAATTGAGTGTGGGACATATTAAATTCATGTTAAATAGAGTTTGAATGAATCAGGTTATCACCACAGTCATCTACACTATAATTATAACTTTTTAATAATTCACTCATGCAAACCTTGTAACTTTTTATGCACAAAGAAATGCCATTTTAAAAAACTGATTAATGTAAATTTCAAAGAGAAAGAGAAAAACGGCTTTCTAAGTAAGAAAATATATTACCTAAGGAAGAAAAGACGGAAGGAGCATTGTGAAAAATAAATCTGCACCTCCTCATATCTGTGCCATAAAATCCGTAAGGCATGAGTCTTAGGAGTGTACTAACTCTTCCAGATTACTAGGATACCATTCCCGATGCATAAATACTAATATGACAAAGACAGCTGACATGGGACTGATGGAGGCAGCTGCATTCTGCAATTTAAATATACTTAGTGGAGTGATTGCTTACAGCCTTTCTCCTTTTATGGAGATGACAGTTTGAGTGGTGATACCCCACTTAGTTCTGACGATATTTCTCAATGTCTTTAGTCCATGCCACCCGGAGGAGCGCTCAGAGCCTAGGATATTTGCCACAGATACTTTCTTTGAGCCTCTTACATTAGGGAAAGATTAGAGTAAATGTGAGTCAAATGTTACAAAAGCTAGATTTTATTTTATTTTTTTTAAGATTTTATTTATTTATTTGACAGAGCGAGATAGCGAGAACACAAACACAAGCAGGGGGAACGGGAGAGGGAGAAGCGGGCTTCCCACCGAGTAGGGAGCCCGATGTGGGACTCGATCCCAGGACCCCAGGATCATGACCCGAGCCAAAGGCAGACGCCCAACCACTGAGCCACCCAGGCGCCCCACAAAAGCTGGATTTTTAAAAAATGTGTTTAAAATACAACTAAGTACTCTCTGTGAAATGTTTCTGCTCAAAATACAAAAGTGCAGAGGGGCACCTGGGTGGCTCAGTCGTTAAGCGTCTGCCTTCAGCTCAGGTCATGATCCCAGGGTCCTGGGATCGAGCCCCATATCGGGCTCCCCGCTCAGCGGGGAACCTGCTTCTCCCTCTCCCTCTCCCTCTCCTGCTTGTGTTCCCTCTCTCACTGTGTCGCTCTCTGTCAAATAAATAAATGAAAATTTAAAAAAAAAAAGTTAAAAAAAATTACAAAAGTGCATTGTGCAGGATTTAGTATATATGAGTTTGGCCTGTGCATACCTTTGTCTTTTGTTCTATTTACTTTTCTATCTAAACTCAGCAACTTTGGAATTAATCTGTTATAGTCCCATGTGGTTTTTTTGTGTTTCTTTTTTTAATCTGTAGGCAAAGGGAGCTACTGACATTCTTTTCAAGTCTTTGTATTAATGTGTTATATGGAACTTCCCAGCCTCAAGTGAGTTATGAAGTACTTATTGAGTGAGTGGAAGAGAATACCATATCTCATAGCAGCTCTTCACTATTCTATTTATATCTCTAGAGGCTTGATTTATTATTCAGGAAATTCACTTATCTATTATAAGACTAACAAGAAAAAGAGCTCTTTCCCCTAAGTTCTCACCTTTTTTATGCCCTGCTTGCCTTGCAAGTTGAATGTATATGTTGGGAGTCTGGGGAGTAGAGGGCAGAAGGAGAGAAAGGACGAGTCGGGGGGCAGAATTTGCAATTCCTTAAGAAAGATATGTAAGTGCCTTAGCTATATGGGGAGACACATTCCTTTCAGCTGGTGCATTTACATTCTCTGAAACTAGACACACTAGAGGACACAGTAAATATTAGAAATGTGAAATTCTTATTTAGTTTGACTCTCTAGCTATGTTAAGTTGTAGCATAAAGTTGTTAAAACAGTAGATTTACTTCTCTCATTATTTGCTTATTCATTTGAGCAAAATGGTAGTAAGAACGCTTAAAATTACTTGGTGGTGGTGGGGTGGGGAGCAGAGAAGTGCAGTCAGGCCTCTCCTCTCACATGCCCTGCTAAGTCACATCAGCTGAGGAACTTAGCTGCCCCAGAACAATAACAAACGGGTTCTTGTGGTATTAATGTAAGAGCACCGGACGGGCTGTCAGAAGAACTGGTGTCAAAGCCTAGATTTGCCAACCAGCAGCGTGACCCTAATACATGGGTCAGCCTCCTTGGACATCAATTCTTTTAAAATGACCACAGAAACCTGCACAGCCTTTGACTTCCTTTTCTGGCTCTCACATGTTTGAAGTCGATAGAGCATAATTTAGCTTATCCTGTTTTTCTGCTTTTTAGAAATATTTCATAAAAGTTTTCATTTTAATCCCTTTCACATGGAGTCACATATTAATTTTGTGTCATTGTTGCAGATGTCTTTCTCAGAAGTTATTTCTATTTAATAAGCCTGACCAGAAAGATACCTTTTCAAAATTCTGTGAAGAATTCTCTCTAAAGTCCCAGTTCTCCCAGGATTCCTTGTAAAAGTATAACGCTACAGAGTACTTCAGCCCATGGACCCTTCTGGCACTATGCCAAATCTGGGGAGGTAATGAGCCCTGTCACAACGTTTCCTCCTTTCTTCACATTTTGAGTGAGTTTTCCCCTGTCAGCAAGCATTAGATCTGATACAGCATCTTCCTTGGCTGAATTCCGTACTGCTTGAGTCGTGAAATTATCCTTTATATTCTTTCAAGAGCACGTTCATGCTGTATATTACCATGCATGCCGTCCTCCATATTCACAGAGGGTATATCTGACAGCTGAGATTTCTGTGACCGTGTAAGTTGGAATCTAAATAAAAGTGAGGGGACTTCCCTGCTGTCCGTCCTAGATACATGCAGTCCCCTTCCTGTTTGGAGAATTTATTGGTGTTTTGCATTTCTTGCTTCACAGATGAATCACACTTTTTCTCAAAATAGGCCACTATATCTTTGATTCTTTTTCTCAAATTAGAGTTAAGCCATCTACTACTTTGCAGAAGATGCTAGATTATATGCTATTTAAGAGGAAGGAACATTGCTTATTTATTTCTGTATCTCCAGGGCCAGGAACACAATAGGAACTCAATAAATGCTGTCAAATGGCTGATAGCAAGTGTATCATCATTTCAATTTATACTTCAGATAAATTACTGTCAAATTCTCATTTTTAAACGTTTGCTGCCTCCAGTCAGTACAGCAGTCTTGAGGTTGTAAGTTCAAGCCCCACGCTGCGTATGGAAATCATTTTAAAAAAATGTTTCCTGCCTCATATGACACCATAGATTTTAGCTGCCTTTCACAATACCTAAATATTGGGGTAACATTCTCCTCACTAATACCCCCATCCAAAGCCACTCATGGCTCAGAATACATTAAGAGATTGTTAAAAATATGTCCCTCTTTACTCATTTTAGGTCCTGATGAATTCCAGCAGAAAAGCAAATTCCCTGTTTCCCCCTTTCTTTTCATTCATGAGCTATGAAATCTACTGCCTTGTTGATTTTTAGATGATGTCATTTTATATAACCAAAGATATCTCTGTTGTATTTTCCCCACACTAATTTAAATAGATTTTGCCCTTGTACTTATAAGTCTCTGATATATAAAATTAGGAGCCATTTTGACCTTTCATACTGGCCCTTGATCCTTTACATTTACTCACCAGATTTCTTTGCTCTTTGCTGTTTTAACAAATATGATAGAGTCCGTTAACTTTGCTCTTTTGGAATTTCCATATATTTTCATTACTGTGTACTAATATATTTAGAATGTTAAATAGCTTCCGTGGAAGAGTGAATTTCATTATCTAATAATCAAAAGAATCATCTCTTAGACACCTTTAAATGCTTCAGCTGTCTCCCTGTAGCAAGTCCATTACCTCCTTCACTGCCCATCTCGGGTAAAACTAGAAGGAAAATAAAGGCAAGAAGATGATATGGCCAAAAAGCTAACATTTTGTGGACAAATAGGAGGAGACCTTCGTCTTAATCAGGTTTTTTTCATCCTCCATTCCGATGCCTGTGCTTCCTTCAAGTGAGGTTTTCAATCATGTTCTTTACTCTTGCATGTTTCTCTCTCAGCTCACACAGTTGTTGGTGATCTAACTGTTCTTCTGGGGAAAGTAATGGTGGGAAACATCTGAGTTGCAAGGGTTAAGCTTATTTCTGTGGAGTGTTTGTATTTACTGGGCACTGTGCTAGGTGTGGGAGATAAAATGAGGACAAGAAAAACAGCACCATCCTGGCCTTCACAAAGTTTACACTCCAGTGGGTGACATGGAATAATAAGGAGTCAGTTGTAGCATAACTGGTTAAGAACCATGACAGAGATGGGGATGGGAAGGACAAAGGAGACAAACCTATAGGAAGGGACGGGGTGGAAGCCAAGGAAGTCTTCCTGGAAGAGGTGCTAGCACAGCTGAGTTTACTGATAGCCAGGAAAGAGGAATGTTCCTTTGAGACGCAGGGAATTCCTTGAACAGAAGGAAATTGGTGAGAAACAACTTGAGTTCAGAGAATTATAGGTCATTTCAGGTTGCTCATGAAATATGAGCCACCTTCTACCTTTACTACTGGTATCTTTTAATTACTGAATTAGAATGAACAGAGCAAATTATTCAAACTGGAAAGAGTGATGCAAATCACTTTCTGACCATCTAAAATCCAAATTCTACACACTAAACTCGCCAATTATCATCAACTCGAGACTCAGTGCCCACAAAATATTATCTTTATGTCCTATTCTGACATCTGAAATAGTTTTTCTTATTTTTGGCCTTAAATTGAAGATGGAGGGCCAAGAACTTATGGCTTTGGCTAGACTACAGAAACAGCACTTTGTCCAACACAGCCCATATCCTATTTTCTATTCCATTCTTTTTCTTCTTTAAAAAACAACACACACACAATAATATAATTTAGATTTTATAACAAACCTAGAGAAAAGTAACTAAACCATTTTTAGGAGTTCATTTTTTAAACAATTGATTTGATCTTTTTTTTTTTTAAGATTTTATTTATTTATTTGAGAGAGAGAATGAGAGCGAGCATGAGAGGGGGGAGGGTCAGAGGGAGAAGCAGACTCCCTGCCGAGCAGAGAGCCCGATGTGGGACTCGATCCCAGGACTCCAGGATCATGACCTGAGCCGAAGGCAGTCGCTTAACCAACTGAGCCACCCAGGTGCCCTTCATCTTTATTGTTCTTAAAAGAGATCTCTCCTTGCTGTGTTTTCCAAGTTCCTCTCATGTCTTCTGGCCACCTCTTTTCCATAACCATGCTTAGGATAGCGTTTTAGTGATTTCTATTTAGGTTTTTCAGTTCTTATCCAATCTTAAAAAGAGCCAACCTACATTTCAGATGTATATAAATCTAAGATACTTCCAAGTACAAATGAGGGAATGTCAGTATCTAATTGGATTACACAGACTTATCTTTAGTAAGTATAATGTAGCATTTGGAAAACAGGCAATGCATGTACACTCAGCTGAATAATTAAACTATTAAACAACTGCATAGTTAAAAGCTACAGAATGAATTCTCTACAAGAATCTGCAGGACATTAAACTAATAATTTTTGTAAGGCTTAAAGCCAATAAAGTCAGACTCCATTTAAATATGTGACGTCTACCACCTCCTGAATGCGAGAAAGTTCACGAAGATAATCACAGATGAGCTTCCTCTCGAGAGATACATTAAAGACAACTGGAGGAAATAAGCATTTGGCTTTTTGATGACCTTTTTGTCTCTGAATCTAAATTTGTAAATTTCTTGTTTGTCTACTGACATTCCTAAAACAGGCACAGGAAAAAAAAAAAAATCATTCTTGTGGTATCTCTCTGGTTTATCTTTTCTGCCCTAGTTTGCTTTTAACAGCGATGCTTTGTTGTTTTCCTTTATGTATTGTCTATGCGTTGGCATTGTTGAACATTTCTTTGGCATCTTTATTTTGATAATTCACAATTAAACAGCTTAGCTTTCACAATTGCTGAGCATGTTACCTTGGTAAAGAAGCTCTGCTACAGTGTCTGAGAGAAACAATATAGAAATTTGAGTTGTGCTGCAATCTGGGGGGAAAATCTGCCATTTATTTTCTATTCCTGTGCTCACCATAGGGAGTGAACCTCAAGGGGAATATATCAATATTTGGACCAGCTTAGAACTTTACTCTTATTAAGTCATCCCAAGACCATGATGTGGTCCAGAACATCTCCACTACTTTTCTCTTGGCAGAATCTGTCATATGATGTTTTTAGCAATTGTTTTGGCAAAAACAGTGAAAAAAATGAGGAGCATACACACAGGGGTCTCTAAAGAATTTATAATAGATATTAGATCGTATTCTGAGTAGACAGGCCTATTGTATGGTCAGAAATACATCTTCTATAAAAAAAGAAAATTGGCATCAATGAAAAGCCAGAGCTGAAAGTGATGGACTCATTCCCATAGCTGGAATGAGTGTGCAAAATTGTTAGAATTGTATCTCTTCTATAGGGAAGAAACTTAAAAAAAATTGAAACAAGTATTTATCATTTATGATCCATTCATTGTTCAGTATTTGGTGCATGAATACCATGCCTTACTTTTATGTGAAGACGATAAAATCTCCCCATTTTAAACACAGTAAGAATTTTGAGTTAAGAACATATTATCTGGTCTTTTTTTGTAACCAGTGCAATAAATTTGCATGGTAGTAAAAAGTTGAGCCATATTTTTGTTCCATTTTTTAAGTCATATTCTATTATATGGTATTTTAAGATACCCAGTAGGTGTTCTTGCTTTATGCGTAGTAGGTGTTTAATAAGGAATGCTGCTGGATTAAATGGGGTTGTAAGGTGGATCCCACTATAGCTACATTGAAATCCTGATTTAGTACTAATGTTTGGAGACCTGAGTTTCAGAAGATCACAACCTGTAACATAAAAGTTAGATGGGAGATATAATTGGGATTTTCTTTTGGATGATCAAGTTTGCCTGATTTTTTTTTTTTAATTTGTCCCAAGTGTTTTCCTTAAAAACAGGAGCATTCCCACAGAGTCCTTGTATGATATGTACCAGGTGGTCAGAGGAGAGTTCTGGAGCTCATTAATCCAACTGCCCTTGATTTCTGCTTAAGCTATTTCAGTGAAGATTTATATTTATATACACTGAAAAGCATTAAAATAAAAACAATATAATCAAAAATGGAAAGACTAGCTTTGGGATAACTGAGAAAATGAAAAATTTTGTATTTTGTAACTTGATTCAAAATACAAATTTTCTAAAAAATTATTACTTTATAAAAGGCAAGAAAAATGAAGGATTCTTACAAAAATTCCATATAATCTTGAAGAAAAAAACCTCAGAGGTTTAAAAGCAGCACATATACTGAGGATCCATAAGCCAAGTAATTGAATATTTACTTAGGTTACTAAGAAAAAATTTGGACATTTCAGAGACTTTCTGTCTTACTATAAAAGAATGTGTTTATATTCCTGATCATGTTAGCTATATTAGAATTCATGAGATCCCATAAATAGTTTAACCTGACTGACACTATGTTGACTTCAATAGATACTTTTTTTTCTTCTCAGATTCTAGAGATGGAACAGTAGAAGTTGTAGTAAAATTCTTACATCTTTGAAACATTGTCACTTTAAAAATGAATAAGATATCATAGTTTCTTTTATTGTCTGGCTTATATTTCAGATGAAAGAAAATATATCTGATGAGGCCTAATATCCAAAATATATAAAGAAATCATAAAACTCAATAGCAAAAAAAAAAAACCAATCAGTTTAAAAAAAGGGCAGAGGATCTGAATAAACATTTTTCCAAAGAAGACATACAGGTGGCCAACAGGTACATGAAAAGATGCTCAATATAACTAATCATCAGGGAAATGCTAATCAGAACCACAGTGAATGGTCACCTCACACCTATTATAATGGCTATTATCAAAAAGACAAGAAATAACAAGCGTTAGAAAGGATGTGTAGAGAAAAAGGAACTCTTGTGCACTATTAGTAGGAATGTAAATTGGTGTAGGCACTATGAAAAACAGTATGGAGGCTCCTCAAAAAATTAAAAATAGAATTTCTGTATGATCCAGCAGTTCCATTTCTGGGAATATATCCAAAGGAAATGAAAACACTAGCTTGAAAAGGTATCTGGTACCCCCAGGTTCATAGCAGCATTATTTACAATGTAGCCAAAACATGGAAATAACCTAAGTGTCCACTGATGGGTGAATGGATAAAGAAATGTGTGATATATACAATGGAATATTACTCAGCCATAAAAAAGAATGAAATCTTACATATGTGACAATATGAATGAACCTTAAAGGAATTATGCTGTGAGATCAGTCAGACACAGAAAGATAAATATCATATGATCTCTCTTATATGTGGAATCTAATAAATAAATAAATAAATAAATAAATAAATAAATAAATAAATAAATAAATAAAACAAACAAAAAAACAAGCTCTTAGATACAAAGAACAGATTGGGGGTTGCCAGAGGTAGGGGGTGGAAATGGTTGAAATTGGTGAAGGACGTCAAAAGGTACGTATTTCCAATTATAAAATAAGTAAGTCTTGGGAATATAATATACAAATTGATGACTATTGTTAATAATACTGTATTTGAAAGTTACTAAGAGAGTACACCTTAAAAGTTCTCATCACAAGAAAAAAAATTTGTAACTATGATGGTGACAGACCTTAACTAGACTTACTGTGGTGATCATTTTGCGACAGCATACAAATACTGAATCATTACATTGTACATCTGAAACTAATGTAATATGTCAATCACATCTCAAAAAAAGAAAGAAAATAAATACAATTAATTTTATCTGTGGATCTGTGATATAATATAATTGATAAAACTTAGAGATAATATTTATGTTAAAAATATGATCTCTTTGGACATACAACTCTAGATTTTAAATATTTTGTCTCAACATACTGGAAATATCTGTCTTCTGGCTTCTATTGGTGCTTTTGAAAAGTAAACACTGGCTAATTCTTAGTAGTGGATAAGTAGGTATACTGGAAACTTTGAGTCTGGTTGTTAAAGAATGGGAGGTTTGAAATCAAGGTTTCTGATGTAGCCTCGATTCTGATAATGATAATGTCTAGACTATACTTCTGAGAATGGATGATTGCAGAGGAATGGCTGAATAGATCCTCATTTTAATGTTCAGAAAGCTATTGTATATTTACCCAAGTAGTGAATGAGATATGGTCTTAAAGAACATTAAACTTTTGAAAGGAATTTTACCCTATACATTGAGGAGACCTGGCTCATATAACCCATGCTCCATTTTAGTATCAAATTTTGTTTTAAATCAGCTTTATTGGTAAACTGGAGTCAAATAATTATAGGTACTTGACTGGCAATTGACTGATATTTTATTGCCCACTAAGCTTTGGTATCTGAGTGTAACGAAGGCAATCATTGCTCACCAGCAGTGGAAATAAATTTCTGACCGAAATAAATGGCTGGGGAATGTGGTAGAAGGCCTCATGAAAATGTATCAAATATTATCTTAGTATCTGGCTCTCCACTTTTTCCCGTAATCTTTTAAAATCCTTGATGGCATGATCTTGTTACTTCTTCCCTAAACACTTCCCACCCACAAATACAGTTTGTTCGCAACCTCATTGTCTTGCTTCTGGTAATATGTGGTATTAGGAAAGTATGTTACTGACCCACTGGCATTAAAGTATGCATAATATTTGAATTGTAATAGCTCTTAAGCCAAGGAATGGACCTTTCTAGCATTTAAGAAATAAAACATTTTTAGTAGTGGGCCGTTTGAAACCTCTGAAATAACATGTCAGTTCTCACCTACTGTATAAGTGAGCAAAGTTGACTAACAATTATCAGAAGAAATTAAGTAATATAATTTTTGTGTGTATTATATATAAATACATATATTTCATATATACTTATAAATACATATGCTTTAACAAAATCTTTAGAAGAGGGGTGCCTGGGTGGCTCAGTTGGTTAAGCGTCTGCCTTCGGCTCAGGTCTTGATCCCAGGGTCCTGGGATCAAGCCCCGCATCAGGCTCCATGCTCAGCAGGGAGTCTGCTTCTCCCTCTGCCTGCCGCTCCCCCTACTTGTGCTCTCTCTCTCTGTGTCAAATAAATAAATAAATAAATAAAATCTTTTAAAAAAAATCTTTAGAAGAGGAAAAAATTAATAGGTGGTAAACTAGAGACACACAATAGCCACATTTATATATTGGAACTTGATGATCATTTCTTATTTATTTACTTATTTATTTAAAAGATTTTATTTATTTGACAGAGAGAGACACAGTGAGAGAGGGAATGCAAGCAGGGGGAGTGGGAGAGGGAGAAGCAGGCCTCCCACCGAGCAGGGAGCCCGATGCGGGGCTCGATCACAAGACCCTGGGATCATGACTTGAGCCGAAGGCAGACGCTTAACAACTGAGCCACCCAGGTGCCCCTTGATGTATCATTTTTTAATTTAATAAAGACTACATGTCCCAGAAGCTAGTAAAAAAAAAAAGAACAAAATTCTTAGAAATTCAAATACATTAGTGAATTATGATAAAATTCACTAATGTATGATACAAATATGATTAAACCAGTAATTACAGTGGTACACTGATTAATGATCTTATTAACTGATCTTTCTCTAATGGGCATATATTTATAATTTAACTATTAACCTTTTGTGTTTTTCTTCCTTCCCAGTGCTAAAGAACCCGGTGTGTAAATTATATAGATTTCCCACATCTGACAATAAGTGGATGCGAATCCGGGAGCAGATGTCAGAGAGCATACTTTCTTTTCATATTCCTAAGGAATTGATTTCTCTTCACATAAAAGAAGATTTGTGTAGGTAAGAGAAAATAATTTGCGATTGTCTCTCACATTATTTTTTCTATAAAACATTTTTTCTTAAAGTATGATTATAACATAAAAATCTCGACTTGCCATTGTCCAGTATTGGTGGCCACTAACCCTGCTGGCTGTTAATCATTTGAAATGCTACTAGTCCAATTTGAGATGTTCTTGATGTATAAAATACAGATTTTGAATTCTTATCACACAAACAGAAAAAGACTGACTTTATAATGCAATATTAAAATTTAGGGTATTTTAGGGTTAAATAAAATATATTATTAATTTCATCTGCTTTTTTTAACTTTAAAAATATGAGTACAAGAAAGTTTAAAATTACATATATGACTCTCATTTATGGCTTGTGTTATACTTCTATTGTATAGTTGGTGTCTAGCTAATAACCTGAGTTTTGACCTTGCTAATAATCCTTTTGTCTTTACCTCATCTGCTTATGATTACTGTTTCTGTAAGAAATTCCTACTTGACTGTTCTTTGGACTACTCATCTGTAACAAGACTCTCAGATATTTTTGGTCTAAAAACTTGTATTTATTTATTTATTTTTTTAAGAGAGAGAGTGTGGGGGAGGAGCAGAGGGAGAGAGAGAATCTTAAGCAGGCTCCCTGCCCAGCGTGGAGCCCAATGTGGGGCTCAGTCTCATGACCCTGAGATCAAGACCTGAGCTGAAATCAAGAGTCAGCCGCTTAGCTGTGCCATCCAGGCACCCCCTTAGATGACTGATAAAGTATGCTATATGAATGGACAATGTCGTCATACAGCAAACTTTAATCTGTTGCCATAATAAAACAGAAAGATCTGGGAACTGATTGTTAATAAGAATATCTCTGAGCCATGACAACTCGAACAATTTATTTTTTCCACCTTATAAACCTCTAGTGACTTTAAAAATACTGAATACTACATTATATTAAATACTGTTAAGGCTGTAAATTTCAGAAAATTGGCAAATATTTTTGTAACATTTGTAATTGATGAAATACATAGCAAAGTGTGAAATGTCTAAAATTTGGATCTCTGGCCTATGTCCACATTAATACACCAAGTTACTTAATAGTAGTGTACCCTTTCAGTAGACTCTGTAGTCCCCAAGCATGTTGTATTGATCTAAACCAGTGAGCAAACAATGGACAAGGCAGGTCAAATCTGGCAGTATTACAGTATATTTTAGGGTAGGAATGACTGCACAAATACTATATTTCTGAGTGAGGAGTAAGAGAAAGAAAAAGAAAAGAAAACAGAGAGCCTAGATTTTAGAGAAAATCAGACAGGAAACTGGGTTGTAAGAAAACAGCCTGGATTGAGGGGAAATAAAGATTGAAAGAGAGACAGAAGATAGATATTTGAGAGTAGCAGATTGAGGATAATCAGACCACAGAAATCAGATGAAAGGTATTGTCTCAGGACAAGAGAAGCTGTAACATGTTCAAGAACCTAAGTTGACTACCTATAAGAGCTGGCTACAAGGGTGAATTAATGTAAGCCAAATTATTCAATATTATCCTTACCTAGAGCTAGTACTAAGTGTATGTAATGGGCAAAACAAATTCCCAGGAAGGATAAGCAAACTTAGGGAGTTTGGATCTTTGAAGTCATAAAAGAATTATCAACCTCAGCATTGTTACATTTTACATTTACATGTTACATGTAACATGTTACAATTAACATTGTTACATTGTTACATTGTTACATTGTTACATTCGAGATTATGGGACACTAAGAACCATTCCTACTAGTGTCATTTCACATGGTAGATCACATTTCACATGGAAGGTTTGGAAAGGATTACTGTTCCTCACAGGGGTTGCAGAATAAGGAAGAAGTCCGTAGACAAGCATGAGTTAGAGGTCATCATAGTGCCTTTATTTCAGCTGAGAACCACAGACGAGGATTTGATAGATGTGGTGGATTTAAGAAGTTAGAGTTAGACCTTGCCCTAAAAATAACTCCTGATAACTCAATCTAAGTTAGCCAGGCCTAAATTCTCACTAAAATATCTGTATCATGCCAGACCCTCCTGGCCAGCAAAGTTTCTGTTGAAAAATCCAATGATAGCCTTATGGGTTTGCCTTGTATGTAACTGTTTTCTTTTCTCTTGGTGGTTTTAAAATTCTCTATTTATCACTACTTTTGCCATTTTAAATACTGTATGTCTTGGTGTAGAGCTTCTTGGGTTGATCTTATTGGGGAGTTTCTGTGCCTGCTGGAACTAGATTTCTGTTTCCGTTCCCAAATTTAGGAAATTTTCAGCTATTATTTCTTCAAATAAATTTTCTGCCTCTTTTTTTTCTCTTCTTCTGGGATCCCTGTAATCTACTAATCGTGTTACTGGGTATTTACCTAAAGAATACAAAAACACGAATTCAAAGGAATACATGCACCCCTGTGTTTACTGCAGCATTATTTACAATAACCAAATTATGAAAGCAACCAAGTATGCATCAATAGGTGAATGGATAAAGCATATATATATATATGTGTGTGTGTGTATACACACACACACACAATAGAATTAGTCAGCCATAAAAAAGAATGAAATCTTGCCATTAGCTACAAATGGATGGATCTAGTGAGTATAATACTAAGTGAAATAAGTCAGTCAGAGGAAGACAAGTACCATATGATTTCACTCATATGTGGAATTTAAGAAACAAAACAAATGAACAAATAAAAAAAAAGAGACAAACCAAAAAACAAACCCTTAACTATAGAGAACAAACAGATGGTTACCAGAGGGGAGGTAAGTGGGGGGATGGGTGAAATAGGTGAAGGGGATTAAGAGTACAATTACTGTGATGAGCACTGAGTAATGTATGGAATTGTTGAATCACTACACCTGAAATGAATATAAAACTGTGTGTTAACTATGCTGGAATTAAAATTTAAAAAATAATCTATAAAGACACAAAAATTGGAAAATCACGACCATTCACAAAACATGGAAATCTATTAACATACGACTACATTGTTAAAATAAAAAAATAATATTACCTTATTATTATACTACATACTATTTATAACATAGTTGCTAATTATTAGAATAATGTTTTGGGTTGAAAATCTTTTTTTTAAGGTTTTTTTTTTTTTTTTGAGAGAGAGAGGGAGCGAGGGCATGAGCAGGGGGAGGGGCAGACAGAGAAGCAGATACCCCACTGAGCAGGGAGCCCCACGCAGGGCTCAATCCCAGGACCCCTGGATCGTGACCTGAGCCAAAGGCAGACGCTTAACTGACAGAGCCACCCAGGCACCCAGGGTTGAAAATCTTAACTGACAGACCACTAATGCTATTTCATCTAAAACTATAGCAAGCTAGTGAGAAAGAGAATGAAGAGAAAGACTCCTAATATTGCCCCAGTCTGGTTTTTTTTTTTTTTTTAAGACTTATTTACTTATTTATTTGAGAGAGAGTGGGGATAGGGGCAGAAGGAGAGGGAGAGAGAGAATCCCAAGCAGACTCCCTGCTGAGCCCAAAGCCTGACATGGGGCTCAATCTCAGGACCCCAAGATCATCACTGGAAATAAAATCAAGAGTCAAACACTTAACTGACTGAGCCACCCAGGTGCCCTGCCTCAGTCTGTCTTTTGTCATTAGTTTAGAGACTCCCTTAAAAAGGCTGAGCAGCTGACCTTCTGCATGTCTACTACTTTTGAGTCCTCCACAGTGCTATCTTTAACCCCTATCTCCTCTCCACTCCTGTTAATATCTCTCTGTCTATCCATTCACTGACAGTAAATCCCAGGGGGAAATAATGAGTAGGGGACAAGGAGAAAGCAGACTATTCCATATATCATCTGCTTTCTCCACCACCTTTTCTTTTTTTTTAAATTTTTTATTGTTATGTTAATCACCATACATTACATCATTAGTTTTTGATGTAGTGTTCCATGATTCATTGTTTGTGCATAACACCCAGTGCTCCATGCAGAACATGCCCTCTTTAATACCCATCACCAGGCTAACCAATCCTCCCACCCCACTCCCCTCTAGAACCCTCAGTTTGTTTTTCAGAGTCCATCATCTCTCATGGTTTGTCTCCCCCTCCGATTTCCCCCCCCTTCATTCTTCCCCTCCTGCTGTCTTTTTTTTTTTTCTTAATATATTGCATTATTTGTTTCAGAGGTACAGATCTGTGATTCAACAGTCTTACACAATTCACAGCGCTCACCACAGCACATACCCTCCCCAATGTCTATCACCCAGCCACCCCATCCCTCCCACCCCACCCCCCACTCCAGCAACCCTCAGTTTATTTCCTGAGATTAAGATTTCTTCATATCAGTGAGGTCATATGATACATGTCTCTGATTGACTTATTTTGCTCAGCATAGCACCCTCCAGTTCCATCCACGTCGTTGCAAATGGCAAGATCTCATTCCTTTTGATGGCTGCATAATATTCCATTGAATATATATACCACATCTTCTTTATCCATTCATCTGTCAATGGACATCTTGGCTCTTTCCACAGTTTGGCTATTGTGGACATTGCTGCTATAAACATCAGGGTGCACGTACCCCTTCAGATCCCTACATTCGTATCTTTGGGGTAAATACCCAGTAGTACAATTGCTGGATTGTATGGTAGCTCACTTCTCAACTTTTTGAGGAACCTCCATACTGTTTTCCAGAGTGGTTGCACCAGCTTGCATTCCCCCAACAGTGTAGGAGGGTTTCCCTTTCTCCTCATCCCCGCCAACATCTGTCATTTCCTGACTTCTTAATTTTAGCCATTCTGACTGGTGTGAGGTGGTATCTCATTGAGGTTTTGATTTGGATTTCCCTGATGCCAAGAGATGTTGAGCACTTTTTCATGTGTCTGTTGCCCATTTGGATGTCTTCTTTGGAAAAATGTCTGTCTTCTGCCCATTTCTTGATTGGATTATTTGTTCTTTGGGTGTTGAGTTTGATAAGTTCTTTATAGATTTTGGATACTAGCCCTTTATCTGATACGTCATTTGCAAATATCTTCTCCCATTCTGTCAATGTCTTTTGGTTTTGTTGACTGTTTACTTTGCTGTGCAAAAGCTTTTTATCTTGAAGTCTCAATAGTTCATTTTTGCCCTTGCTTCCCTTGCCTTTGGCAATGTTTCTAGGAAGAAGTTGTTGCAGGTGAGGTCGAAGAGGTTGCTGCCTGTGTTCTCCTCTAGGCTTTTGATGGACTCCTGTCTCACATTGAGGTCTTTCATCCATTTGAGTCTATTTTTGTGTCTGGTGTAAGGAAATGGTCCAGTTTCATTCTTCTGCATGTGGCTGTCCAATTTTCCCAACACCATTTGTTGAAGACACTGTCTTTTTTCCATTGGACTATCTTTCCTGCTTTGTCAAATTAGTTGACCAAAGAGTTGAGGGTCCATTTCTGGGCTCTCTATTCTGTTCCATTGATCTATGTGTCTGTTTTTGTGCCAATACCATACTGTCTTGATGATGACAGCTTTGTAATAGAGCTGGAAGTCCGGAATTGTGATGCCGCCAGCTTGGCTTTTCTTTTTCAACATTCCTCTGGCTATTCGACGTCTTTTTTGGTTCCATACAAATCTTAGGATTATTTGTTCCATTTCTTTGAAAAAAAGTGGATGATATTTTGATGGGGGATTGCACTGAATGTGTTGATTGCTCTAGGTAACATTAACATCTTTACAGTATTTGTTCTTCCAATCCATGAGCATGGAAAGTTTTTACATTTCTTTGTGTCTTCTTCAATTTCTTTCACGAGTATTTTATAGTTTTCTGAGTACAGATCCTTTGCCTCTTTGGTTAGATTTATTCCTAGGTATCTTATGGTATTGGGTGCAATTGTAAATGGGATCGACTCCTTAATTTCTCTTTCTTCTGTCTTGTTGGTGTATAGGAATGTCACTGATTTCTGTGCATTGATTTTATATCCTGCCACTTTACTGAATTCCTGTATGAGTCCTAGCAGGTTTGGGGTGGAGTCTTTTGGGTTTTCTGTAAAAGTATCATATCATCTGCAAACAGTGAGAGTTTGACTTCTTCTTTGCTGATTTGGATGCCTTTTATTTCTTTTTGTTGTCTGATTGCTGTGGCTAGGACTTCTAGTTCTATGTCGAATAGCAGTGGTGATGGTGGACATCCCTACCGTGTTCCTGACCTTAGGGGGAAGCTCTCAATTTTTCCCCATTGAGAATGGTATTCGCTGTAGGTTTTTCACAGATGGCCTTTATGATATTGAGGTATGTATCCTCTATCCCTATACTCTGAAGAGTTTTGATCAAGAAAGGATGCTGTACTTTTTCAAATACTTTTTCTGCATCTATTGAGAGGATCATATGATTCTTATTCTTTCTTTTGTTAATGTATCACATTGATTGATTTGTGGGTGTTGAACCAACCTTGCAACCCAGGAATAAATCCCACTTGGTTGTGGTGAATAATCCTTTTAATGTACTGTTGTATCCTATTGGCTAGCATTTTGGTGAGAACTTTTGCATCCATGTTCATCAAGGATATTGGTCTGTAATTCTCCTTTTTGATGGGGTCTTCTTTGTCTGGTTTTGGGATCAAGGTAATGGTGGCCTCATAAAACGAGTTTGGAAGTTTTCCTTCCATTTCTATTTTTTGGAACAGTTTCAGAAGAATAGGTATTAATTCTTCTTGAAATGTTTTGTAAAATTCCCCTGGGAAGACATCTGGCCCTGGGCTCTTGTTTGTTGGGAGATTTTTGATGACTGCTTCAATTTCCTTGGTGGTTATAGGTCTGTTCAGGTTTTCTATTTCTTCCTGGTTCAGTTTTGATAATTGATACATCTCTAGAAATGCATCCGTTTCTTCCAGGTTATCTAATTTGCCGGCATAGAGTTGCTCATAATATGTTCTTATAATTGTTTGTATTTCTTTGGTGTTGGTTGTGATCTCTCCCCTTTCATTCATGATTTTGTTGATTTGGGTCATTTCTCTTCTCTTTTTGATAAGTCTGGCCAGGGGTTTATCAATCTTCTTAATTCTTTCAAAGAACCAGCTCCTTCTTTCATTGATCTGTTCTACTGTTCTTTTGGTTTCTATTTCATTGATTTCTACTCTGATCTTTATTATTTGTCTTCTCCTGCTGGGTTTAGGCTTTATTTGCTGTTTTTTCTCTAGCTCCTTTAGGTGTAGGGTAAGTGTGTGTATTTGAGACCTATCTTGTTTCTCGAGAAAGGCTTGTATTGCTGTATACTTTCCTCTTAGGAGTGACTTTGCTGCCTCCCAAAGATTTTGAACAGTTGTGTTTTCATTTTCATTGGTTTCCATGCATTTTTTTAATTCTTCTTTAATTTCCTTGTTGACCCATTCATTCTTCAGTAGGATGCTGTTTAGCCTCCATGTATTTGAGTTCTTTCCAACTTTCCTCTTGTGATTGAGTTCTGGTTTCAAAGCATTGTGTTCTGAAAATAGGCAGGGAATGATCCCAATCTTTTGGTACTGGTTGAGACCTGATTTGTGACCTAGGATGTGATCTATTCTGGAGAATGTTACATGGGCACCAGAGAAGAATGTGTATTCCGTTGCTTTGGGATGGAATGTTCTGAATAGATCTGTGAAGTCCATTTGGTCCAGTGTGTCATTTAAAGCCTTTATTTCCTTGTTGATCTTTTGCTTAGACGATCTGTCCATTTCAGTGAGGGGGGTGTTAAAGTCCCCCACTATTATTGTATTGCTGTCAATGTGTTTCTTTCCTTTTGTTATTAATTGGTTTATATAATTGGCTGCTCCCATGTTAGGGGCATAGACATTTACAATTGTTAGATCTTCTTGTTGGATAGACCCTTTAAGTAGGATATAGTGCCCTTCGTCATCTCTTATTACAGTCTTTGGTTTAAAATCTAATTTGTCTGATATAAGGATTGCCACCCCAGCTTTCTTTTGGTGTCCATTAGCATGGTAAATGGTTTTCCACCCCCCCCCCACTTTCAATCTGGGGATGTCTATGGGTCTAAAATGAGTCTCTTGCAGACAGCATATCGATGGGTCTTATTTTTTAATCCAATCTGATAGCCTGTGTCTTTTGATTGGGGCATTTAGCCCATTTACATTCAGGGTAACTATTGAAAGATAGGAATTTAGTGCCATTGTATTGCCTGTAAGGTGACTGTTACTGTATATTGTCTGTGTTCCTTTCTGGTCTATGTTGCTTTTAGGCTCTCTCTTTGCTTAGAGGACCCCTTTCAAGATTTCTTGTAGGGCTGGTTTTGTGTTTGCAAATTCCTTTAGTTTTTGTTTGTCCTGGAAGTTTTTTATCTCTCCTTCAATTTTCAATGACAGCCTAGCTGGATATAGTATTCTTGGCTGCCTATTTTTCTCATTTAGTGCTCTGAATATATCATGCCAGTCCTTTCTGGCCTGCCAGGTTTCTGTGGATAGGTCTGTTGCCAATCTAATGTTTCTGCCATTGTACTTACAGATCTTTTGTCCCAAGCCACTTTAAGGATGTTCTCTTTGTCTCTGAGACTCGTAAGTTTTACTATTCGACGTCGGGGTGTTGACCTATTTTTATTGATTTTGAGAGGGGTTCTCTGTGCCTCCTGTTTTTTGATGCCTGTTTCCTTTCCCAAATTAGGGAAGTTCTCTGCTATAATTTGCTCCAATATACCTTCTGCCCCTCTCTGTCTTTCTTCTTCTTCTGGAATCCCAATCATTCTAATGTTGTTTTGTCTTACCATATCGCTTATCTCTCGAATTCTGCCCTCGTGACCCAGTAGTTGTTTATCTCTCTTTTTCTCAGCTTCTTGATTTTCCATCATTTGGTCTTCTATATCGCTGATTCCCTCTTCTGCCCCCATTTTTGATTGCACCTAATTAATAGCCTTTTTGATTTCGACTTGGTTAGATTTTAGTTCCTTTATTTATCCAGAAAGGGTCTCTTTAATAACTTCCATGCTTTTTTCAAGCCCAGCTAGTATCTTTAAAGTCATGATCCTGAACTCTAGTTCCGACATCGTACTAATGTCCGGATTGAGTAGGTCCCTGGCTGTCAGTACTACCTCTTGTTCTTTTTGTTGAGGTGATTTTTTCCATCTTGTCATTTTGTCCAGAGAACAGATGAATGAGAGAACAAAATGCTAACAGGGTAACAACGTCCCCAGAAAATATACTCTAAACAAATCAGAAAAGACCTGAAGCCAGGGGAAAAGAAAGGGAAAGAAAGAAAAAAGAGAAAGAAAAAGGTAAAAGCAGACAAAAACAAACAAAAAAAGCCAGAATATGATCAAATATGATGAGGCTGGTGCATAGATTAGTGCCACACACTAGATTTTGGGTGTATTTTGGTCTGTTAGAAGGAAGTGCCTCCCAAATTTTTAAAGAAAGAAAAACTTACATATGTACAAAAGTAAGGGTTGATACGTTGAAGGGATGGAATATGACTGTAAAGATGAAAAGTATAAAAATTTTTATAAAAGGAATTGGTAAGAAGTTGTTTGAAAAAAGAAGAGGACTTAAGAAAAAAAAAGAAAGGAAAGGGAGAGAATGTGATCAGGCAGGAGACTAGAACAAAGCCATACACTAGAGATTTAGGGTATATTTTGATCTGTTAGAAGAAACTGTATCTCAAAATTTTAAAGAGAGAACAAATTATGTATATATATATATTCCAAAAATAAGGGTAACTACTACGAAGGGATAGAATATGACTCTAAAAATGAAAAATAAAAAAATTTTTTAAAAAAGGGATTGATAAGATGTTGGTTGAAAAAGGGAAAAAGAAAAATGAAAAAAAAATAAAAGACAGTTAAAAAAAATTAACTTTGTAAGACTAAAGAATCATGGTAAAAAAGCCATGAATTCTATGTGCTCTATTCCCCTAGCGCTGGAGTTCTGCCATTCTCATTGATATGTAAACTTGGTCTTGGCTGGCTGTTCTTGCTGATCTTCTGGGGGAGGGGCCTGTTGCCGTGGTTCCCAAATGTCTTTGCTGGAGGCAGAATTGCCCCACCCTTGCTGGGTCTGGGCTAAGTAATCTGCTCAGGTTTGCTCTTGGGAGCTTTTGTTCCCTGCGAGCTTTCCATGCAGCTTTGGAGGCGGAGAGTGAAAGTGGCTGCCTCCCAATCTCTGCCCCGGAGGAGCCGAGAACTCGGGGCCCCGCTCCTCAGTGAGCCCCCAGAGAAAAGCAGTCAATCACTCCCGTCTCCCCATCCCCGGTCGCACACCGCACTCACCTTGCCTGTGACAGAGCGTTTCTATCTCTGGCACCCGACCCCGGGTGGAGTCTCCAGACCCAGCAGATCTCTGTGGTGTGCTCTTGCACCACTCCTCCCAGGGGAGGAAGGGGAGTCTCCCCAGATCTGCTGCTTGTTGGGTCCCTGCTGGAGGAGCAGTGGCCCAGTTGTGCTGCGGATCACGGTTTATGGCAACCCCGAGCTGAGAGCCCGCGCCTTGGCTCTGTCTCTGCAGCTGGCTTCCTCACTCCAATACCTGGGAGCTCTGCCACACTTAGGCACCCGCAGTCTTTCTGTGACCCCGACGGTCCTGAGACCACACTGTCCCGCGAGGCTTCCACCCCCTGCTCAGCCACCGAATGGAGGTTCCTCAGCGGAGCCGACTTCTAAAAGTTCCAATTTTGTGCTCCACGGCTCTATCACTTGCCAGTAGCAGCTGACGGAGGCCCCCTCCCAGCCGTCTATTCTCCCAAATATTGCTTTGGATTCACTTCTCCGCATGTCCTACCTTCCAGAAAGTGGTCGCTTTTCTGTTCAGAGAGTTGTTGGTATTCTTTTCTTCGATCTTCTGTTGAGTTTGTAGGTGGTCAGAATGGTTTGATCCCTATCCAGCTGAATTCCTGAGACCAGACGAAATCCAGGTCTCCTACTCCTCTGCCACCTTTTCTGTTTAAATCTCTTAATTAACCTCTTGAGAACCATGCTAGAATTCTGTGTCGGGAAGGGAAGAGGGGAAGCTTCTGCTTACAAAGTACTCAGTATAACACCTTGCTTTGGAGAGGTTTACTAAATTACTTCATAATCATGATAAGGGATTAGTATTAAAAAGCAATTTTAGGGGTGCCTGGATGGCTCAGTCGTTAAGCGTCTGCCTTCAGCTCAGGTCATAATCCAAGGGTCCTGGGATCAAGCCCCGCATCAGGCTCCCTGCTCCGCGGGAAGCCTGCTTCTCCCTCTCCCACTCCCCCTGCTTGTATTCCTTCTCTCGCTGTGTCTCTGTCAAATAAATAAATAAAATCTTTAAAAAAAAAAAAAGCAATTTTAGTAGGCATAATCTCTATAATTAGTTTTATTATTTTTTAACACACTGAAGTATTATCCACTTACCTTGTTCTCTTCCCTTTGCATCTCTTTTTTCCTGTACATTTGTAGGGGGAAAAAATCACCACATAGCAGGGCCTAGTGGGCAGTTTTGGTGGAGACAGAGGACCAGTGCCTCCAAATAATAAGTTCCATTGCTAAGAACAAAACTAGGAACTGTCATCAGGATACACTGGGAATTGTTCAGAGGAGAAAAAGCCCATTTCAGTCCTTAAAAGTAAACTATACAAAAATCTGATAGGTCTGAAAATTGGCTAGGCACTGTGAAGAGCAGCGTATCCCATATATCATCTGCTTTCTCCATCACCTTTTCGGTGTAAATCCCTTATAATTAGCTTTTAAAAATCAAACAATGAATCTTTCATATTTTGTAAAGGAGAGGGAAAAAAAACATGCTAACTCAAAAGGGAAATAGGAAAAATAGGAAAAAAGGAAAACTGACTAGCCATCTCAGAGTGGAAGAAGGTATGGTTATTATGAAACAGAATTAGAAATCCATAAGAAAATAATTATCATCCTTTAGGGAAAATGCTGTAAAACGGAGGGAATAATGCAGGGAATAATGAAATTTTAAAATGAAGCAACCAAATTAAGTCTACAGAGCCAGCAGAAAAGGACAGATCTGACACTGAGAAATTGTATCAGTAATGTGGAAGACAAACATGATAAGCTCATCTCAAATGCTAAACGAGGGTGAAAAATGTTCAGAATGATGAGAGAGAAGATGTTAGATGTACAAAGCACAGAGCTGGACACTACCAAATAATTTGAAGTGTTGTTGGGGAAGAACTCATGCAAAAGCTTGAAAGAAAACAAGAAAAACTTAGGCAGCTTTGGTGTTTTTTCTTTGACATGGTTAAACTAGGGGTAACCTTATACTTACCTGTAGAAGCCCATAGAATAACACCTACTGATTTTTGAGAGGAAGAGCCTGTGACCCCACTTTATTGTATAGGGCCAGGTTATGAATATTTTATGAATGAAGGTGATGGAAAGGACATAAATATGCAGGAACTCAAAAAATGCCGCTCACAAAACTTACTTGAATATCTATACCATCCATTGAGAAAATAATTTCACTAAGAATTATAATTACTATAAATTGATATAGCATAAAAATTAAATTGGATTATAAAATTTATATAACATAACATAATAAATTAAAAACATAAGAGTGGGCTTTGTCCCGCAAAAGAACTTGTATCGTTTCTCTTGGCTGGGTAGAATCTCCAGCCTGGACAAAGCTTTACTCTGATGTTCTTTTCTTAGCTTCTTTTAACCCTAGTCTTACTCAGATCCCAGAAAGTATTTTACTCACCTCAACCTCCTTCCTAAACCCCAAAACTTAGATGAACTGTCTTACCTTGTTGATGAAGACTACAGGTGCCGTAGTGCTGTTGTCTTTCAACACTCCTCAACAGTGCAAAATGCTTCCTTTGCATTCTTGGAAATCCTTCCTGAGAAAATTATATTACATTACATTGCATTTTTTCCATAAAAAATAATACATGTACACTATAAAAAATAGTATAGTAAAAATACAGAAAAGAAAAAAGAAAAAGTAAGGGCGCCTGGGTGGCTCAGTTGGTTGGGCGACTGCCTTCGGCTCAGGTCATGATCCTGGAGTCCCTGGATCGAGTCCCGCATCGGGCTCCCTGCTCGGCAGGGAGTCTGCTTCTCCCTCTGACCCTCCCCCATCTCATGTGCTCTCTCTCATTCTCTCTCAAATAAATAAATAAAATCTTTAAAAAAAAAAAGAAAGAAAGAAAGAAAGAAAAAGTAAGATTCTTCTAAATTTACCACCCAGAAGGGATATTGTGTCTTTATCTTTTACATCTATTCTCATCTTCATAAGCCTTCCTATGGGAAGCAGAATTTTGGTCCCCATGATTGTCATGCCCTGGTATCATGCTTAGTTTTTCTTGCTTATCTGAGTTGTTTTATGAATACATCTGTGATTCTACGACATGATGTTAAATAAAAGTGTAGGCTACTAATCAGTGAAAATTATTGCATTTGAATTTTTACTGATACATAAAAAGACTAGAAGGAAAAATAGACTAGATATATACTAGAGCAATACTTATATATATATATGAACATATTAACAATGGTTATCTCTGGATGATGGATTTAGAATAGTAATTTGCTACACAGCAATAGAAAGCCAATACCTAAACCCTTACAAATAAATAACAGAGAATAGACTTGCCAGTTAACTATATCTTAATTTCTTTTAATTTAAACAGTTTATTTTCAAACATTGAAGTCTATTCAAAATTTAGTTCTCCCTCAGCCTTGGTCTAAAAAATTGTGGATGACTATTCCACAATATTTGGAGTATTTGCTCTTCACATTCAAGAATATGGCCTGCTAAAATCTTCTTTTATGCATACAAATACAATATTGTAGTTTGTCTTGGAAAATTACCAATCATTTAGAATTTAAGTTTTCCCCCTTCCCTACCTCAAGAAAATATGTAGGTAAATGAGGATAGGCTTACTGTGTTCTCATGGCAACAGTGACAAAAAGATCCTGGATTCCTTACAGCGTCCTTTGGATGCCTAGTGGTTTCTATGATGGGATGACAGATAACCACTGAGATTCCATGGGCTCCATGTGGCCTTTGAGATACTTATAAAGTTTGTTTTTATTTTGAGTTTAGTTCAGTATTAATACTTTCAACATTTTTGTTTATTTTACATTACAGATTTTAATTATCTGGAATTTATTTGATTACATTTATAAAATGAAATGCCAAATTAGCCACATTTCTGAAAACTTAGATAATTTCTTCAATATCACTTTCTCAGTGTTCCATTTCTTTCTCACCTCCTTATAATACTTGCCAGTTTCCATGCCTCTCCATTGTCATCACTAAAGTAATTAAGAAAATTAAACAGTGACAACAACAAAATTACCTTCAAAAGAACTGACATATTTGGAATATTTGCTCTTCACATTCAAGAATATGGCCTGCTAAAATCTTCTTTTATGCATACAAATATAATATTGTAGTTTATTCATGTAGCTTTTGTATGCTTGTTATAAGGATTAATATACTTTATTGATTTTTTTGAAAGAGAATTCTTGTGGACTTGTCAATTCTGCTCTTCCTATTGTCTGTTATTTCTGATTTTGTCCTTATTATCTTCTTTCTTTTTTTGAAACAGACTTCTTGCATGGACTACATGCTGCTTTTATTTCTGTTTTGTTTATTTTTCTCTTTTTTTGAGGTATAATTGACATATAACATTGTTAATTTCAGGTGCACAACACAACTCATTTACTCATTTTTTTTACATGTTCACTCCACCTACTCTAATCCCAACCACCATCACGTCTTGCCTGTGACAGTGCAACAGTCTATTAATGGCTCTTCTGCCTGTGACTTCATCTTCTTAAAATCCATGGCTCACATTACAGACTCACACAGTCTGATCGAAAATATTATAAAATGCAGATTTCCAATAGGAGTTTCCTTGAGACAGCCCTGATATTTAACCTCTTGAGAACCATACTAGAATAACGTGTTGGGAAGAGAAGAGGGGGAGGTTCTGCTTACAAAGTACTCAGTATAACACATTGATTTTGAGAAGTTTACTAAATTGCACATAAGGGATTAGTAATTAAAAAGCAAACCAGTTTGGGCGCCTGGGTGGCTCAGTTGGTTAAGCGACTGCCTTCGGCTCAGGTCATGATCCTGGAGTCCCGGGATCGAGTCCCACATTGGGCTCCCTGCTCGGCAGGGAGTCTGCTTCTCGCTCTGACCCTCCTCCCTCTCATGCTCTCTGTCTCTCATTCTCTCTCTCTCAAATAAATAAATAAAATCTTAAAAAAAAAAAAAAAAGCAAACCAGTTCTTTGATCTAGCATGCCTGAAGGATAGGGAGAAATGGCAACTGGCTTATTATGGAGTTGTTATAATGGAAAAGGACAGGAGAATGACATGTTTAAGACAACTCAGAGATCCCAAATACATAGAAAGTGTGTGTGTGTGTGTGTGTGTGTTTATATGTGTCTTTGCCTGTGTTTATAATGCTTTAAGTTTTACAGTCTCTCAGCTTGGGTTGCACACAGACAAGTTTTGTAGGTCTTGCCAAACTACCACTTATAAAATTTTTATAGTTTGTTTTACTGTTGCCACGTATTTTGTTTATGTTGAGTGTTTTTTCGGATTTTGTCCTACTTCAAAGGTTTGCTGTGCTCAGTCTACATTGAAATACATTAGTTACTAGATAAAATGATGGTACTTATAGCGTTGAAGCTTCATGACAGCTACAAATATAGTATTAAATCATGGTGTGCACACACATAGTTTTAGATGGGAGGTTCTGTGACCATATAGTGTTTGGCTGTATCAGAAGAAGTATACTGTCCTACACTGTAAGACGATATTTGAAAAGCCTGTCTTGGTACAAAACTCCATGGTCCATAAAACTCTTCAGGAAAAAAAATAGTTTGATTTATATCATGTATTTTTCTCTTTTGATCCCAGGGATGGGGAAAGAGAGACTTTCTGGCAGTTTAGAAGAAAAGAAATATTTTATAAGAATTAACTTGAAGACTTTCTTAGGTTTTATATAAAACATAAATATTGTGTGTATGATGCAGGGAAACAATCTTGTAAATAAAATATAAAAAATATGTACCAAAATACTTTAGTAGGGAAAAATATGATAGTGTTGGAACATACAAAGTTTCATTACTACTTCTTTGGGAGAATGTACATACCTTGTTTTATATATTAGTGTTTGTAAATATACATATACTAAGTTTGTAGTGATAAAATATTTTATATCAATGAAGGCAAACAATTGTTTTCAACACTATATTTTCGAGTGTTCCATATTCTATATTGTATAGCTATATTATAGAACTGTAAGTATCTATGTAGATATATACCTATATCCTAAATCTATTTTTTGAATGTAGTATATTTTTATATATGAAAAAGATTGTTGGTATGATATTTTGAAATCCCAGGCTGAAAGCCTAGTTGCTGCACAGAGATAAATGTTTGAGAGACATGTTCTACATGCTTACTTAAATATTATCATATACTGTTAAATTGGTTTCCTAAGCATTATATCTAGTTTGAGAGAAATGCAGAAGACATTTCTTCTCACCGCACTTTACGATAAAGTCCATTTATTTCAGACTGATAACGCTACAGAAGTGCCTTTTTAAAAGTGTTAAAATTATATATTAGGAATTATAAACTAGAACTAGAATATATCCAGGTAAATTCTTTTTCAAAAACATCCTCACTATACAAAAATATATGCAGTAGGATTGTACAACATAGTGACCCAGCCTGTCCATTTGACGTGGTCTAACATTCTGAAATATAATTTACGTACTTTGTTTCAAGATTTATCAACAGACAAGGCTTCCCCTTCACGTGGCCTACAAGGCAGGCAGGATCCTGTGTCTACTTCTCCAGCCTCGTTCTATGCCTTATTTATTCTGACATGGCTGAAGCGCATGCCTTTTGAGAGTTCTATCGACATTTGCATACTTGGATGAAATAAAGGCACACTGAAAATCTTTACTGACCTTAAAGAAACATTGATTAGTGGGAAAAGTGATAGGGAACTTGCCATTCTGTTTAAGTCTCATATATATCAAATAGACCTCAAACCGATGAATCTTGTAAATGTTTTACAGCATTCTCTTTCACTTTGTTTCTCTTTGTATTTTTTTCTCTGTCTCTCTTGCTTGCTTTCTCTGAGAAAAATCTTAAGTCCTAAATATCCAAAGATGAGGAATAAAAAATATTACGTGAGGACTCCACTGGTGATTCATACCTGATTAGTGTTATTTCTTCTGTTTCATTTTTCTTCATACAGTGTTGATGCTCAGTTAGAATACCATGTGGTATGTTACTTATCATGGAAAGTACATTAGGCCCTACCACCTCCCCATACTGAGGGCAGATGCTGTGTGCCATTAAGTTCATCATTATGGATTCGTGGTGTCACTTAATGAGAGGTCCTGTAGAGCGGTTAGTATCATCAAGCTGACAATAGAAATATGTGTTTTATTTTGCTGTTTGAATATTACAATATCTGCACAGGAGTGAATATGGCAAAACTCATTTAGAGTTTTTTTTCTAATGTGCCAAGATTCTTGATTTAAAATGCATTGAGCAGGGGAAAGTGTGTTGTAATGATAAAAACACAGAATTGGAATTATTATGGACCTTCGTTCAAGAACCTATATCTGCCATTCCATACATGCTTATGATTATAGAAAATTACTTAATCTTTCAATTTCCAGATTTTTATAGGTAATAACATTATCATTTGTCTTACGAGGCTACTGTATTAATCATATGAGCAATCAGGACAGTCTAAGGTTTTGTTTTGGGATGTGTGTGTGTGTGTAGAGAGAGAGACAGAAACAGAGACAGAGAGATTTATTTTAAGGAACTGGCTTACATAATTATGATGGCTGACAAGTCCTAACATCTTCAGGGTGAGTCCACAAGCTGGAGACACAGGAGAGTCTATGATATAGTGCTAAGGCAAAGGCCAGTGATTTTGAAGCCCAGGAAAAGCGAGTGTTTCAATTTGATTGCAAAGGCAAGAAGAAGCCAGTGTCCCAGTTCAAAGTCAGTCTGTCAAGAGGAATTCTCTCTTACTCAGGGAGGGGACAGGCTTTTGCTCTATTCACCTTCAACTGATTGGATGAGGCCCACCCAAAATAGTGAGGGCAAGGGCTTTACTCAATATACCAATTCAAATGTTAATCTCACCCAGAAACACCTACCGTAGCATTTAACTAAGTATCAGGACAGGTTGACACATAAATTAACCATCGCAGTATGAAATGCCATATGAAGATACATTTTCGAATCTTTCTCCATCCCTAAAGAAGACTTGACTAATCCAGAGTTACAGATCTAGATCATACAAGGTTAGAGGACTCAACAGTGTCTCATTTTTGTGTTGCATTCATTCATTTTAACTGGGGCAGAGCTCAGCATTCTACTTTGGGGTTAGATTATATTCTGACTGTCTCTCAAATTTCAGGAAAATATAAGAACAACAATCTGCAAGCAAACCTTCCATTCAGTCAGTCCACAGGCCTATATTGAACACTTCCCACAAACTAAGGACTGCCACACTCATAAGCTTAGAGAAATATTCCCCCTATTGGAATTCCTCCTTGAATATATATATCATCAGTAGGCTTTAAAACTATCTTTTACATAGAAGATAAACTTTCTCCTTTTTAAACTATGTTCTATTTTAGTGATCTTAGCCCTAATTTTATTTTCTTTTTTTTAGCAGCAGAAACTTTTTCTTTCCATACAGAACTGTACATGGAATTTCAGTATTAATCAAAAAAACTTCACTGGAGCTGGTGTTTGGCGGGAGTAAGGAAAAGGGCCCGATGCCTGTTCATGTACTTGGCTTCTCTTGTCAACACCCTCCCCCGTCCCTCTAGCCACAGCAGCCCTGGGGGTGTAGGGAACCAAGTTTAAAAACTATTCATCTATTTAATATTCTTGCCAATGCTTTATGTATTATATGTAAAAACTTTAAGGCAGGTTTGGCTATTTTCTTCCAGTTTCCCTAGGACTTATTTTGTGTTCAATTATTTCTCTTAATTCTTCATAGAGTTGTTTGTTTTTAATCTCATTTCTCTCTTTATGCTATTCAATAGTTTTGTGTTTCAAGCATGTTATGTACTTAGTAGTGTGTTCCTTTATGGAAGGTTCAGAGGATCATTATGACCTCCAGAAACTTGCAATTTTGCTGAAGAGAAAAAGCATGTATTTTTGAAATATTTAAACAAGGTAAGACAAAACAAGTCATGTAGACAAAAAGTGTACCGTAAGGTTGTTTCCAGAGATTGGCATGAATATTTCATCAAGTATCAAGAATATCGTACTTTTACAGTTGGAATGCCAAGATCCAGAGTGTTAAGATATTTCTCAAAAAAAAAAAAAAAAGATACTTCTCAAGTAAGCCTTAGCAATCACCTGTATCCTTGAGATTTCATCTGATTTAACTTTTATTTTTGTAGGTAGCAAAGCAAAAGGGAATGGATGGCAGTAAGTGCCAAAAAATGTTTAATGTGTAAGAGGCCTAAGCTTCTTAATATTTGAATATTCAGTCTTTTATTTCCAACAGCTTTGTGTCTACCTCTTGGACTCTAGGAGAGTCCTAGCCTATCTCCTAGAAGGTTTGTTTTAAAGATAGAGCTCTAGTGAGAGTAAAGTAATGAATTCACAAAAGATTGTGTGTGTTTAGGAGGGCAATGGATTTTCCAGAAAGACATTTTTGCTGTTATTGTTGTAAAGTTGCAATTGAAGGAGACAGCTTTTGAAAGCAGAAGCTGTTGTTACTGTGAATAAATGAGAATGTTTATAGAGGGAAGGAGTATTTTAAAAAAATTTTCTGTGGATTAAAAATGCATTTACACAGCTTATCTCTTTTGCCATTCACACCAAAGGCTTAGTGAAGACGTGTATTTAACTATAACATTAGTTCCAAGATTGCTGTCTAGAGAAACATGGCGATATGCAGAGACTGGGCTCTCTCTCTGGGTCTTATAATACTGGACACCAGTATGCACTTGAACGTATTTTAGAGAATATCCGTTTTCATGCACTACATACCTAGTCACTGTGCCATTCTAACTAAAAGGTTCAGAAGTAAAAATATCAAATTATGACTTACCTTTTGTTCGAAGTTAACTTTTAAAGTACATGAAAGTTTACCAATGTAGTCCTAGAAGTCAATGGCCCCACTCATTCAGTGTATGTTCATTAAGTACCTTCAGTAAACGAGGCACGCTGGGTTTTTTGTGTTTTAGTTTAGTTGTGTTTGTGTGTTTGTGTGTTTCTTTGTTTTTACACTGGGGAATTATATGGGGTGAGGAAAGAGGGGACGGGGATTCTAGACTAAAAGACTTGGTATTCTAGTGACTCAGAGACTAACAAGCTGTTTATTTAGCTGCTTCCTTCTGTGAAACAAGAGGTTTCAAATTACTCTCTGAACTTCCTTCCAATGGCAACATTCTGTGAGTTTGTAGTGTTTTTTTTTTTTTTTAAACTCTATCAAAAAATATACATTAATTGCAGTGTCCTGTAACTTGGCTAATCTCACAGGATATTTGGGATAATCACAGTGGAAGAACAGGTGTGAAGTGACACTGTGGTGGTTCCACCTCTAACGTATGTTGGCAAAACGACAAATAGTAGGGAAATCGGTAACATCAAACATACAGATACGTGCACAAAAACACCATTATCATCGATGCACAAAAATACTCGTGCTTTTTTGAACCGTATTTGTGGTACATATGTCATTAAGGCTTTTTTGTCTAGTGCTTAACCAACCACTAATATATAACTGACAGTGGATGCTAAGAGGGTGTGCCATGCCCCCGGGGAAACCCATCAACCATTTGGTGGCAGGCCAATTAAGTCGGATCCCTTTGAACTTGGAGAGGACAGCGATTTGCCCTAAGTAGGTGAAGCCAAGTCTCAATACGTGCTTGTCGTTCCTGCTCACAGTGCCACTGCCCTCACCCACATCTGACAGCTCGCAGAATGCCGGGTCTAATGATACGGTGCCCCACCTAACATCGTTCCTACCGAAGGGCACTTGCTATAACAAAGGAGGTGCAACAGTGAACTTGCATTTACCGCATGCCCCACCATCCAAAAGCCACAAACCTGATACAATAGTGGAATAATATTAATCATGAAAGGTTCAGCTAAGGCACCACTTTGGGGGGACAGAATCTCAGGATTGGAGTACTGACCTCCAGGATGAAGTTTGTATGCTAAACCAACAGCCAACAGAAGATGTTGTGCCCACCGTAGGTAGAACACACAGCTCTGGGAAAAAGGGTGAGCCCTTTTTACAATCAGTCACAGTGCCCCACTAGTGGATTTGTGCTTCCTTTCCCTACCACCTTAGACTTTGACAGTTAGAATCCTGATTCTTGAGGCATATGGGGAGGGGTAGTTCTGTCCGTAACCCATAAAGAGTCCTACTCAACCGGAAGCTATATTTGGTTCACACGTGATCTGGTTATCATGCATTTTTCACTACAGTAGAGTAGCAAAGATGGCAAGGGATACTGTACTTGTCACCATGAGGAAGTAGGGCTGCCGCTTCATAATCTGAGCAAAGAGAAATATGTCTAGTACTAAAATGTGCTCCATGCCCAGAGATGAGTGGGAAATTACATCAACTAAGATTCCATAAGAGCAAGGAAACCAAGGGCCTGATCACTTGCGATCAAAGTCTGGGTCACCTCACAAGGCAGCAACCTAGACCAGCTGACGTGCCAGTGGAATATGAGAAAAATCTAGAATGAGTGGAAGAGGAGAGTGAGGAACATCAACTCAGGCCCCTAAGATCACGGGAATATTGGATATTGTAGCATGGTTCGTGACCTCAATTGGGGGAATTGCATCTGGCCATCACTTTGAAGGATTATACTTGAACTCCCTCTTAGGGAAGATAGGAGGATGCTGTTTTATATGCTACGTGGATATCAGGAAATGATGGAAGTGCAAGTTCTGCAAGGGGTTGCCTGTCCTGGGCCCAGGTGATGTACTTTTCTATACTGGCTCAACCTTAAACTCTGCTCAAATTTTGCCTACTTGCTCAATGGAGGGCTCCAGATAACTGCCACCATTGTCACCTGTGTCCTAACACCACCAGCTGTATCGGCCTCCCACAGGGTGAAGACCAGGTATTAACATGCCCCCAGTGGCATCTACCCTGGAAAGATCCAGAGTGGTTCTGGCACCTATAACCAGATCTAGGACAGTTCTGTCTCCACTGGGATATTGCTTCCCCAGTAGCCTCCCTGAAGACACAACTGGAAGTGCAGAGGAGTTAATGTCCCATAGGATGACTCTTTACCAATGAAATACTATAGAAGGAACTGGCGTATAAATGTTTCTTCTTCCATCTAATAAATTTTTCCAAGGTGCATTAGTTCCATATAATTTATCTAGAGCTGTTTCCTGTGACCAAGTAACCAGCCGTGTTTTCTTGTGAAGTTCTGCCCAAATCAGTAACCTCCCACTTGATGTTTGCTTTCTCTTTCCCCTACAACACTTCTCTTCTTACCTCCCCCGTGCTTGCTAACCTGGGACTGCTTGATCTCAGCTTGCTTTCTAGAGAATCTGGCTTGAGATACAAAGCAAGGTTCTTCAATGTCAAAGTTTTGCTCACTGAGTAACAAATTAAAATATAGTATAAACAACCCTTGCCTTCTCAAATGAAAAGTTTCCTGATTTGGGTACACCCATGTACCCGCTATCTTTATCTATTTTAATGCATTGATGTAATTAATGTCTTTCATTTTTCTTAAACTTACAACCACTCTCTTACTATGTCCCATTTTGTTTTCTAACTTTTTCATTACTCTGCTCTGGTTTATTATACCTTTATTCTGTAGTCCCCTGTATTTGAGGTTTTCTCAATGCAGAGAATCTTTATTTTGCTTGTTTTTCCCTTTCAGAACGTGTAGCTGTTCAGTGCCGTCTTTTAGAACAAATGAGCAGTGAATGCCAGGTTTCATCTGTATATGGCTGTGTATAATTTTTGACATATTGGAGGAGTGTAATGAATTTTAAACAGCAGACTATGGACACCTTTCAGCTTATCCTGAGTCACTCCCTAAGAACACTAAACTTTTCTCGCAGCGCTTTGCCGGGCTTCTGTAGGGAAGGAGATGTACCCCATCCCAGTATCCTATAACATGGTCAGCGGCTTCACTATCACCCTTCCTACCCTCCCTCGCCACATCTCCTTTCATTATTCTTTCTGATAAGGATTCAGACACAACATAAATTGTAGACCCGTGGTGCATCTATTAGTATTAAAAAGGAATACTTGACTAACATTTTCATTATAACTGTATATTGGAAGTAAAGCCTGACCCCTTACATATTAAGTTGATAGATCACACTTGCATCTATCTCACATCTGACATAATTGTCCAGATTCTTCTAGACTTAGATATCTCAAGCTTTTGGATTTATTTGTGTTGGTGGTTGTTTTGTCCTGACTTTGAATACTCTGCCATTTGAGTGAACACAGAGAACTCGACTCCCATTCTCCAGCCTCCCCCCTGTCTCAACTTGGGTCATGAACTTATCTTATTCTTATTGTCTATTAATTAATCACTTCTTTTCCCATGTATGTTGTGTGATGGAACCTAATCTATGGGAAAGTTAAGAATGAGATTAATGTTCACAAAAATTGTGAAGACCTCAGATAAAAGAGCAGCAGTACCATGCTGCATTGCCATTGAAACAAAACAAAGGCAGCTACAAACATTTGAAAGCAAGTCACATTTTTGCACACCATCCATTATTCTTGCATTTAACAGGATGTTGAAGATTGTACATCTTCTGAATTTATTAGCTTGGTATTTAGCATGTTTCACAGCCAAAATAGTAAAGAAGTTTCATTATTGCTAGTTGAATTAGCCTCGTGAAAATGTTGTTGGTAAAAGGTTACAGAAATGAATAAGAGATCTAACCAAGCAGCATATTAGACCATTTATCATTATAATTTAAAAAGGCATTCTGATGATTTGAATTAACTTGGATAAAGTGTGAGAATTAGATAAAAGGTAATAATTAAAGCCTAAATGGCATGATTAGCTCTTCCTTTTGATAAAGAAAAGACAAAACATATGCATACTGCATTTACTTAAATTGTCTTCTTGAGAGAAACTGAGGCCAGTAAATCGTATCTGATTATACCATTTATGGGCTTTTAAAAAATTTTATAGCAGGATGCCTGGGTGGCTCAGTCGGTTAAGCATCTGCCTTCAGCTCGGGTCATGATCCCAGGGTCCTGGGATCGAGTCCCGCATCGGGCTCTCTGTTCAGCAGAGAGTCTGCTTCTCTGCCTGCTGCTCCCCCTGCTTGTGCTCTCTCTCTCTCTCTCTCTGACAAATATATAAAATCTTAAAAAAAAAAATTTACAGCTATATTATATATAAACTGGGTTACTTGAATATCTTGTGATTCCTTCAGACATAGTCAGAAAGCCCTTCCCACATTATTTTTTTTTCCACATTATTTTATTTTGGATGACTGAAGCCTAGAGTTTAGCTGTTTTTCTATTGAGGTTTTAGTGTTTCTTTTATAACTGAATGTCATATGTATATACACACACACACACACACACACACACATATATATATATATTAAGGATAGTTTTTGTCATCTTTGTGAAGTTTTTATCAGTGAAACATTTATTTAACTTGTATTTTTTTTACCTCTTTGACATACAGAACTTTTTTTTTCATGTTGTCCTTTCAGTGTTTTTTGTTTGTTTGTTTTTAAATTTTATTTTGTTATGTTAGTCACCATACAGTACATCATTAGTTTTGATGTAGTGATCCACAATTCATTGCTTTCGTATAACACCCAGTGCTCCATGCAGTACGTGCTCTCCTTAATACCCATCACCAGGCTAACCCATCCCCCCACCCCCCTCCCCTCTAGAACCCTCAGTTTCTCAGAGTCCATAGTCTCTCATGGCTCATCTCCCCTTCTGATTCCCCCCCTTCATTTTTCCCTTCCTTCTCCTAATGTCCTCCATGCTATTCCTTATGTTCCACAAATAAGTGAAACCATATGATAATTGACTTTCTCTGCTTGACTTATTTCACTTAGCATAATCTCTTCCAGTCCCATCCATGTTGATGTAAAAGTTGGGTATTCATCCTTTCTGATGGCTGAGTAATATTCCATTGTATATATGGACCACATCTTCTTTATCCATTCATCTGTTGAAGGGCATCTCGGCTCTTTCCACAGTTTGGCTATTGCAGACATTGCTACTATGAACATTGGGGTACATATGGCCCTTCTTTTCACTACATCTGTGTCTTTGGGGTAAATACCTAGTAGTACAATTGCTGGGTTATAGGGTAGCTCTAGTTTTAATTTTTTGAGGAATCTCCACACTGTTTTCCAAAGTGGTTGTACCAACTTGCATTCCCACCAACAGTGTAAGAGGGTTCCCCTTTCTCCACAACCTCTCCAACATTTGTTGTTTCTTGCCTTGTCAATTTTTACCATTCTAACTGGTGTAAGGTGGTATCTCAGTGTGGTTTTGATTTGAATTTCCCTGATGGCTAATGATGATGAACATTTTTTCATGTGTCTGTTAGCTATTTGTATATCTTCTTTGGAGAAGTGTCTATTCATGTCTTCTGCCCATTTTTTGACTTGATTATTTGGTTTTTTGGGTGTTGAGTTTGAGAAGTTCTTTATATATCTTGGATACCAGCCCTTTATCTGTAGTGTCATTTGCAAATATCTTCTCCCATTCTGTGGGTTGCCTCTTTGTTTTGTTGACTGTTTCCTTTGCTGTGCAGAAGCTTTTTATCTTGATAAAGTCCCAAAAGTTCATTTTTGCTTTTGTTTCACTAGCCTTTGGAGATATATCTTGAAAGAAGTTGCTGTGGCTGATGCCAAAGAGGTTACTGCCTATGTTCTCCTCTAGGATTTTGATGGATTCCTGTCTCACATTGAGGTCTTTCATCCACTTTGAGTTTATCTTTGTGAATGGTGTTAGAGAATGGTCGAGTTTCATTCTTCTGCATGTGGCTGTCCAATTTTCCCAGCACCATTTGTTGAAGATACTGTCTTTTTTCCATTGCATATTTTTTCCTGCTTTGTCAAAGATTATTTGACCATAGAGTTGGGCTCTCTATTCTGTTCCATTGGTCTGTATGTCAGTTTTTGTGCCAGTACCATGCTGTCTTGGTGATCACAGTTTTGTGATATAGCTTGAAATCGGACATCGTGATGCCCCCAGCTTTGTTTTTCTTTCTCGACATTTCCTTGGTGATTCAGGGTCTTTTCTGATTCCATACAAATATAGGATTGTTTGTTCCAGCACTTTGAAAAATGTCATTGGAATTTTGATCTGGATGGCATTGAAGGTATAGATTGCATAGACATTTTAACGATGTTTATTCTTCCGATCCATGGGCATGGAATGTTTCTCCATCTTTTTGTGTCTTCTTCAATTTCTTTCATGAGTGTTCTGTAGTTGCAAGAGTAGAGTTCCTTTACCTCTTTGGTTAGGTTTATTCCGAGGTATCTTAATGGTTTTTGGTGCTATTATAAATGGAATTGTTTCTCTAATTTCTCTTTCTACAGTTGCATTGTTAGTGTATAAGAAAGCAATTGATTTCTGTGCATTCCTGCCACATTACTGAATTGCTGTATGAGTTCTAGTAATTTGGGGGTGGAGTCTTTTGGGTTTCCCACGTAAAGTATCATGTCGTCTGCAAAAAGAGAGAGTTTGACTTCTTCTTTGCCAATTTGAATACCTCTTACTTCTTTTTGTTGTCTGATTGCTGTTGCTGGGACTTCTATTACTATGTTGAACAATAGTGGCGAGAGTGGGCATCCTTGACGTGTTCCTGATCTTAAGCGAAAGGCTCTCAGCTTTTCCCCATTGAGGATGATATTCGTTGTGGGTTTTTCATAGATGGATTTTATGAACTTGAGGAATGTTCCCTCTATCCCTATACTCTGAAGAGTTTTAATCAGGAAAGGATGCTGTATTTCAACATACGGAACTTTAATGTTTGTGTGACCTAAGCTATTCATATCTTCCTCTGCATTAAAATTATTTTTTTATTTTAATTCCAGTGTAGTTGACAGTGTTATATTAATTTTAGGTGTACAATATAGTAGTTCAGCAATTCCATATGTTACTCAGTGCTCATCAAGGTAAGTGTACTCTTAGTCCCCTTCACCTATTTCACCCATCCTTCCCTCCACATACCTCCCCTTTGGTAACCATCTGTTTGTTGTGCATAGTTAAAGAGTCTGTATATTGGTTTGTCTCTTTTTTTGTTTTGTTTCTTAAATTCAACATATGAGTGAAATCATATGGTATTTGTCTTTCTCTGACTGGTTTATTTCATTTAGCATTATACTCTGTAGATCCATTCATGTTGTTGGAAATGGCAACATTTCATTATTTTTATGATTGAATAATATTCCATTATATATATATATGTATATATGCATATGTATATATATCTGTGTATATGTGTATATATATGTATATATGTATATATATGTGTGTGTATATATACCACTTTTTTTTTTTAAAGGTTTTATTTATTTATTTGAGAGAGAGTAAGTGAGAGAAAGAGAGACCACAGGCAGGGGGGAACAGCATGCAGAGGGAGAGGAGAAGCAGACTCCCCACTGAGCAGGGAGCCCGATGTGGGGCTCAATCCCAGGACCCCAGGATCATGATCTGAGCAGAAGGCAGACGTCTAACTGACTGAGCCACCCAGCCTCCCTAAACCACTTCTTTAGCCATTCATCTATTGATGGACATTTGGCTGCTTCTATAATTTGGCTATTGTAAATAACACTGCAGTAAACATAGGGGTGCAAATATCCTTTTGAATTAGTATTTTTGCATTCTTTGGATAAATACCCAGTAGTGCAATTATTGGATCATAGGGCAGTTCTGTTTTAACTTTTTGAGGAAACTCTGTACCGTCTTCCACAGTAGCTGTACCATTTTGCATTTCCACCAGCAGTGTAAGAGGGTTCCTTTTTCTCCACATGCTCACCAACACTTGTTGTTTCTTGTCTTTTTTATTTTAGTCATCCTGACAGGTGTGAGGTGATACCTCATTGTGGTTTGATTTACATTTCCCTGATGATGAGTGATGTTGAGCATCTTTTCACATGTTAGCCATTTGTATGTCCTCTTTGGAGATATGTCTCTACATGTTTTCTGCCCATTTTTTAGTTGGATTATTTGTTTTTTTGGTGTTGAGTTGTATAAATTCTTTATATATTTAGGATACCAACCCCTAATTGGATACATCATTTGCAAATATCTTCTCCCATTCCATAGGTTGCCTTTCAGTTTTGTTGGTTGTTTCCTTTGCTGTGCAGAAGCTTTTTATTTTGATGTAGTCCCAGTAGTTTATTTTTGCTCTTGTTTCTCTTGCCCCAGAAGACATATCCTGAAAGATATTGTTATGCCTGATGTAGGAGAATAATTTTTTTTTCTAATAAGTGCATACAGCTTTCCTGAAACGGATGGTGAATCAATTTCTTATTAGTTTGGCAATGTTTATTAGGTGTTCCTTGTCTGTGGACTTAAGATCAAAATAATTATTTTCTCCTCTTTTCTACTTTTAACAGAAACCAGGAGCTGAAAGAACTTGGTGAGCTGTCTCCACACTGGGACAATCTACGGAAAAATGTCCTTACTCACTGTGATCAAATGGTGAATATGTACCAAGATATTCTGACAGAACTTAGCAAGGAAACAGGTATGAAAGCAATAACTTTTTTACATATTCAAACTAAATTGTATTTCAGGTATGTTAGGTGAAAACAATAATACACATTGTTGTTATGGATATAGAAGAGCCAAAAAAGTTTTTTATAAACTTTTTATATCTCATTCTACCATCTTGGCATGATAGACCATGAAGAAACAAATTGCACTATTTTACCTCATGGGATTATTATAAGAACAACTAAGAATTTTTTAAATTGAATTTCTGTAAAGAAAAGCAGCTTTATACAGGATATATTTTTTCTTTCTGAAATCCTTGTAACATTTTTCCGTGTCAAACACACTTTTCAATATACATGCACACACACATTTATTATTTATTTACTATTAATGTTCAATTCTTTTCCTGCCTAGGGTCCTCTTTCAAATCAAGCAGCAGCAAAGGAGAGAAAACATTAGAATTTGTTCCGGTAAATCTACATCTGCAAAGAATGCACGTACACAGCCCTCACTTGAAAGGTAGTGTATATAATATTCTTTTTTAAGTGGGCAAATTACGTTAGTGTGTACTTTTTTAAAAAGCTTGACTATTGGCAGAATTTAAAATTTTAGAATTAGGTAAAGATCAAGATGAAACAATTAAAGTTGATCATGACCCTGAATACTACAAAAGGGGCTATAGCATTTTTGTTGCTGTGTTTCTGAATAATACTTTAAAAATGTGGCACCTGAATAAAGTTACAGGTGAATATGCACAGTAAGTGTTAACTTCCTTAAGTAGTATCATTGATGGCTGATAATCGTGCTAGTGTTTGAATTAAAAAAAAAAAAAGAAAAGAAAACCAAGACTTGTTCATTTTGTGCTTATCTTGAAAAATCAAAACCCAAGGATGGACTCAGAGGCCACTTTTCTGACTTAGTGGTGACTATCAACAGTCACCCCCGTCTCTATGAGAAGGGAATTTATCAGAAAAAAGGTGGTAGAGTATCTTACTGTACTTAGACGTGAGAAACATTTTTCAAGGAAAAGTGTATAGATTTTTTATAAACATACTTCAGTAAGGTTTATAGTGAATATCATATTGTATTCCTTGTCTCTCTACATAATTCCCTGCTATTTCTTAGTAAAGTATACTTTAAAAATATTCTTCTCATCTCCCTTTTCCTTTAACTTATTGCTACATCAAATTTTGTGCATAAGTAGGGTGATTATCTGCTTCTATTCACATACAACCAAAGTCCCATATTATGCTTTTTGTCCCGCATCGTTGTTAACAAAGCTCTTCACCTCTCTTTCCTCTCAAAAGTCTCTCTATTTAATAATAAATATTATGGTCATCCTACTAGTACCCATCTTCCTAGGGAGCCAAAAGTTACTTTAGATCACCCAGTCCTCCATACATGTATGGATATGCAAACATACACAGATACATCTAAAGACTCAGGTTAACACCCTATTTTGTAGCCATTGTCACAATATAGAGGTTCTAGGTTTTAAAAAGTTAAAATCTGTGTTCTGCTTTAGAATCATCTGAAGTTTTACAACCAGAAAAATTAACCATTTTTCTGAGTTTGTGCATATAATTTTGTATATACAACCAGCTAATGTGCAAGCTTAATTGTAGTTATGTCATTCTGATGTATAATTTTAATATCTTTAGTAACCCTTATCAACTATCTGAAATTTTAACTTGGATCCTTTTCACCAAAAATTATGTCAATTTCTATTCTGAAATAGAAATGAGATGGATTGTCCCAAAGCATTTAGGAGATCTTCCTTGATTACTGAGTATCTGTCAGTAGTTTGAACATAACATCTAATGGTTTTAAAAATCATCAAAACCAAAGTATCAACAGATAATACAGAAGCCAAAGTAGTTAAAATCTGTCTGACAATCAATATAATTTTTTTTCTAATGACCAATATGAAATGACTTTAATGATAGAATAAAAAGTTTATATATTTTGGAGTGAAACAGAATTTCAGCTTTATCACTTTTTATATATGACCTTAATTCTGTTATTTAATCTTTCGAAGCAAGTTGTTGTCCTCCCAACTAAGTGAATTAGAATATGTAAAACACCTAGAATGAACAATAATAGCCATTATGATACAGGTAGCATTTGCCATCACTGGAACAAAATGGATCTTTCAATTTCGTCAGGGCTGTTAAAAGGAGAAAAGTGATCAGTTAAGAACCGATTAAGGGACAATGAAATCTTGAACCAAGAAGTACCCAAATTTAGAGAAAAGATGATTTAGAAATGCATTTTGGAAAAATTATCATATGCAAGTACTTAATGACTGATAGACTGAAGAAATGAGAGAAGGCTAATGTACAGTACAGCCATGGATGGATAGCATATCATCAAACCAGATGGCTTGTTGGGGCCAAATTGATATGAATATATACTTAAATATGCATTCAAGTATTTGGCAATTATCCTAAAATACTTCCACCAAACAAAGGAAAATTATTTTCTAAGTGACCTCTTATTATACTTATTTCTTGAAAACAAAACAAAAACAGAAGCATTTGTGCTATTCTTTCCAAGATGCTATCTGAAAAATAGACTAGAGTGAGCCAGGATGAATACAATGTGTTTAGTTTCTATTTCTCCAGTTCGAAAGAGAGAAACTGGCAATGAAAGAAATTTAGAAAAGCAAACATAATTTCTCCTACTTAGTTTGGTTTAGGATATCTATCAGTTTCCTAAAGCTGCTGTGACATTACCACAGACTGGATGGCTTAAACAACAAAAATGTATTGTCTCACAATCTGGAGGCCAGAAGTCTGAAATCAAGGTGTCAGCAGAGGAGTGCTCCCTCTGAAACCTATAGGGGAATTCTTCCTCACCTCCACCTGGCTTCTGATAGTTTGCTGGCAATCTTTGGTTTTCTTTGGTTTGTTGATGCATCGTACCAATCCTCCATCTTCACAGTATTCCCCTGTGCATCTACATCATCTCCTCTGTGTCTGTCTCTGTGTTCAAATTTCCCCCTTAAGGACACCACCATATTGAATTAGGACCTGTCCTACTGGCCCAATTTGAACTTGATTACATCTGTAAAGACCATATTTCCAAATAAGGTCATATTCTAGGATATCTTTCTTGGGGAGCATAAATCAACCCATAATAACAAGATATATAAAGGAATTTCTTCTTTGTGATGACAAATATCAAGTAGTATAAACAAAAGCAAAATTTTGATGTTACAGAACTAGGGTACAACTCTTAAACTAGAGGATTTTTGACATAGCACTTTTCAGAAAGACTTCTTCTTTTTGAAGATGTAAAGGAGAAAATGTGGGAAAAGACTAGATATCTTAATGGCCAAGAATTAATGCAAAGGTACTGAATTCTACTGCATACTGATTTTTTCCCCAAGGTTATGTAAGTTATATATATATGTGTGTGTGTATAAATATGTATACTGTATATATATATAATTTTATATACATTATATATACTTTTATATACGTTATATGTATATGATATACATATCATATATATATATTGAATATTAAGCTTCTATGTTTTAAAAATATTTATGATTTTATAATTAAGTTTAAAATTTATTATTTGAGATTGGAATTCAGATAAAGTAAGTGCTTATAGACTAGATCACCAACTATATGTTTTAATAGAAATTGAAAACTTGATTGATTTTTTGGGGTCCTGCCACTTATTTCTTAGACATTGACCAAGTTAATAACTTTTCTGAGCATTGGTTTTATTTGCAAAATAAAATGGTTAAAAGTTGTATATGGCAGTCAGTCAAATTTCTACTTACTTATATAACATGTATTCAGCACATTAAATGAATTGCAGTTAAATTTATTTAAGATCCATGGTTACTGATTTGAATGTTTAGCTGAATTACAGACAACATTTTACAAGGTAATGATGCAAGTAAGATTGGCCAAGCCTTGGTATTTCACTGGTGAGTTATTTGGATGTAGTCTAGATTTATTTTCATTCTTACCATTAGTAAATTACATCAATCTGCATTTGATTAATATGCTGCTATATTTGGAGAGGCAGCTTTGCAAATAATATGAGGCAGATTCACCAAATACAAGGCTAATATCTAGCTCTAGAAACAAGTAACTGAGCAGAACTAATGTTGTCATGTCTCATACTGACAAATGAAATAACCTCCATTTAATGTCAGATGCCCCCAGACCCATTAAGTTAATTTTTCACCCTTATTCATTACTTAAATTAAATGCAACAAATACAATCCCAATAGAAATCTTAGACAGCAGTGACAATAACAAAGACAAAACCCTGAATTTAAGAACACAATTTTCCACCTCAAATCTTATTTTCATAGAAAGTTAATTATGAATATTATAAAATATGGGTTCTTATAATATTATGCTATGTTTAACTTATTTTATGTTATAGATATATAATAGCATATTATAATATATAGCAAAGAGAGAGAGACAGAGACGGAGAAAGATAGAAAGAAAGAGGAAAGAAAGAAAAGAAAGAAAAAACTTTCTACAGTATATCATCAAGCTATAGTTGGAATCAGGTGCAACATAAGCCAGAATTTACTATGTAAGTATGGATTAGTCAGCTAACCTCTCTGCCCTTTAGTTTTCTAATCTCCACACTGAGGGAAGGAGCAAATGAGGAGCTGTTTAGAACTCCATGATTTCTTTATCTTGAGTTTGGGTATATCACCTCATCAGTGAAGTATAATTACTTTTAGATATGTTTCGTGATGTTGCCAAATTGTTGTGACTATTTTGAAATAGATTTCCCTTAAAATTCCTTATTGTTTTATGATTCATGTCAAAGTCATTTTGTGGGCCATTTTGAAGTCAGGGATTATGCTTAAATTGTTCCTTGAAATGAGATCAGCATGTCTACGTTTTGTTTTTTTTTTTTTCATTAGCACTATTTTTATAGTTGTAGGAATTTTAAAAAGATCTTCTGGGAAAAAAAATAGACTTATTATCTCATATCTATTATTAAGTGGCTTTTTAAAGGCTATGAGGCAGCCCTATTATTAAATTTCAAACCAACCTAGTATCTTTAGCTTGATGAGATTCAACAACTTGAATTACACTCCCTCGTTATGCTGTGTATGATGCCATTTTCACAAAGCCAAGGACCATTTTTGAGATATAAACAATCAAAAAAAGAAGACACACAGATTATATTATTTTAAGGAAGAAAAAAGGACCTCTGATTTTTTTTTGCTCAAATTTTCTGTAAAATACATGCCCACCTATATTTTTATAGTTATTTCTTAGTACCAAAAATCTGAAAGCTTTTATTCTATACAGTTAAAGACTGGATGTCATAAAGGTACAAAATTTAAACAGCAGGATAGAATGAGGAAAATTTTTAAATGAGACAAATATTACTGATCAGAATGTTATCTTAGAATTTTATTTTTTATTGATTATTTGTTTTGTTTTTGTATATGCTTACTCTTAGAGGAATACAATAAATTTCAGTTAATTCTAACTAAATTTTAAAAAGTACAACTGCTCTAGCTAAGACTGAACATGGTACTTTAAGTGTATACCATTCTTCATTAACTAAACTAAGAGACCAGGAAATGAATTCCTTGCTGTCCCTAGATCCGTCTACTATTTTTGTAGTAATTGCAAGTGGTATTCAAGGATGAAGGGGCCAAAGAGGTAAGCCTAGCAGTTCCAATACTGTGATATTGTTAAATGATAATGATCAAATACCATTTGCAAAATACTAAGATTCCCAAGAGTTATAATTTTGTGATTTCCAGTAAGTGTGGTATTTAAAAATTTTAGTGATTAGTGTAAAGTGTGACAGAACCGATTTCAAAGTAAAGGAATATGTTCTTATTTTAGATCTTGTGACAAACCAAATAAACCTATAGCTGAAGAGCACAGCTGTTTTCTCTGGCTTAACTTCATGTAAACTCTGGGAATAACATTCAGCAGATACTTTCTAATTGTTTCCTTCAGAGCCACTCTTTAATGATTGTGGCACCATTCCAATGTGGGGATAGAGGTTTCCCCACACCATCAGTTCTCCAACGTGCTAGGATGCCAACTGAGTGTCCCAAGTTTCAACTCAATTCTGACATTATCTACCTGGAAATAGCATCAGATTCCATGGGCTCAGGGCTCTGTCCCACAAGACTGCCCTCCACTTGCCAGTTGAAAGTCCAGGTTGTTACCTGGACTTTTGACCATCTGGCTATAAATCAAAAGTTCCCCCCTCCTTGGGTTCAATTAATTTGGTAGACCTATTCACAGAACTCAGAAAAACATTTTATTCACAAGGTTACTGGTTTATTATAAAAGGATGTAACTCAGGAACAGCCAGGCGGGAGAGATGCACAGAGCAAGGCATGAGGAAAGTACGCAGAACTTCCGTGCTCTCTGAACACCTCTCTCCCAGCACTTCCACGTGTTCACCAATGCAGAAGCTCCCCAAACCTAGTCTTTTGGTTTTGTTTCTTTTGTTTTTTGAGATTTCATTACATAGGCACGATTGATTAAATAATTGGCCATTGGAGATTGAACTCAATTTCCAGCTCTTTTCCCCTTCCAGGTGGCTGGGTAGAGAGGAGGGATAGAAAATTCCAAACCTCTAATCACTTGATTGGATACACTGGCAACCAGGCCCTCCTTAGGTGAGGTCCAAAAGTCACTTCATTAACATAAGAAAAGACATCTTTAAAGCTCTCAACACAGGAAATTCCAAGGGTTTTAGGACCACTGCCAGAAAAGGGAACAAAGACCAAATATATTTATTTCCTATTGTTAAGCAACAAAAATTCAGCTGAGTGGGCGCCTGGGTGGCTCAGTTGGTTAAGCAACTGCCTTCGGCTCAGGTCATGATCCTGGAGTCCCGGGATCGAGTCCCACATCAGGCTCCCTGCTCAGCAGGGGGTCTGCTTCTCCCTCTGACCCTCTTCCCTCTCATGCTCTCTGTCTCTCATTCTCTCTCTCGCAAATAAATAAAATCTTAAAAAAAAAAAAAATTTAGCTGAGTAATTTAAAAGTTCAAATTGGCTTTATTGAATGATTCATGAATCAGGCAGCATCCCACCTAACAAATAAAAGAGAGCTCTATAGAGCTGCAGAAAAGGAAAGATTTTTAAAGGTAGGAAGTGGGAAAAAAGGAAATTATTGGCAAAGGAATCCGTTGTTTTAGGCAAAGTCATCCTCCTAAGGGGAATGGAAGGAAGCTTTTAGTAAATTTCCTAGTGCTGACCAAGAAATTCTATATTGACTGGTTAAAGGTTACATTCCTGGGAGGCTGAAACTGCAGTTAGGTTAGGTATTAAGCCTTGGTTTGCTGATGTGGGTGCTTTGACATAAATGACTATTTTGAGCCTCTGGCTTTCTTTTTTTACATTATAAATCACAATATCACAGTTATCAATGTTTAAAAATTAACACTTCAAAGCAACTTTTTGAAGATCTCAAATGTACGAAGGTGAAGGTTACATAAGCCTAAATTCTTTGAGCCTTTACAAAATATGTACTTATAGATCCCAGCTTTTTGAGGAGTGGTTCTGATCAAGGTAGATAGAATCAAAAGGCAACAAAGAAAAATGAGAGAGGCAAGAGAGACCATATTTGCTCTTTCAACATCCAGACATAAACCCTACTTATTGTCCCTAAAGAGAAAGCCTCTTGATATTAATGGAATATCAAGGTTGGCTTATGAGGTGGGGAAATGGGAGAAATGGCTTCTGGAATATAGATAAAGTTTCAGTTCTGCTAGCTGTGCTGAAACACAACAATACCACTTTTTTACTTGCCTATTTGAAATGTATTCTATGAAGTTCAAAAGTAAAGAATATTTGGGAAACTCTTCTATGTTTTAGCTCCTGGTAACTTCACTCTTGAGAACATATAACTATGTTGAGAAATTGGCTCCCTTTCTGTTCTTAATTTTTTCAAATCCTGATTGTTGTGCTACTAATTATTTGTAAGTTTTCCCTAGAATTTCATATTCCCAATCTGCTTCATTGCTAACTTCCTTTTACTATATTGTTTAAAATGATAAATGGTAAATAAAATTATTAAAATGATAATTTAATTAAAATAATGGGAAATAAAGGATCTGATCTAAGTAAACATTAGATATAATTATAAGGCTAAATTTAAAAAAAGAATACAAACACCACTTTTGTTAGTAAATTTTCTTCTTACAGAGGTATCAGTTAACAATTCTGAAACTATTTTATTTGTATACTATGGTTAACCAAATATGTAAATATGCAAATAGGGAGACTCAAGTTTCTCAATGTCAGAGAAAGAAGTTAGAAATAAAGAAGTAAGGAAGGCTAGAAGGAATCTTGTAATGCTGAACTGAAGTCAGAGGTAACAATATAGAGTCATGGGTTTGTTGTTGTTAATATAGAAAGATAAATTCAGGTGTGTGTGTGTGTGTGTGTACAAGTTAGTATGCATATACATGCATATACTTCATACCTCTGGCACTGAAAAGATTGAAAGCAGTAACAATGAGCATAACTACCCCCAGTATTTGATTTCTTTTTTTTTCAAGAAAATATTTTATTTATTTATTTATTTATTTATTTATTTATTTATTTATTTGAGAGATTGAGAGCACTAGCAAGAGAAGAGCAGAGGGACAAGCAGACTCCCCGCTGAGTGCTGAGCAGGATGCTGACCTAGATCTCAGGTACCCTGAGATCATGACACTTATCTGACGGAGCCACCTAAATGCCCCCAGCATTTGATTTCTAAACACCATTCTCCAGTAAAAAAAGCTAGGGTTCTTTGGAAAACTGGTTGATTCTAGAGCTGAGGCAGGGAAAATATAAGATCAGTCTAGAGTATCTAGTGGCTCTAGAAAGTAAGGAAGTGCTCAAGAAACAACAATGATGACAACAAATGAGGAGGGTGACATATATAAATAACACAAGATCCAACTGAAGGAGTTCCCAATGGACAAAGCTAGAACAACTTGAACATAAAGATGGTGTTAGATCATAAACCAAGGAACAAAATACTCATGAGTCCATATTGATGTTAATAAATAACTGAGGGGCACCTGAGTGGCTTAGTCGGTTAAGCGGCCAGCTCTTGATTTCAGCTCAGATCATGATCTCGGGGTCCTGGGATTGAGCCCCGTGTGGGGCTCCACACTCAGCAGGGAGTCTGCTTAAGGATTCTCTCTCCCTCTCCCTCTGCCCCAGCCCCCTATGCTCTCTCTCTCTAAAATGAATAAATAAATCTTTAAAAATAAATAGATAGATAACTGAATATATAACATAAAAGAGAAAGATCAACTATTCTTCCCAAAAGTGTTCCAATTAATAAATGTGAAAGGAATGAGGGAAATGGAAAATCACCATTCAGCCACAGCAGTAATAATTGCCACAGGCAAGATATATCAATAGATGCTAAAATTAGTGGGCACAAGTCTAAAAAGAAACAGGATATTGCATTGTGTTAAAATATGTCTCTCTAAATCTTTAGTGACTTTACAGTGAAGAATCAACTGTAGGTAGTGGCAGTCATCACTTTGACCAATGCATCAAGGTTAACATCAAGTAATATATATCAATTTAACATACTCCCTGTTATAATGCACTGAGAAGGGCATATCACCTCCATAGTATCCTACTCAGTAGTGCAGAACTTCAGTCCAATTATGAGAAAACATAAGACAAACCCAAATTGAGGGACACTGTACAAAATAACTGACCAGTACTCTTCAAAAGTGTCACAGTCAAAAATGAAAGACTGAGAAACTGTCATAGATTGGAGGAGACTACATGACAGTGACATGATATGTGGAATTCTAGACTGGATCCTGAAAGAACAAAGGGTATTAGTGGAAAAACTAATCCTAACATTATCTACTTTATTTAATGGTATAGTACAATATTAATTTCTTAGTTTTGATAGTCTATGACTATGTGAGATATTAACATAGGGAGCTTGAGTGAAGGGTATACAGAACTCTGTTCTAACTTTGCAACAACTCTGGAAATCCAAAATTATCTCAAAAATAAAAATTTGCAGGAATATTTAAATAATAAATATGTTTTTGTGTTTTAATAAAAAATTATATATATTTTCAGGTATATAACATGATATTTTGCCATATATATATACATAGTGAATGATGACTATAGCTAAGCTAATTTACATATTCATCTCACAGTTACTGGGTTCTTTTGTTTTATATGTGGTGAGACATTTTTAAAGGAATTCTGTATTTCTTCCTGTTTTAGACAGTATATTAAAACTTAATTCAAATTTAAAAAATAAAAATAAAAAATAAAACTGAATTTAAATCTTATAGAAACATCGATAGCAATTTAGTCAAGATACCTCAGACAAGTAGAATCATGCATTATTTGTCTTTCTGTGCCTTATTTCACTTGATAACTTCAAGGATTATCCATATTGTCACATATTACAGAAGTTCCTTCTTTTTTAAAGCTGAATATCATCCCATTATACCTATACAGCACCCACTGATGGACATTTAGGTTGCTTCCATATCTTGCCTATTATGAATAGTGCTTACACGAACATAGAAGTGCTTATATCTCTCTGAGATCCTGATTTCAGTTCTTTTGTATAAATGCCCAGAACTGAGATTATTGAACCATGATAGTTCTACACTGTGCAAGGATTTCAGTTTGTCCACATTGTGGCTAACACTCACTGTCTTTTGTGTTTCTTGATAGTAGCCATTTTTACAGGTGTGAGATGGTATCTCATTGTAGTTTTGATTTGCATTTTTCTGATGATTAATAACCTTTAACATTTTTTTATATGCCCGTTGGCCATTTGTATGTCTTCTTTGGCAAAATGTCTATTTAAGCCTTTAGCCCATTTTTAAGTCAGGTTATTAATTGTTCTACTATGGAGTTGTAGGAGTTCCTTATATATTTTGGAGATTAACTTCTCATCAGATTTATGGTTTGCCAATATTTTCTCCTCTTCTATATGTTGCCTTTTTAGTCTATTGTTTCTTTACCTATGCAGAAGCTTTTTAGTTTGACATAGTCCTGCTTGTTTTTGTTGCTTATGCTTTTCGCGTCATATCTACGAAACCACTGTAAAGACCAATTATCATAAGACTTTCCCTCTATGTTTTTTTTTAGGGGTTTTACACTTTTAGGTCTTATGTCTAAGTCTTTAATCCATTTTGAGTTGATTTTTGTGCATGCTGTAGGACAAGAGTCTAATTTCATTCTTTTGCATGTGAATAATCATAAATTCTCTTTGTTCTTTTATGTAGTATGGTCCATGGATGGATATGTATTCATCCCCATCCCATGGAGATTTTATATATATATATATATACACACACACACACACACACACATATATAATACACACACACATATATATTTCAGATTCCAATATATTTTTTTCTGGATAGTGTATATACATTTTTTTTATTTCTTCAATTAAGAATAATCCTTATATGATCTAAAAAGACAGGGGCGCCTGGGTGGCTCAGTCAATTAAGCGTCTGCCTTCGGCTCAGGTCATGATCCCAGGGTCCTGGGATCAAGCCCCGCATCGGGCTCCCTGTTCGGCGGGAAGCCTGCTTCTCCTTCTCCCTCTCCCACTCCCCCTGCTTGTGTTCCCTCTCTCGCTGTGTCTCTGTCAAATAAATCAATAAAATCTTTAAAAAATAAAAATAAAAAAATAAAAAAAATAAAAAGACATATAAGACAAACTGAATTGAGCCTCAGAATATTTGTTTATTTATTGACATTTATGGAGCACCTACAACTTGGATGAGCTCATAAACAGAAAATAGAATGGAAACAAGTAAAAGTCAGAACTTTGGATATGAAAGAACTTGTTAATAACTTGGAAGTTCTTTATTATAGTTGGATTCAAGAAACACACACACCTTCATTTAGATTTAAAAATAATCAGCTCTTTATTATGAAGAGTGGACAATATTTGAGCAACTTGCTTCTCTTCCTTTACCTGCTGCTTCCAAGTTTCATGGTTCCTTCATAGGTGACTAGAATTCCCCTGAGCAGAGTGTATGAACAAAGAGAAAATTTCTGCTCCTAGAAAGTAGCTTTGGAAAATGCTGAAACTATAGGTGAATTGAAGAGACAGATTCACTAGAAAGCTAGTGCAACTTAAGTTTGGGGCTTTTCCTGTGAATGGGCCTCTTACAAGATCCTGCAAGGGGCCTTAACAACTTGTTTGTGGTCAGATGTTTTGCAAATTTTACAAAAGTAAGCTTAATCCTCCATCAGTTAAAACTGTTCTCTCTTTCTACTCAGAATTCCCCTTCCCTCATTGTTCACCTCTTGCTAGGTGATGTTGGAGAGGCCACAAACTTTTTTTGAATCCAGTGAGAGTCTACAGGCAATTAAAAAAAAAAAAAATTCAGTTAGGAATGCATTTAGTTTGAGCTAATGGGACATATGTATACAGTTTTTAGTTACTTCTATATATTGTTGGTATTGTTGGTCACCCAGGTTTTAGCAGAAATGCAGCATATTCCATGACAGCATCACGGTGATGTTTCTTTTTGCATTTACTTTAAATTAACACAGGAACTGATTCTATTCAGAAGACTGAGCCTCAGTATTACTATCCTTTTCAGACTGAAAAGTGTATTTTCATGGTAAATAAGCAAAACTTAAAATATCATCTTTCTTTGCTTCATTGGTAGGATTACTTCTTATAGGGAAAATAATCATAGGTAATAGTGAATGCTCACCACTTTTAACTACTTTCAACTTCATTATCTACCTGAGGAAACTAAGACATAGAGAGGTTAAGTAATTTTCCTAATGCTGCACAGCTTGTAAGTGGCAGAACTGGGATCCAGACCAAGGGACTCAGGTTCCAGTCAGTAACTTAAACCCCTGGTTTTCCATCCCTGGATTAGAAGTCAGAAGACCGTAGGTGTAAGGTCTTTGGGACTTTAGACAAAGCAGGTCATTTCTCAAGGTTCTCAGAGTTCTCATCAGATAAATGAAAGTGGACTGGAATTTAGTATTGATAACTTTGGGGTGTTCTCATGACCATCTGAGAAAGCTGTGACCCTTTTCCATGAAGTAGAACAGACATACTTATACAATTTGCATATATTTATGGACTCCCCGAAACCCTTTTCTTAACCCTAGATTAAAATCTCCAGGATGAAGAAGTCTTTAAATTTCATGCAAGTCTAATATTCTGCTATATTAAGAAAAGCTAACTTTTAGTTTATTAGTGACTTTTTAAAAGGGCAAGAGATTACCACTAACAATCTATTGAGTGGGCTGTTCAGTAAGTGATAGGTTGATTTGGGTTACATTCTGGGTTGGTTTGTTTGTTTGTTTTCTGTATTGTTTTATTTTGTTTTGTTTGTGTGACCTTGAGTTCTCTCAGTGTTGCTGAAGTCTTTCACTTGAAGACATTTTTTATTAAGAAAAATATTTCAGGTGCATTTGGATTGAACCAGTATAAAGAAGTTATGGTGTTTACCTGAAGCTACTAAAATAATTTATGTTTTCCCTGTAAATGAGAACTGAAAACAACCAGTGTCAATACCAAAATCAATTTGAAAAGGATCTACTATGAAATTAGGTTTCTCAAATAAAATGTGGTTTAACAAGAGATGTTCACTCTGTCTTCCTTCTTATGGGGATACTTTTCATTAGAAGGTAAAAATGATGCTGTGTTTTGAAGCCATAAACTTAATATGTATCAAACTTGATGGCTTTCAAGATCAAAGGATTGAGTTTCAATTTAAATGTATGGATTTTTTATTAAAAAAAAACCAAAGTGTCATGGTGGAAAATAGATCTAGAGACACTGTGTGTATTTTTTCTGTGTCATCTTAGAAAATTGCAAAAGCATGCTTTCGAAACTGTAAGATTTAGTATACACAGAAAGGAAACTACTCTGTATAGATTTTTTTTAAATGCACTAGTACTGTTCTGCCCTTGAGCCAAGATGAATTAATATTTTGGTTCTTTTCTCTGTAAATTTTCTCTGTAAAGATTTTTCATTATTGTTGAATTTCAATATGATTGCAAATTAAATGATGCAAAACTCAATAAGACAAAATACACAAAAGACCAATTAACATGTTATCTCAGTAAGTATATAGAAGAATGAGGGAACATACTGTTCCATACAGTAGCATATAATTAAGATGTAGTCATAAATCAAAGAAATATTTAGCTTGTGTAGGTGCACAGGTGGCTTTTAGAAAGATTGATTAGTTCCTCTTGCCCCCTTGAGATGAGAGTTCAGTTAGTTCTGCAAAATTAAACAGAATAATTTCTCAAACTTCCCACAGTGTGTATGTTCAATGCAGATAGCATGCTGGAGACAAATGTTTGCAAAGTGTTAATCTCCTTGTCCATTCCTGTTCCAGATGCTCTCTATGATGTCATCACTGTGGGAGCCCCAGCTGCCCATTTTCAGGGATTTAAGAATGGTGGTCTTCGGAAACTACTCCATAGATTTGAAATGGAAAGAAGAAAGTAAGTGATGACAGGATGCATTAATGATATTATCTTCCCTTTGGGGAAGTTTGTTTATAAGGTTAGAACGAAGAAGCTTGGTCCATCACAATGAATAGTTCTTGACATCTCCGACCCATTAAGTAACTTAAAGTTGTCGAATGTCCAAAAAAATACTCGAGCACAAATTAAATTAGAATAAATGAAATGCCTGAGTGTGTTGCTAATGGAGTAGCACTATGCTGGCAGAAAAATCTTCTGGAAACCATGCTACTAAAAAATAGATATATTCTAGTATCAACTATGGCTCATTCAATGGAATGGTATTCATGTGGAGATTTAACTCAAGATGGTCTACTTTAACTGTGAAGCCAAAGACACTTGATGGAGAGCATGAGTCCTGATTTTATGAGTCTGACCCTACTAGTGATTTCCATTGTGGCCTAAGGCCAGGCACATAACTGCCTATCATTTAATTGTGTCCTTTGAAAAAGAGACAGCAATATAGAACTCTATCTGTTAAATGATGAGATTAACAGAGAAATCTTGTATTCCTGAGGGACAAGGCATGACACAAAAACCAAAGTATTATCAGTGTCATTTATAATTTTATTATACTTCCTCAATTTTTTGTGTGTTCAGTTACTTTAAAATATTGCATCAGTAGTTTATCCCCCAGGTACTCACCCCCACGTACTGAGCTTATCCTATAATATGCCTATACTCATGTAAACCATAAAGAGTGTTATTTAGGTGTGAAGAGTAACTTTCCTTTCCTTTTCAAGTCGTGACTCTTCTTGGATTATGATCCCAAATTTTGAAAATTAGGGGAAAATAGTTATTCTTAGTCATATTAGTTTAGTAATAGTATTAGAAAATCTGAGTGGCAAAACCAGAATTTTTAAAAAAGTTTTATCACATAACACATTTGTTATTCAGTGTCCAGATATTCAGGAAGAAAGCATTAAAGTAAGTTAGAATTGGGGCGCCTGGGTGGCTCAGTTGGATTGAACTTCTGACTCTGATTTCAGCTCAGGTCATGATCTCAGGGTGGAGCTCCGCCTTAGGCTCCATGCTCAGCGGGGAGTCTGCTTGAGATTCTCTCTCTCCCTCCCCCTCTGCCCCTCCCCTGCTGGCACTGTCTCTCTAAAAAAAAACAAACTTTAAAGTAAGTTAGAATTGAATAACTGATACACTATTATATTAATATATAAACTAATATATATATATTTTTAAAGATTTTATTTATTTATTTGACAGAGAGACACAGCGAGAGAGGGAACACAAGCAGGGGGAGGGGGAGAGGGAGAAGCAGGCTTCCTGCGGAGCAGGGAGCCTGATGCGGGCTCGATCCCAGGACCCTGAGATCATGACCTGAGCCAAAGGCAGACGCTTAACGACTGAGCCACCCAGGCGCCCCTATTTTTTTCTTTTTTTAAAGCAATTGACTTTGGGGGTTGCTTGAGTGGCTCAGTCCAATAAGCTTCCAACTCCTGATTTCAGCTCAGGTCATGATCTCAGGGTTGTGAGATGAGCCCCGCATTGCATTCCACACGGGGCATGGAATCTGCTTAAGATTCTCTCTCTCCCTCTCTCTCTGCCCCCACCCCTCTCCCACTCACGTGCTCACTCTCTTTCTCTCTTTCTCTCTCACTAAAAAAGCACACAAGCATGCAAGGAAGGAAGGAAGGAAAGAGAAAGAAAGAAATTGACTTTGGTACTTAGATATAGTCCTTATTCAGATTACTCCAGGTTTCGTTTTTGTGTTTGGTTGGTTGGTTGAAAGGGCGTAGATGGAGTTCTATGAAATTTTATCACAGGTGTAGATTAGGGTAACTATCATTAAAGTAATTATAAAGGACTGTTCCATTACCACCAAGGAACTCCCTCAGGTAATCCCTTAATAGTCACACCCTCCCCCAAAACCTCCAGCCGCAGAAAGTTATTCTGTTGCCTTGTTATTTCAGCAGAGAGTAGAAATCGGAATTGCAACCAGGTGCTCTGAGGGGAGAGACACCTCCTATTTAATTCATGGAGGCTGGAAGTCGGTTATCAGAGACCTCATGGGGAAAGGATCCATCTCTTTGTTGAACTGGGAATGGGAGTGTAATACAGGTTTCTGTCAATGGGCTCTACCAGGGAGGGGCGTTTCTCACTGACCCCTTGCTGCACCATTATTTGAGTGGGGGAGCAACCTGCCACTTTTGTGATATCACCCCTAGAATAGACAAGTGTGATTAAAAGTTTTCTGTTCTGTTTGGCCACCCTTTACTAGTTGTTTGGCTTTTCTTGGATGCCACTTTTACCTGGCATTTTGCATCGCTGGGATAAATGAGACAAGGGAAAAAAAAAACTATGGAACTCACTGCCATGTTAATCTTTAAGTCCCAAGGCACCTAGTCAATCTGTCTTCATTTTTCCACCTCTTAAATTCTTCTGATAAATGACTTATAGGTTTTGACTAGAGTGTTTTTTGTAATTAGAGAAGTAAAATAGATTGTGTTTACTCCATCTTGCGTGGAACTAGAAGTCTCTAATCTTGAGACTTCATCTAACCTATTTGTTTTTCTCAATCAAATGTTAGAGTTTATAACACAGTTTAAAGACTGAAAACTCTCCACAGGGCACATAAAATCTAGTTGAGCATATAAAGAGTTGGCATGTGATGATACATGGAACCTAACCATGTAACTTCCTAAAATATTACTATATGCTACTATTAAAGAAAATGTTGAATTGTGTGGTTAGGTTCTGAATAATATTTTTTGAGTTTTAAATATCTCCATGAATATCTGAATTTTTTACTATTCTTCACCTCTCACTGGGATGTTTATATATACATAATCTCACACACACACACACACACACACACACAGCTTTCTAGGATCAAATTTAAAAGAAAAAAGAAAAGAGCATCCAATGCTTATAAACATTGATTTGCTTTAGGTTTTTGATATGTGTGATATATCCCATTGTTTTACTAGTGACTTTATTGACAAAATGCAATGAAGTTTTGTAATTAAAAAAACAATTTGGTGTGGATCTCAAAAGTACACCATAGGGCAGTGATATAGGACAAATATGGCTTGCTGAGGCAATACACAGATGAGCATGGTTTCAGCCAGTCCATCAAGTTAAGAGGTGATCTAAACAAAGACTTTCAGCCTAAAGTGACATCATACTATGCAAATTATTTTTCTGCAGGCTTTTTCAACAACAAATGCTGCATTTGTCAATCAAAAGCAATAACAGGAAAGTAAATTTGACTATATGAAATAAGTAACTTAGACTAACACACTTACTTACATTTGTCAGTAAGAAAATACATTAAGTGAAGGAATTCTCTTCACCTCTTTTCTTCTGATACTTCCCTAATATTTTAGGGCAGTTTTTTAGGGGAACTACCATAGCTGTTATACTACTTCACCTTCACTTATTTTCTTCTCAGCTCTACGAATGAAATATTGTCATTTGAGAGCACATGTAATTTATGTGTCTGTTCCTCAGGGAACTGTTTTTTGATGAATACATTGACCACATAATGGTTTTAGTATAAGAAAGCCTTGCTTATAGGGGCACCTGGGTGGCTCAGTTGGTTAAACCTCTGACTCTTGATTTGGGCTTGGGTCATGATCTCAGGGTCTTGGGATCAAGCCCCACGTCGGGCTCTGCATTCAGTGCAGAATCTGCTTATCCCTCTCCCTCTGCTCCTTTCCCCTCCCCCTGCTCATGTTCTCTCTCACTCTCTCAAATCAATCAATAAATAAAATCTTTTAAAAAAAAGCAAGCCTTGCTTACAGTATTCATATAATGTAATTTAGATCCCATAAAAATTCATTTTAAAAGCTACAAGATAATTAATTAGGAAGAGTGATCTTTTTTTTTTAATTTTTTTTATTCTTATGTTAATCCCCATACATTACATCATTAGTTTTAGATGAAGTGTTCCATGATTCATTGTTTGTGCACAACGCCCAGTGCTCCATGCAGAATGTGCCCCCCTCAATACCCACCACCAGGCTAACCCATCCTCCCACCCCCCTTGTTTTTCAGAGTCCATAGTCTCTCATGGTTCGTCTACCCCTCCGATTTCCCCCGCTTCATTCTTCCCCTCCCGCTACCTTCTTCTTCTTCTTCTTTTTTTTTTTCTTAACATACATTGCATTATTTGTTTCAGAGGTACAGATCTGAGATTCAACATGTATCATATGATCTCACTGATAGCAGGAAGAGTGATCTTTTTAAAGTACGAATGTCTGAGTATATTACTCCTCTGCTCAGGAACCTTCAGGGAATCCCCAATCATCCACTGGGCATTCAAAGCATCCGTGATCTCACACCACCAACTTTCTACTTTCATCACCACCTTCTCCTATAGTTGCTTCTTAAATGCTATTCAAATTGTTTCCTTAATGGACCTCACACTTTTCTACCTCTTCTTCTTTCCTTACTCAGTTCCCTTTTACAAGAAATTCTTCTGTTTTCATCTTCCCACTATTTTGTTTCGTTCTGTCAAAACCATACACATAATCCTATTCAAAATTCCACACATCATCATCCTAAGATTCTACCCTCTCCATGATGTCCCAACTTGATTTGACTCTCTATCCTAATATTTTATTTTGTCTCCCCTTATAGCCTTATTAGGTCAGAGTTATGATTGTATTAGGTTTGTTCTTGTCTGATACTTCTGTAACAGTTTGTGATTTGGATGACGAGATATCCTATTGAAATTTGGATCTTCTGGAGTACCCCACAGAGTGTTTGGCATACAAGTTCAAATTCAGCAGGCACTGGAATTCATATATGAATCAGATACAGTCTCTGATTTAAAGTGCTGAAAATACCAGTGGGAGATCAAGTTTCACAAATAATAATAATACAATAGGATCAGTAGTACATAAAGTAGGACTTCTCAACATTGACTGCATATTACAGTTACCTCTGGAGCTTTAAAACATTTTATCTATGCCAAGATATCACCCTAGACAAATTAAGTGAAAGTCATGGGAATGGAGCCCAGGTATGGGTATGTTTTAAAAGCTTCCCAGGTAAGAATAATGTGTAACTAGAGATAGATGTGAATGAATAGTGCTGGGAGAAGACAGGAAGGGTGTGGAGACTAGTAACAGGAGTAGTGACACAGATGAATTGAACTTGAAAAATGTTCAATATAGAATCTCAATTGATATGTATCAGGGAGAAAGAAAATCTATGCAAAGTAATATTTGTTGATATAAGGAAGAAAATTGTGCAAATCTATGCAAAATCTATGCAAAGTAATATTTGTTGATATAAGGAAGAAAATTGTGTTTGATTACTGGAAATTTGTGTTTAAAGAATCCCAAATTCATTAATAGTTGCAAAACAGAACCAATGATGGAAGTAAAGCTATAACAATTTTGATCTGAGAAAACTTGGGCCTGAATAGCATGTGAGCAAATAAAATTGAACATATTATAAGGGTTTTCATGCTGTAAATATGAGATTTTTCTGAGACACAACCCTAATTGTACATGTATTTTTCTAAAGGACCAAAATTAGGATGTTTGTAAGCATGTATTCAGTTGTTATATCAAACATCTATGTGTTCCTGGAGTCAGTGATTTACCTGGAAGCTCTTTAAAGCTTGAGGATTCCTCCCTCAAAATATGATCAATTCTTTACTTCTGTTATTGCTTAAAAGAAAGGGGGAAATTGCCATAACAACACATATTTTGCCTGCTTTGATCATTTGTGATTTCAGCAGGAATTTCAGACTCAGACAGAACTTTCACTAAGTAGGATCATGACTTGAAAGCATAACCCTTTCCTTAAGATGGAAAAGCACCTCATGAAAACCAAGAGCAGAAGAAAAAGTGCCAGTGAAGGGCAATGTCAACTCTTGTTTGAGACTATTAATCCCCTGTGATCTGCCTATTCATTTGGAGTGAACTCAGAACTAACTCCCTACAAATGATCTAATGTCACATGTGTGCGGACATGCCCTGGTGTTCCCACCTCTCCCCCCATCTGTTCTAGATAAGAACATAGTCAACATTTACTACCCCACAATTTCAAACAGAAAAAAGAAAAAGATCACTTGGAAAAGTCATAAGGAAAATGAACTAAAAAAATTTTTTACTGACAGGAAATACATAAATATATATATATATATATATATATATATATATATATATATATAAAACATATATATATATATATATATAAAACATATATATATATATATATATTCTCGTTGAGCCTGCAACAACCTGAGTCTGTATTAGAATTTGGGGGACTTTTCTGAAGGAAAGTAGAACATTAATACAAAGAGTTAAACAAACCAGTCTTACCTTTATGAGATCAATGGTTATGTAATCATATGACAAAACGAAAACTCTTAGGAAAATTTTCCTATTATAAAGAGAAATACAAGTAGATGTTTCCTCATTCTCTATTATAAATAGAAAACTTCTTGGATAAAAGGAAAAATATTGCATTAGGAAAGGAAGCTCTATGTAGCCTACAGTGTAACAGGCATTCAATAAGCCAGAAATGGGAACTGGATGTAAAACCTCATACTACTACCTTTGATACATATATTCTTCTGATAGAATCACTAACCACTGTTCAATTTGGGGAGATAAAACATAAATTAACATTTGTAGTTAGTAGTATAGTGCTGAGATATCTAAGCAAAACTGTCAGTTTTCCAACTTATCCCTTTTTGTACTCTCTCCAGTAACTAGGCAGTAGTTACAAAAATATTTGTTTTAAACCCTTCATTTTCATACTTCAGACTAAGATTCTCCCTCTCTCTCTCTCTTTTTTTTTTAATGAAAGGGAATGAGTGATTCAGATATATTCAGTGAAAGCAATAAGACTGCATCCATGATTTGATTTGGAGAACCAATTTTTTTTCCTACTGAAGCTCTTTCTCTGTCTCTAGCTTGATCTCTGGATTTCTCTCAGAAATTTGTCTTGTTGTTCACTAGCAGAGCAATTTAGTCTGAGATCAGAATTCTGTTTAGTATTTTCTGTGCACCAATAGATCATGTCATATATCTTTTCAGTAGAAATATTTTGATCTTTCAATAATGTATATTTAAAAATATTTTCTATTAATAATTTTCTTTTTTAATTTTAATTCCAATATAGTTAACATACAGTGTAATATTAGTTTCAAGTGTACGATATGGTGAGTCAACACTTCCATACATCACCCTGTGCTCATCACAAGTGCACTCCTTAATCCCCATCAACTATTTAACCCATCCCCCCACCCATCTCCTCTCTGGTAACCATCAGTTTGTTCTCTATAATAAAGAGTCTGTTTCTTGGTTTGTCTCTTGTTCTCTTTTTTTTTTTCCTTTGCTCATTTGTTTTGTTTCTTAAATTCCACATATGAGTGAAATCATAGGTGTTTGTCTTTCTCTGACTGACTTATTTTGCTTAGCATTATACTTTCTATTATCCATGTCATTGGAAATGGCAAGATTTCTTTCTTTTTTTGGCTGAATAATATTTCATTATAATTATACCACTTCTTTATTTATTCATCTATCAATGGACACTTGGGCTGCTTTTATAATTTGGCTACAATAATTAATGCTGCTATAAACATAAGGGTGCGTATATCCTTTCGAATTAGTATTTGTTGTTTTTGGATAAATACCCAGTAGTGTGATTATGGGATCATGGGGTAGTTCTATTCTTAACTTTTTGAGGAACCTCCATACTGTTTTCCAGAGTGCCCAGTTTGTATCCCCACCAACAGTGCAAGAGGGTTCCTTTATCTCACCATCTTCATGTTTCTTGTGTTTTCAGTTTTAGCCATTTGAACATGTGTAAGCTCATTGTTGTTTTGATTTGCATTTCCCTGATGATGAGTGAAATAGAGCATCTTTTTCATGTGTCTGTTGGTCATCTGTATGTCCTCTTTGGAGAAATGACTGTTCATGTCTTTTGCCCATTTTTTAATTGAATTATTTGGGTTTTAGGTGTATGTTTATTGGAAAATGTAAAAAAGTCAAAAGAAAGATTAAAATTACCTGTAATCTCCCTCCTCAACAAGAGAGTTATTGGTGGCATACAGGTGTGGTCTCATCTAGTTTATTTTTGCACATATAATTTACACCTTTATTTTTTTTCTTTTATAAATTTAAAAATTCAGAAAGGCTTAAAATGGTTAATTCTTCAAAGTATATCAATTGAATGCTCTACGTTAAAAAAAAAATCTGGGCATTTGTCATTCTTTGGAAGTCATGACCAATCCACCAAAACTAGTCTATTTTAAAATATCAGTCTTATAGGTTATAGCTAAAATTCATGTCCTACTTACTCCCAAATACATTTTCTTTCCTTTTGGAAAAAAATACTTTATATCACACACAAAAAAACCCACTTTATATCACACGGGCCCTTTGGAAATAAAGAGTAGGTATTAATAAAAGCCCTATCCATTCCTTTTTTTTTTCGAACCAGCACCTGGCAATACGTTATTTTCAAGGCGATAGCAATTTCATTCTTTATGTAGATTATAATTTGATTCCTTGGGGGTATATTTTCTTCCACCTGTGATTTAGTCTTCTCAGTCACTCTTAGCTCTCAGCTCAGTTCATCTTTGAGCGAATACAAAGCTAGGGCTGCCAGAACTATGTCCTAGGTTTTTCTTCTCCATGTGCACTTCCCTGCATGTAGCTAGCTCCCTGTATACACAGCATCAAATCTTCAAGAGAAAGTGGGTTTTTATCTCTTATATATGTATAGTTTGGAATAGCAAGAAAATAAACCATGTTGAAATAAATAGTCATGTTGAGACTTGGACATATTGTACAATTGAAATGATTAGGCTTGCAAAGCATTGAACTACCTGTGATAGAAGGGAATAGAAGGATTTTTCTAAGTTGCATATGATCCTAAACAAATTTGTAATGCAGTTTTTCTCCTTCTTTATTCTTTTTAACTATACAAAAATAAAATTTGTTTGTAGCACATAAATTCAAAGAATAAAGAAGCATATAAAATGAAAAGCCTACCTCTTCCAATATCTTTCCCTAGAATAAACCAATTAGAACAGCTAAATGTATTTCCCTGTGTAATTTCTTCTAGGCTTCCAACCATTTGAATTTTCAATGGCTATGACTCAGTCCACAAACTCAAGTTCATTGGAATGGGATGTTCTTGAATTTTCCATAACTAAGTTCAATTTTTTCTGGCCCCATTCTGGGTTAAGGCAGAAACTTTCATTTCAGACAGTTCATAGACTCCACTCCCTATATGGATGGAATCAGGGCTTGGGCATTAGTCGCTTTGTGACATTAGTCAAATTGCCTCACCTCTCTAAAACTTAGTTTCCTCATTTGTGGTGTGGAAAAACTGCTTACCTCATAGGGTTGTTCTGAAGATTTAATGACTTCATATACACCAGACAGTTTATAACAGTGCCGGGCACATAATGAGGGCTTAACAGCTTTTAGCTATTTATGTAAAATATGTAAATAAGTATATTTTCACTCAGAAAAAGGTTTTGGCAATGCCTCATTTCAATTCATGTAGATCTCATTTTTTAAAAGCAATGTAGCATTTTTTGATTGAATGTAGTGTAATTATTCAACCAATACAATATTGATGATCACTTAGATTATTTCTAATTTTTTGTTATAACTACCTGTGTTCACAGGATACACCCTTATTTTTACACCCCTAAAAACTGTGAGCATTTCTTTTTTGATAAACTCCTAAAAGTGAAATTTCTTAGTTGAGGTGGTTAAATTTTAGAAATGCTGCCATGTTTCCCTCCAAAAAAGTAGTATCAGTGTGCATAAAATGCCTAATTGCCCACATATTCTCAAGTTCTGGGCTTCTGACACCATCTCTGTGTTAAGCCCAGATATGGCCCATGACATCCAGACATGCATTTATAACCATCTAGCAGATAGCTGTACATTAATGGTATCATCCAACCTCTTCAATGTCAACATATTCAATCATCTCTCAATTTCTTCCCCTCAAACTTCTCTTGAGAATCTCTTTTCTTAATAAAAGTCACCACCATTCACCCAGATGTTCAATTTCCACTTCCAAAAAAATAAAAAATAAAATAAGTTCTATCAGTTCTACCTTCTTATTTTTCAGGAAGTCATTCATTTTGATAATAAATTATGGATTAGAACAATTCTAACCCATGGAATCACCATCTTTTAAATATTCTTCTGCCAAATCTCCTAATCCCTCTCTCTCTTTCCAGATTGGCTCTCATCCAACCTGATTTTTTTCACTTTGGTTGGAGTAATATTTCCAAAAGGCAAATACAATCTTGTGATTTCATAATGTTGAACATTTCTTAGCTGCCTCTTGCTAGGAGTATAAAGTTCACGGTGCATAATATATTCATGTGTCATCTGGTCCCACCTTCTTCTCCATTTTCATCTCTCACCCCACCCTCTATATGAACAAGACTAAATCTCCTCAGTTTCAGTGCTGCCTACAAGTCTTCTCTGACCCATTAGCTAGACTGCTGCTTTAAGCCTTCTGTGTACAGTCATCCCTAATTGTCTGTCTTCCCCTCTGGACTATGTGTGCCATGAGGACATGGACTGAGTACATCTGGTTTACCACAGTATCCTCAGGAACTAACTTATAAGTGTTCATTGAGGGAGTGAATAAAAGAAGTGAAAGGATCGCCTATCACAGGACTGTCTCTCCTCTGCATGAAAAGATCAGTGTGACTGTATCAGGTAACAGAAACATAGGGAATATTTGTGGAGTTGGCAAAGAGAAATAGAGGAGAATTTGTAGAAAATGTCTTATAAGCTTTAAAAACAGCCATTTTTTTCAGGTATTAGAATGTTAGTGTTTGCTTGCACCTCACTAGGAAGGAAAATATACTTTTATGTGTTCTGAAAGGGGATAGATGATAAGTTTTGTAAAAATGGCCTAGCTCAAAATCTGATTCAATATTAGTAATGCAATAGTGATTTTAACATTTCAGTTGGTGACATTTTTCCAGTCACCTACCCAAAAGCTTGTGAAGCCAACTGTGGTCTGAAGCATAGACAAGAAGCATTATATGTAGTGTGACAGTTCAGAATTCTTAAAAATTAAATCTTTCCCTTAAAGAAATGACTTTAATTGTAAATGAAAATAAGTTTGTTAAATGACCTAGAATTTCTAGTGTTAATAAATTTGGTGAAGAGAATAAGTGTCTAAAATGATAAAACACATCATCAGTCCTCATTTGGGGATTTCAGAAAGCCACTGAACTTCTCACCCTTCCATTTCCTTGTTTGCAGTATTGATGTGGTGATTTCTTTTGAAATCATTAGATTATTAGAAAGAGTGGTTAAAATCTTGAGATCAGGAAGATAATTTGGATAATTTGACTTTTACAATTAAATGTTTTAATTTCACAGCTATTATAATATGACTTCTGGTTTTATCTGGGAAGAAAAAGTAATCAACAGGAAGATTAGGCTTTAAAGGATATAATGTGAAATCTAATAAGCAAATTACATAAAGAAGCCTTTCTTACTTAAAAAACTAAATATGAAAAGATAATATAGTTTGAGGACTTATTTTTTATAAATGAAGAGTTGTATTTCTTATTCATTGTAAACTGAAAAAATAAATGTAAATCATGACACTGTTATGTCATCTCAACTAGTATGCATTTAATCCAAAGAAGAACTCTTATACTCAGGTTAAACACTGAGCAATTTCCAGCATATTTTTAAAGCTCCCTATCAGCTTAGATAGTTAATATCCATTGGTCTCAAAGGCAGCAAACAAAAGAAAAGAAAGTCATCTATAAGTAGATTCCCAGGAAATAAAAAACACTGTATTTTCCAGAGCTTTAAAATAGTAGAAGTACTAACTTAGAGAAAAGAAAAGAAAAAGGTATGTATGGGATCTATGTCATGGAAGAATCACACAACTGGCTTGTGTAACATGAGAAAAAATACTGTTATTGCAAAATCTTTGTTAGATGGGACTTTGAGCAATTCAGTGTCTTCTTCCCTGTCATGAGGTCTGTGTTAATAAGTAGTTATTGGAATGATTCTGTCAGAGGAGAAAAATGGCTTAGCCTCGGGTGGTGTCAGCACAGATACAGAAAAGGAGATTGGTTACAGAGATATTTGGGATGGCTTGGCAATTGTTTGGGTTTTGTGTGTTTGTTTGGAGTGAGAGGTAAAAATCCAGAGCTATCAAGAAAGACTCCCAAGTTTCTGTACAGCACACATGTGTATGGTGAAGCCATTCACTGTCCTTGGCTCAGAAATGCCAAGAGCATAAAGAATCTGGAAATGAGGGAGAGGGAGAGGAAGAAGGGTGGGGAGGAGAGAGGGGGAAAAAAGAAGGGAAGAGGGAGGTGGGAAGATGAGGGGAGAGGAGAGAGAGAGAGAAAGGATGTAAGAGTGGGCAGGACAGGAGCCAAATCTGAAGGATATTTGTTTGCTGTATCAGGTCCTGGCAGCTCATCCTGTAGACTATGGGGACTCACTGACAGGTTTTTGTCTGAGGATTAACAGGATCAGATTTGTATTTTGAACCACAGTGAAAAGAATCAAGAAGAACAAACAGTTAGGCCATTATAATACTAATGGGGAGAGGAAATGGGTGACTATGGAGTTAGAGATTTTAAGAAAGCTTTTATAGAATTGAAATCCAACTGGATGAATACTGAGGGAGACTAGGCAGGGTTGAGGGACTCTTAGTACTCTGGTTTATATAAATGGGTAAATGCACAGGTTGCTGGGAAAAAGAATACAGGATGGGGCGCCTGGGTGGCTCAGTCGTTAAGCATCTGCCTTCAGCTCAGGTCATGATCCCAGGGTCCTGGGATCGAGCCCCAATGGTCCTGGGATTGAGCCCCGCATCAGGCTCCCTGCTCTGAGGGAAGCCTGTTTCCGCCTCTCCCACTCCCCCTGCTTGTGCTCCTGCTCTTGCTATTTCTCTCTCTGTGTCAAATATATAAATAAAATCTTTAAAAAAAAAAAAAAGAAAGAAAGAGAATACAGGAAATAAGCCATCGGTTTCCATTGCTTAGTTAATAAAGTCAATTGTATATATTCAATACGAAAATAAGTTTTGGGAAATGAGAAAATAATTTTGTTGAGTCTGCTTTTTTTTCCAATTAAAGAATCTTTTAAATGTTAGAACCAACAGGTTCTATTCCCAACAGGGAATCTCAGAGATCACAAATTCCCGTATTTACTTTATTAATGGGATTACTCAGATCCAAAGATTAAATCACCTATACATATAAGAACAGAACCAGAGCTAGAAAATTAGACTTCTGTCCCTACTCTCAGGTTCTTCGTCCATACTTATTCACCCTCACGCAGTCGGTAGATATTTAACACAAAACATAGGCTCGTAATAAATGAACAGTGTTAGTTCTAACTAATAATGTAAGTTATAGATGACCTTTCCGGAATTGATTTTGCTGCCCACCAGATAGAAATTTAAGGAAAAAAAAAAAAATTGGTCCATTCAACTCTTTATGGGCTTTAATGAGAATATAATTTTAAGAGGAAACTACTTCACCTTTACAATTACAAAAAATACATGAATTGATGTGGTAGTTAACACTATTTTAATCTGCCTAAAATTGTTCTTTATAGTAGTCAGTAAAAAAAAAAATTTTAGACATTGGTTCTCTGTATATAGCCCTACCAATATACCTTAGGAAAACTACTTATTTAGGAATCAAAATAATAAAAGAAAAAAGTAAACTTTTCAAAGATGATCATAGATTCTATTCATAATAGTAAAATATTAGAAACATCTTGGATGATTGAATAAGCACTCTTTGCATCACTAGCATAGAGCACTATGTAGTCATTTCTACTAGTGTTTGGATTATGAGGTATGTAGAGATGTATATAAAAAAATGTACCTGCAAGAAAACATGAAATTATATATACACAGATGTCAATCTAAACACTGGTGAATGTTTTGGAAAGGATAGTAAGTTTATGTCAAGTGGTGCAGATAGATGCAGACAGCGCTCTAGTTTTTTTGGATACTTTTGTTTTCGATCTCTTCCTTTTTAAAAAAGATTTTATTTATTTATTTGAGATAGAGAGAGCTTAAGAGAGAGATCACAAGCCGGGGTGGGGAGAGGGGGGAGAGGAGAAGCAGACTTCTTGCTGAGCAGGGAACCGGACTGAATCCCAGGACCCTGGGATCTTGACCTGAGCTGAAGGCAGATCCTTAACTGACTGAACCACTCAGGCACCCTCTCTTCCTTTTTATTTAGTTGTACAATAAGAGAAATGTCTTTGTAAAACCCTTTTTCTACTTCTCCTTCCAGCAAATATGGAGAACTAGGTGACCTGAAAAAAAATCTCCAACGACAAAATACATAGAAAGTTAGACGCCATGGGACATCCTTTGTCACAATGCCATGTGACATTGCTTGTAAATGAATGTCTGACCTCTCAAGAATGTAAGAGCCATAGTACTGAGTGGTTAGGAAGAAGCTCTGAAACTATGGCTATGCAAAGGATATTTAAATTTGCAAGGTCTTCTGAGAAGAAGGCTGAGGTTAAAAAAAAAGTTATTTATTCCCTGTTTCTTCCTCTCTGCTACCAGCCCTGGCTTGTGGCATTTAGAGGACAGGCATCATCATACTCATCCACCAATTACCTTGCTGGGTCCCTCTGGCCTTTTGCTTTACTCAGTGCATTCACCCAGTAGCAGTCATTAAATATTTGTTGAAAGCAATTTACTGTGAGATGATTTTCAGATTCTTTCTTTAGTCTAATCTGTGTTATAAAATAGAATCATGCATCTTCTCTAATGAGCTTTGTTTTAATTAGAAGATGAGAATGTCTTCAATGATATTTTAATATTTATAGGCTGTACCTACCATTATGTTACTAAAGAAAAGATGTTTCCCGTGTTAGTTATTGTATTATAATTTTTCCAAATTTAAAGTAGGCCAAATCATGTTCATGAGGTAGTATAACATAATTAAGAGTTCAAACTGTGTGATAATAAAGACCTGGGGATAAACTTTGGTTTTACCATCCATAGTAGTTGTTTGATCCAGGAGAAGTTACTTAACCTACCCAAGCTTCAGCTTCCATATCTGTATGATGGAATAATATTAAAAAAAGAGTTGATTCAAAGATAAACATTAATTTAAGCTTCTATCATATAACTAATTTAATTATATAAGTGAAATCCATATAAGGTAAACAAAACAAATACCATTTGCCTTCTAGTTCTTTTCTCTAAGCCATACTTCTTGCAAAAAATAGAAAGGATACAATGGGGGAAGCAGAGAGGTATGTTTCAATTTCATGAAGCACATTGTTAAACCCTGTGAAGCCAAAAGGGTATATTCAAGTGCACTGAGGTGTATATTTTCATTTATTATCCACATAGTTTTCTTCTCTGTTAGAACTGAGAGAATGTCTATCCCTCCCTCTGGATTCAAGGGATCGTTTTTTTACAAGTAGTGCTTGAGTTGGGAAAAAATAGTCCTTAGGTTTTTCTCTGCAGATTTAGTTCTGCCACAGAAGCAGAGGCACATTATTCTTTATCATTTTTTTCTATGTTCCTCAACCCTAATCCTCTTCTGCCTGTGCCTCCTCCCTGATCTTTTCCTTCCCTTTTCCCTCCTTGCCTCTTCTTATTTCTAATCTATATTCTTCCATGACTCTACATACCAAAATAATGGCTTAGTTGGGCAAATGGGTTAAGGGGTGGAGGTTATGGTGGTGTGGGGGAGGAAAGGCTCAGAGAAGTGGCAGAGCAAGTCCCAGGATCTGGGTGTGAGCAGGAAACTAAGGAAGAATTGCTTTATTTCGCTCTCCTCGCCTGCCCCCTGCCTCCTTCAACCCTAAGCTAAGTCAAGGATTTCAATGTCTTAGAGTAAAGGATAGAGATGGGAAGACCAGTCTGTGGGGTAGAAGATGATGGTGGCTTGCACCAGGGTTGTTGCAGTGAGTGTGGAAATAAATGGTTGAAATCTGCTTAGGTTTTGAAGGAAAAGGCAGAATTTTCTGGGGGAAAAAATGGACAAAGGTAAAAGAGGAAGAGAGGAGACATACACCACATCAAACAGACCTGCCATGAACTGAGATGGGAAAGTATACAGAAGGAGCTGGTTGTGAGGAGCAGATAGGGAGCTCAGGTTGGGACATGATAAACTGGAGCTGTGAAGAGGAGAGCTTTTGTTTTTAATTAGAGTTCAGGGAAAAGGTCTAGGCTAGAGATTTGAATTTGGGAATCATCACAACTGAAGTATTTAAACTAGAAGATTAAATGAAATTACTTGGGAAGGGCATGGAGACTAAAAAAAGGAAGTGCCCCCAGGAGTGGGTTTTGGAAGGTGCCAACACTAGAGGATGGGGAGATAAGGAGGACCAGCAGAAAGCAACTGATGTGGAATAACCACACAGGAACATACAGTCATTGTTTTAGTTGTATTTTGGTTAGCAATTAGAGTTTATGAATATGGATGTTATTTCACTATGTGCTTTATTTTTCTTTACAACTTGAGAATTTTTCTTTACAACAGGTAACAACATGCACATGCCCCTGTGAGTTATGGGTATGTGTGTGTGTTGTGCCTGTTTTCTAATTAAACTGATACATAATTAAATAGATACATATTTTAGTATATATATATACACACACACATACATACATAATACAGATATACACTTTAATTCACTGTTTCATCAGTAGAAAAATGTTACGAAATTAATTTCAATTTTCATGGTCCATGATTTGCTATATTATTGACATCCTATAAAATATTTTTTGTCCAAGCCAATACTTTGTCTTTCTTCTGGTTTTGTCTGATTGATAGTTAATTCAAGTGTTTGGATTCAGTTTAAATTTCAGACCACTATAAAATAGAGTTTAGCTACATTCTTTCTATCTCAATAATTAAATTATACTCATAACTTTCCATTTAAAAAGCTGTAACTGTTAAAATATATGACATGTTTAAAGAGTGAGGCACTGAATAGGTAAAGGAAATTTATGTACATTTAAAATTATTTTGTGGGTGGCGATATTTTTTTTTTCCACACCATACTATTTCATCCTGGACATCAACATTGGTTTTTATTGTGGAAAATGAACCTTTCTACCTCACAAGGTAAGATGCTCATCGTTAAATGACCTAATGGGGAGAACCAGTGCCTGCTATGTAACTTTGCTCCAATGGAGACTGACTTAAGAGCAGGGGCGGGAGTTACAGGAGTGTCCCGTGATGGAGATTGGGGAAGGAGAAGAAGAGGAAAGGGAGTATGTTGGGAGGGAAAAGATGAAAAGTTGATGAAAATAGGGAGGGGAGGCAGCGCTGATAATGAGAAGGGATGCAAAACAACCTGTGCTAGATATAAAGATGGAGTACAGAGCTAGCCTTGTAAAGGGTATCATGGAAATAAGAATAACTGAGGAAAAAGGAACTTGAAAGTTAGAATGAGATAAAGGACCTTTATCAGCGTCATTGCTAGCAAGATCAAGGGTTTAGAGGGGACTCACAGCCAAAACAAGGGCAGCAGGTGTCCCTAAAAGTGCCCAGCTGTGCCTGTGCATCAGCTGGATTTCCTGAGGTGGCTGCTACAGATGCTACAACCCACTGATGCCAGGGAATCTGCATTTTTTAAACAAACACCCAGGCCCTCTCCTCATCCCCAAGTGAACCGTATGCCTGCTAAAATTTGAGGACCACTGAAATAATAGGGAAAGTAATAGGGAACAAACATGTAAGAAATAAATCTCAAAAATGTATGTAGTAGACTCAAATGGAGAGGAGAGTCTAGAGGAATTTGCAGAATTAGAAATATGTAGAAAAAAATAATGAAAGTAGGGGCGCCTGAGTGGCTCAGTCTGTTGAGCGTCCGACTCTTGGCTTTTGCTCAGGTCATGATCTCGGGGTCCTGGGATGGGGGGATCAAGCCCCACGTGGGCCTACATGCTCAGTGCAGTTTGCTTGGAATTCTTTCCTCCTCCCTCTCCACCCCCCGCCCCTACCCCCTGCTCTTGTGCCTTGATGCGCTCTCTCTCAAATAAATTAATAAATAAAATCTTTAAAAATAATAATAATAATGAAAGTAGGTAATGTTCAGGAATAAAGTAACAATGAAATGCCAGGGAAGTATGAGATGAGTAAAGAAGGAAGGCAATGGTGACAGGAGTCAAAAGAATGCACGGGATTGAATTATGAGAGGGCAGGCATGACACCCTCAAAGAGGACAGTTATGGGAAGAGAAAGATGGAAGACCACACATGGCTTCCAGAACTCTGCTTTCCAAGAGCTAAGCCATGGAAGGCCTGTCAGTACCCAGAAGTTGACAGAAGAAAGCAAATTATGACAGTAGAGCACATCAGTGGAAAGGGACCACCAAGCAGCTACTGCACGTTGCTTTCTATGTTGGGTCTGTAGTTAAGTCTCTCTCTGCTGTCAGAGGTGCTGGGTATCAAACATCATCCCCACCCCCACGACCCACCAATATCTTTAGATAATCACTTTCTTTGCAAAAATAACACGGAGTTGTTTCATTTCCTAATCCACTGTGGTGGATTGAACTTTGTATCGGGTCTGAGTACAGATGAGTAAGGGAGACATCACAGGTGGTGATTTTTGTTAGAGGCCTTAGCACACTCCACATGAGATCAGATGAACCAGAAAAAGTTATAGATAACTGGCAGGGACGAATGTTTTCTTTCTCCTCCTCACCATTGTTCTTTGTTCATTTGCTTTAATTTGCATTGAAATATATATAATAAGTAGTTAAGGTATGTTTTATTTTTAGGCTCCCACTTCTGAAATGTAAAAGTCTGTAAGTACAGAATTAAGAGCAAATTCTCCTAAGTGTCACACACTAGCGACATGTTTCTTAGCCTTCGCAAACCTGTATCCCTCATCGGCTTCTTGCCCTAGCTTCTGAATAGTCCAAGCAACCAAGGGTTTTTCTTTTAATCATTGCGATAAATAAATACATAAATAAAATTATGGGAATATTCATTATATGTTTACAAGAAAGAGTGTTGTCTTCCTAAAGAAACTTGTATTTTCCCCTAAAAGTCATTAGTGTAAATGGAAGGGGAGGAGGAGTGCTCCCTGGATGTTAGTTTTTCTCACTGGATTCTAATATTTCTAAATAAGAAATGGAATTATGGGAATTTTAGTAATTTAACTGGTAAGTGTAGAGAAAATAATAAATACTCAACACAGAGTACAAGATATATGAAAAATGCTTTGACAGTTGGATGCAAAGAGATGTAGGCAAGTGCTGCACCAACCAAGTGAACTTCACTCTTCTTTCACTTTGGCTGGTATTTTGCTGGTTTATTCCTTTCCCTGCTGAAATGCTTCCTTTGTCTTTCCTAATCCAAAGATTCCTTCATTTCATGGAATCCTTACCCCCATAGTATGCTTGGCCAATTCTTAGATGATGATTATAAAAGTCAGTAATTCTTCAATTAGTAATCAATTTTACATTTTTTTCCAAGTGAAATGAGAAAGCACTAGGAACAAAATGGGTAATGATAAAATAGCATAATGAAATTTTTATGCTATAAATATTCTTGTTCTATCCAATAAAATTCTCCTTATGCCCACTTGGCATTAATATATTTTCTCCCCATTTCTCAGCTATTAAACTTTACTCACTCTGCCCTACCTATCATGGGGGAAAATATAGGTAGTATTTATTGAATGCTTGCTCTGTGTTAGTCACTATTGTAGGCATTTCACATGAATTATGACCAACCTTACCCACCTCTTAGAATTCTTGTATATTTATTCCTAATTTCCTGTGGAGGAAACTGAAGCCTGCCTAAGGTCACCCAGCTAGTAGGTGGCAGAGCCAGGATTAATATTCAAATTAGCCTGAATATAAAAGCTCATACTTTTCTTTTCACTCTGTACTAATGTGACTTCAAGTTTATTAGTAATTAACAATAATTTTATTTTGAATACTAATACCTGACATATGTAATTATAAAGAATCTTCCTTGTGGTTGAGCAAAACTCGATGTATTTCACTTTTAAAATCTTTAAAAAATATCTTGGTCATTTTACTTAAAAAACTCTTAGGACATCATATAAACCTCTTAGAATAGTTCTTTTCTGTTCAAAAGGAAGTCATGCTATTTGGAGTTCTGTTTCTCATTTGCCATCTGGTACTAAGGACTGCAAATTCTTTCTGCTTTTTTGTGTAACTTGCCTTTATCTTTGTTGTTCCAGTACTGGATACCAGTTTATTTACTATTCACCTGAAAACACAGCCAAAGCAAAAGAAGTTCTCAGCAACATCAATCAACTACAACCTCTGATAGCAACCCATGCAGACCTACTGCTTAATTCTGCAAGCCAGCATTCTCCAGACAGCTTGAAGAATTCTTTAAAGATGCTTTCAGAAAAAGTAAGATCCAAATCACCACTACAGTGGGGAAAATGAAATACCCAAATCCCCATTGGTGTTGCTTTCTGCATACATTGCCTTTCATAGCATCTGGAAATGTAAAATAGACTAAGTTAAAAAGTAAGCTTCAAAGTATTGCCACAGGATCAAAATGAATAGGCCTTGTTCTCTTTTCAAATCTTACTGAGCATTAATTTTTTTTTAAGTAGGAAATGACACCTATTATTGGCTAAGGTATATTTTCTCTTTTTCTTGACATCTTTCATTCTCTTTGGTTCATGGCCTTATTAAAAGAGTTAAATTAGATTTTGAAAATTACTTTATTTTCCTCTGGTGATCAACTAATTTTTATGCATATGAAGCTATACATTTGAATTAGGAATGTCATTTCATTTGAAAGCACAAGTTTGATGTGGATTCTTATCAGTAGCATGGGGTAATTCCTTTGCCTCAGTTTGCTTTCTGCAACCTTATCTACTGGGAGAAGGTTTTAAAAAAATTAAAAAATATTAGCTACTGTTTGAAATGTAGTGGAACCTAAGCCTTAATTTTTTCAAAGGTGCCTTGCACCTGTCTATGCAAAGAGGAAATGTAGTCTGGCATGGGGTAAACACTCAACATCAACTTCCATAGCTAATTAAGGCAGCTGAAAGATTCAGAGAGAGCCAAGATAGAAAAGATAAGTTGCAGCTTGACTTTAAATATAAAATCAGGTGTCCTGGAGTCCAATTCCAATACACTTAACCTTTGCATTCTGAGGACATCTTGCAGTTTATTATGAGATAGTTCCAATAAATATGACCTTGAAGAAACTGAGCAAAAAAAAAAATTCTCATTATATCATTTTAGAATAAAATAACTGTAGTTTGTCATGTCCCTCATGAACAGATTCATAAGAACTTGGGTATTATATATTTATATATGGTTGACTCATATATGTTAATTTATAATATTAAAACCTCGCACTTATTGAAATTTTAATGTACATTATCATATATTTTTCTTACAGAAAAAAAACTAATACCTATTTTCATTAAAAATTAGCTAATATTGGGGCACCTGGGTGGCTCAGATGCTTAAGCATCTGCCTTTGGCTCAGGTCATGATCCCTGGGTCCTGGGATCAAGCCCCGCATCAGGGCTCCTAGCTCAGAGGAGAGCCTGCTTCTCCCTTTCTCTCTGCCTCTCTCCCTGCTCATGCTCTCTCTCTCTGTATCTCTATGTCTTAAATTAATAAGTAAAATCTTAAAAGAAATTAGCTAATATCTATTCAGAAAGGTCAACTGAATTGTCTCATAAATTAAAAAGTGAAAAATGACAACCTAAGACTTCCAGTTCAGAATGCAACATTCTTTCCATGACTTAACAGATAAATATTCTTAGTGGCATCTTAAACAGGTACATACACAGGATAAGGGGGGAATGGAAAGCTAAAAAGAATAACATAGAAATGAGAGAATTATGAAATATAATTTCTGAAATAAAAATATGTACTAGGTGTACTTAGCAGATTGGTCACTTGAGAAGAATAAAAAAACAGGTATAATTAGTATACCTTCTGATGAATGACTGAGTTTGTTTGTTGCATATTAATTCATGAAAATAATAAAGAAATTATTTAATCTTTTAGGGTCATAACAAAAGACAGACTGAGTTTATATGAATAGCTTGAAGAGAGAAGACAAAGGATAGGCCAAATTTTTAACATAAGATCTGAAAGGTTAATGGAAAATGGAATAAGACACAGGTCTTTCCTTGTCTTCCCAAGAGATTCAAGGTTCTTGATGGTTCTTGACTTAAAAGTAATGTGATGAAATTCAAACTAAAAAAATAAGGACCTAAGTATAGACCGGTGTATGATATTTATCTCTCATAGCTTAGATATCACATTCTCTATTTCATAGAGATTGATAAATCTTGTTTAGAAAATCATTATTATTGCTCATCAAAAGGCAATATCAAGCACTTAATTGTGTGTGGTATTGCACTAGATGCTATATGATAAATACTAAATAGAAATGGCCCTTAATTTTTACAACCTAAAATTTAAAAGAATGGGGTGTGTCACATTATGATAATTGTTAAATGGTAACAATAACATAAGGATTTTGTTACAAATATTAGAGGCTATGCTCACAATATATTTGACAAAATCTCACAACTTCTAATTCCTAGTATCCTTTAACCTTAACATAATATACTGAAACATCCTATTGTATTCAAAAAAAGAAAACAAAACATTTTATTCTAACATTTAGCTCAGGGTTTTCTTAAGAAATGTGCTGCTTTTTTTTTTTTTTTTTTTTTTTTTTTAATGGCAATGCCAGGAAGCCAGTATACTAAGAAGTTGAAGATACACATAATATATTGATTATGTTGATCACTTGGCTACTGCAAAGGAATTCTTACTTTTATTTACTTCAACTATCCTATCTCAGTTCCAAACTAAACAGAAGAACTTAATGAGTAGAGGTTCTTTTGTTTGTTTATACTTGGTGAAAGTATATATAAATGTATATAAATATGTAAATGAAAATGAAATTTTGTGATAGTATTTCTACTTCTTTTTATACTCCTCTTTAAATGGTAAGCATTTAATTGGTGAAATAAGCATATATCAAGCAAAAATGAAGCAGAAAATATGACCCATAACCAGAAGAAAGATCAAGCAACAGAAACAGACCCAGAAACAACAGAGATAATGAAATTAGCAAATAAGGACCTTACAACAGCAATTATAAATATGCTCCATATATTTAGGGAAGCAGAGAAACACATACACAGGATAAGGGGGGAATGGAAAGCTAAAAAGAATAACATAGAAATGAGAGAATTATGAAATATAATTTCTGAAATAAAAATATGTACTAGGTGGACTTAGCAGATTGGTCACTTGAGAAGAATAAATAGTGAACTTACAAACATAGTATTAGAAACCATTTAAATGAAGTACAGAGAGAAAAAGACATAAAAACAGAGAGAGAGAGAAAAAAAGAACAAGAATGACTTACAGAACAATACCAAGAAGTCTAATATGCATGTAATTGGAGTCCTGGAAGAAGCAGAGAGGAAAACAAACAAATATTTGCTGAAGTGATGATGAAAATTTTTCAAAATTCTATGAAACAGTGAAACTATAGATCCAAGAAGTTCAGTGTACTTCAAGCAGAATAAACATTACAAAAAATGAAGGTACATCATCATTGAGCTGCTGAGAAACAAAGATAAAGTGAAAATTGAGAAAAAGAAAAAGTATATATAACAGAATTATTCATAGGCTTCATATTAGACACTATGTAAGCCAGAAGACAATGGAGTAATATCTTCAAAGTACTGACACACACACACACAAATTATAATTCCATATCAAGAGAAGATATCTTTCAAAAATAAAGATGAAATAAAAACCATTTTAGACAAATAAAAACTGAAAGATTTCATAGAAAACTTGCACTACTACAAATTTTAAAGTAGTCTTCAGGCAGAAGGAAGTGATAACATGTAAAAAATAGGTCTACACGAAAGAATAAGGAGTGGCAGAAATGGTAAGTATGTGGACAGATACAAAAAAATTCAAACTTTTATGTACTTAAATATATTTACTCTTTAAAATAAAAATAATACCCAGGGGTGCCTGGGTGGCTCAGTCAGTTATGCGTCCAACTCTTGATTTCAGCTCAGGTCATGATCTCAGGGGTCTGAGATTGAGCCCTGTAAAGGCTCCAAGCTCAGCATGGAGTCTGTTTGAGATTCTTTCTCTCCCTCGCCCTCTGCCCCCCCGCCATGCTCTCACTCATTCTCTCTCTCTCTCTCTCTCAAAAAAAAAAAAAAAACTTAGAAAAAATAAATAAAATAAAAGTAATACCCAGTGTATTATGTGGCTTGTAACTTATCATGTAAGTATAGACATCAGTGGAATGGAATAGAGAGTCTAGAAATACATCCACACATATATGTTCAAATAACTTTAGACAAAAGTGCAAAGAAAATTCACTGGGAAAATAACATATTTTTAACATAAAACTCAGGAACAATTGGATAGCCATATGCAAAAAATCAAATGAACCTTTCTTTATCATTACCTAACACATCTATAAAAATTAATTCAAAAGATAATAGATCTTAATATACAGGCTAAAAGAAAGAGGAAACAAACAAATGTCAAGAAGACAACACAGGAGAAAATTTTTGTCATCTTGGGTTAGGCAAATATTTCTTAGAACACAAAAAGTAAGAACCAAAAGAAGAAAACAAATGATATATAAAACACCATCACAATCAAAAACTTTCATTAAAGTTTTCAGGAGACACTATTCAGAAGACACTATTAAAAATGAAAAGGCAAGGGGGGAGGAGCAAGATGGCAGAGGAGTAGGAGACCTAAATTTCGTCTGGTCCCAGGAATTCAGCTAGATAGGGATCAAACCATTTTGAACACCTACAAACTCAATAGGAAATCAAAGAAAAGAATAGCAGCAATTCTCTGAACAGAAAAGTGACCACTTTCTGGAAGGTCTCTTCTGATTCGTTTAGTGTATATTTTTCTGGGGTTGTTGTTACCCTGTTAGCATTTTGTTCTCTCATTCATCTATTCGCCTCTGGACAAAATGACAAGATGGAAAAACTGACCTCAAAAAAAAATGAACAAGAGGCAGTACCAACTGCCAGGGACCTAATCAATATGGACATTAGTAAGATGTCGGAACTAGAGTTCAGAATGACGGTTAAAAGATACTAGCTGGGCTTGAAAAAAGCATGGAAGATACTAGAGAAACCCTTTCTGGAGAAATAAAAGAACTAAAATCTAACCAAGTCGAAATCAAAAAGGCTATTAATGAGGTGCAATCAAAAATGGAGGCTCTAACTGCTAGGATAAATGAGGCAGAAGAGAGAATTAGTGATATAGAAAACCAAATGATGGAGAATAAAGAAGCTGAGAAAAAGAGAAAAACAGCTACTGGATCACGAGGACAGAATTCGAGAGATAAGTGATACCATAAGATGAAACAATATTAGAATAATTGGGATCCGAGAAGAAGAAAGCGAGAGAGGGGCAGAAGGTATATTGGAGCAAATTGTAGCAGAGAACTTCCCTAATTTGGGGAAGGAAACAGGCATCGAAATCCAGGAGGCACAGAGAACCCCCCTCAAAATCAATAAAAATAGGTCAACACCCCGACATCTAATAGTAAAACTTACAAGTCTCAGAGACAAAGAGAACATCCTGAAAGCAGCTTGGGACAAGAGATCTGTAACCTACAATGGTAGAAACATTAGATTGGCAACAGACCTATCCACAGAGACCTGGCAGGCCAGAAAGGACTGGCAGGATATATTCAGAGCACTAATCGAGAAAAATATGCATGCAGATAGAAGGAAAGATAAAAAGCTTCCAGGACAAACAAAAACTAAAAGAATTTGCAAACATGAAACCAACCCTACAAGAAATATTGAAAGGGGTCCTCTAAGCAAAGAGGGAGCCTAAAAGTAACATAGAACAGAAAGGAACACAGACAGTATACAGTAACAGTCACCTTACAGGCAATACAATGGCACTAAATTCATATCTTTGAATAGTTACCCTGAATGTAAATGGGCTAAATGCCCCAATCAGAAGACACAGGGTATCAGATGGGATAAAAAAATAAGATCCATCAATATGCTGTCTGCAAGAGACTCATTTTAGACCCAAAGACACCTCCAGATTGAACGTAAGGAGGTGGAAAACCATTTACCATGCTAATGGACATCAAAAGAAAGCTGGGGTGGCAATCCTTATATCAGACAAATTAGATTTTAAACCAAAGACTATAATAGATGAGGAAGGGCACTATATCCTACTTAAAGGGTCTATCCAACAAGAAGAACTAATAATTGTAAATATCTATGCCCCTAACATGGGAGCAACCAATTACATAAGCCAATTAATAACAAAATCAAGGAAACACATCGACAACAATACAATAATAGTAGGGGACTTTAACACCCCCCTCACTGAAATGGACAGATATCTAAGCAAAAGATCAACAAGGAAATAAAGACTTTAAATGACACACTGGACCAAATGGACTTCACAGATCTATTCAGAACATTCCATTCCAAAGCAACAGAATACACATTCTTCTCTAGCGCCCATGGAACATTCTCCAGAATAGATCACATCCTAGGTCATAAATCAGGTCTCAACTGGTACCAAAAGATTGGGATCATTCCCTGCATATTTTTGGACCATAGTGCTTTGAAACTAGAACTCAAATCACAAGAGGAAAGTCAGAAAGAGCTCAGATACAGGGAGGCTAAAGAGCATCCTGCTAAAGAATGAATGGGTGAACCAGGAAATTAAGAAGAATTAAAAAAATTCATGGAAACCAATGAAAATGAAAACAAAACTGTGCAAAATCTTTGGGATGCAGCAAAGGCGGTCCTAAGAGGAAAGCATATAGCAATACAAGCCTTTCTCAAGAAACAAGAAAGGTCTCAAGTACACAACCTCACCCTACACCTAAAGGAGCTGGAGCAAGAACAGCAAATAAAGCCTAAACCCAGCAGGAGAAGAGAAATAGTAAAGATCAGAGCAGAAATCAATGAAATAGAAACCAAAAGAACAGTAGAACAGATCAACAAAACTAGGAGCTGGTTCTTTGAAAGAATTAACAAGATTGATAAACCCCTGGCCAGACTTATCAAAAAGAAAAGAAAAAGGACGCAAATAAATAAAATCATGAATGAAAAAGGAGAGATCACCACCAACACCAAAGAAATACAAACAATTTTAAGAATGTATTATGAGCAACTCTATGCCAGCAATTAAATAATCTGGAAGAAATGGATGCATTCCTAGAGATGTATAAACTACCAAAACTGAACCAGGAAGAAATAGAAAACCTGAACAGACCTATAACAACTAAGGAAATTGAAGCAGTCATCAAAAATCTCCCAATAAACAAAGCCCAGGGCCAGATGGCTTCCCAGGAGAATTCTACCAAACATTTAAAGAATTAATACCTATTCTTCTGAAACTGTTCCAAAAAATAGAAATGGAAGGAAAACTTCCAAACTCATTTTATGAGGCCAGCATAACCTTGATCCCAAAACCAGACAAAGACCCCCATCAAAAAGGAGAATTACAGACCAATATCCCTGATGAGCATGGATGCAAAAATTCTCACCAAAATACTAGCCAGTAGGATCCAATAGTACATTAAAAGGATTATTCACCACGACCAAGTAGGATTTATTCCTGGGCTGCAAGGTTGGTTCAACATCCACAAATCAGTCAATGTGATACAATACATTAATAAAAGAAAGAACAAGAACCATATGATCCTCTCAATACAGAAAAAGCATCTGACAAAGTACAGCATCCTTGCTTGATTAAAACTCTTCAGAGTATAGGGATAGAGGGTACATAGCTTAATATCATAAAAGCCATCTATGAAAAACCCACAGCAAATATCATTCTCAATGGGGAAAAACTGAGAGCTTTCTCCCTAAGGTCAGGAACGCGGCAGGGATGTCCACTATCACCACTGCTATTCAACATAATACTAGAAGTCCTAGCCACAGCAATCAGACAACAAAAAGAAATCAAAGGCATCCGAATCGGCAAAGAAGAAGGCAAACTCTCACTCTTTGCAGATGATACGATCCTTTATGTGGAAAACCCAAAAGACTCCACCCCAAAACTGCTAGAACTCATACAGGAATTCAGTAAAGTGGCAGGATATGAAATCAATGCACAGAAATCAGTGGCATTTCTATACACCAACAACAAGACAGAAAAAAGAGAAATTAAGGAGTCAATCCCATTTACAATTGCACCCAAACCGTAAGATACCTAGGAATAAATCTAACCAAAGAGGCAAAGAATCTGTATTCAGAAAACTATAAAATACTCATGAAAGAAATTGAGGAAGACACAAAGCAATGGAAAAATGTTCCATGCTCATGGATTGGAAGAACAAATATTGTGAAGATGTCAATGCTACTTAGAGCAATCTACACATTTAATGCAATCCCTATCAAAATACCATCCACTTTTTTCAAAGAAATGGAACAAATAATCCTAAGATTTGTATGGAACCAGAAAAGACCCCGAATAGCCAGACGAATGTTGAAAAAGAAAAGCAAAGCTGGTGGCATCACAATTCTGGACTTCCAGCTCTATTACAAGGCTGTCATCATCAAGACAATATGGTACTGGCACAAAAACAGACCCATAGATCAATGGAACAGAACAGAGAGCCCAGAAATGGACCCTCAACTCTATGGTCAACTAATCTTTGACAAAGCAGGAAAGAATGTCCAATGGCAAAAAGACAATCTCTTCAACAAATCATGTTGGGAAAATTGGACAGCCACATGCAGAAGAATGAAACTGGACCATTTCCTTATACCACCCACAAATATAGACTCAAAATGGATGAAAGACCTAAATGTGAGACAGGAGTCCATCAAAAGCCTAGAGGAGAACACAGGCAACAACCTCTTCGACATCAGCTGCAGCAGCTTCTTCCTAGAAACACCACCAAAGGCAAGGGAAGCAAGGGCAAAAATGAACTATTGGGACTTGATCAAGATAAAAAGCTTTTGCACAGCTAAGGAAACAGTCAACAAAACCAAAAGACAACCCACAGAATGGGAGAAGATATTTGCAAATGACATATTAGATAAAGGGCTAGTATCCAAAATCTGTAAAGAACTTATCAAACTCAACACCCAAAGAACAAATAATCCAATCAAGAAAGGGGCAGAAGACATGAACAGACATTTCTGCAAAGAAGACATCCAAATGGCCAACAAACACATGAAAAGGTGCTCAAAATCGCTCAGCATCAGGGAAATCCAAATCAAAACTTCAATGAGATACCACGTCACACCAGTCAGAATGGCTAAAATTAACAAATCTAGAAATGACAGATGTTGGCGGGGATACGGAGAAAGGGGAACCCTCCTACACTGTTGGTGGGAATGCAAGCTGGTGCAGCCACTCTGGAAAACAGTATGGAGGTTCCTCAAAAAGTTGAAAATAGAGGTATCCTACAACCCAGCAATTGCACTACTGGGTATTTACCCCAAAGATACAAAAGTAGGGATCCGAAAGGGTACGTGCACCCTGATGTTTATAGCAGCAATGTCCACAATAGCCAAACTATGGAAAGAGCCAAGATGTCCATCGGCAGATGAATGGATAAAGAAGAGGTGGTAAAAATATACAATGGAATATTATGCAGCCATCAAAAGGAATGAGATCTTACCATTTGCAACGACGTGGATGGAACTGGAGGGTATTATGCTAAGCAAAATAAGTCAATCAGAGAAAGACATGTACCGTATGATCTCATGGATATGAGGAATTCTCAATCTCAGGAAACAAACTGAGGGTTGCTGGAGTGGGGGGGGAGGGGTGGGGTGGCTGGGTGATAGACATTGGGGAGGGTATGTGCTATGGTGAGTGCTGTGAATTGTGTAAGACTGTTGAATCACAGACCTGTACCTCTGAAACAAATAATACATTATATGTTAAAAAAACAAGATAGTAGGAAGGGAAAAATGAAGGGGGGAATCAGAGAGGGAGATGAACCATGAGAGACTATGGACTCTGAGAAACAAACTGAGGGTTCTAGAGGGGACAGGGGTGGGGGGATGGGTTAGCCTGGTGATGGGTATTAAAGAGAGCATGTATTGAATGGAGCACTGGGTGTTACATGCAAGCAATGAATAATGGAACACTACATCAAAAACTAATGATGTAATGTATGGTGATTAACATAACAATAAAATTTTTTAAAAAATGAAAGGCAAGTCATGGACTGAGAGAAAATATTTGTAAAATATTTTCTTACAAAGGACTTACATCAGAATATGTAAAGTATTCTTTCAACTTAATTATAGGACAAGCAATTCAATTAAAATTGGGCAAAAGAATTGAAATGACATTTTACCAGAGAAGAGGTATGAATGACAAATAAATATATGTAAAGATGTTCATCATCATTTGTTTTTAGGGAAATGCAAAATTAAACCAAAATGCGATAGTACTAACTACCCACCAGAATAGCTGAAATTAAAAAGGTTCAGCATCTGAGAAGTTGGGGAGGATATGGAACAACTGGAACGTTCATGAATCATTTATAGGTACACAATTTTTTGTACACTCTGAAAAACAGTTCAGCGTCTCATAAAGTGTATATATATATATTTTATATATATTTATATGATCATATATGTATATGATCTAGCCATCCCACTCCTGGTTATTCCCCCAAGAGAAAGTCTCTTACATAAGTTGGAGGGTAATTGAGTAAGGAAGGACTGGATACATGCTTGGTGAAGACCATCCTCATAGGAATAGAGAAATTGAGCTAGGACAATGAATTTGAGTTATTGGACATTATTGGCCATTGCAAAATGTCAGGATTGCTCTCGGGGAAGCTTGCTAAAAAATAAAAATTCTGTTTCAGCAGTTCTGAGCTGGGACTCAGGAATCTACATGTTAATATTGGTGGCCTTGAAAAACATCCTCTAAAAAGGAGCATTAGCTTAAGAAAAGTAAATCAACCAGTAAGAAGACTATGGGAAGTATCCACATGGAATGTAGAAAGGATCTTAACTGGGACTAGCTGTAGAAATATAAAGTAAGGACTAATCTTTGAAATTACTGAAAAGGTATAACTAGCAGAAATTAATGACTAATATAGAAATAAGTATTACTGAAGATGATCCAGACATTTTAGCTCTGAGTTGCTGCATAGTGACAGGACCACACAGTTTGAAAAGCTGGGCAGAACACATTTATTAAAAACACTTGAGATCAGGCTGTGACTTCTAACCTTGAAAGACTTTCACATGGAAATAGGTGACAGTGCTGGTTCAGGAGGTGGGTAGAGATGGATTTTAGAGACAGGGGCATAAAGATGATAGTTGACACTATGGAGAAATGCATTATATCACCAGTAGGGAAAAAAAAATGCTTACAAGAAAGTGGTTTAAGGTCCCTTAGGATCCACTTACCATATTTTAAATGAGCCTGGAACAATGAGTCAACAAAGGAAACTGAACAGATCATTCAAGAAAGAGGAGCATGGAGCATAAATAGAAGAGTGCACTTCACAGTTTACAATGAACTGCCATGAGGGTTTCACAGATAGGCATTGTAATTTTGTGCAAGCTAGGGAAAAGTGATTATGTGATTTCACCAAGGTCAAGTGAATAATTTGTATGATCTGCTCAGATGTCAAGTAACTCTCCTGAAGGTTCAGTATTCTTTTCTTTGGGGATGCTGAACACGTATTGTACTAATTACAGAGTATAGCACTATTGCCCTATGAAATAATTAAAGCTTATCAATTTTTTAAAAATAACCGGGAGTGCCTGGGTGGCTCAGTCGGTTGAGCAACTGACTCTTGGTTTCTGCTAGGGTCATGACCTCATTGGTCATCGGATCAAGCTGTGCAGGGCTCCCCACTCACTGGAGAGTCTGCTTGAGAGATTCTTTCCCTCTGCCCCTCCCCCCTCAAATAAATAAATAAATCTCTAAAAAATAAAAATAACCAGACTTATTGTGGTGATAATTTTGCAATATATATAAATGTTGAAACCTTATACTGTACACATGAAACTGATAATACTGTATATCAGTTATACCTCAATCATAAAAAAGAAATCAAATGGTATCAGATAGGAACCAATGTAGCTGATGAAAACAAATGAAGCTAGTTGGGTGTAAAACAATAGGGAGTAGTAGGGTCCAGAAAAAAAATAAACAGGATTCTTTTTTGCCATGTACATGACTACTACAATAGTAATCACCTGTTTATGTCATTGGCTCCCTCTGTATTGCAGGTGGGATTAGGCATAGCTTTGAATTTTTTTCAGTGAAAAAATGAGATTCTAAATAGAATGATACTTTGCTTAATTTGTTGAGATCTCTAGTTAAAAAGGGTGGTTTTAAATAAACATATTCCTAACTATTCCTCTGCCATTAATATTTAACCTAGGAAATTCATCCCCAGGAGAAGTAATTTTACTGGTTTTATACTTGCAGATAATTCTGTGTGATACTTTGAAGAATATTTGTGTGAGAATATGAATTGGAAAAATGTCAGTAAGGCAAGAAAACATTTCATTTTTAAGATAACATTTCTCTCTCTTTTTTAGTATCAAACAAATGAAATGATCTACCTGAGGTTCAGAGCTTATGCTTTTTTTTTTTTTTGCTGTATTATTAAACTATTTTAAATAAATAGTTTTGCCTACCCTTAGGATAACATTTAGACAGCCTTTTTGTTTCCTTTATTGCAGTGTGAGCTGAGTCAGAAAAGGAAAAAGGTTTTCAACACTGAGTCAATGGGCAACTCAGAGACATGGTCACATCCTTCTCATGACTTTAACTTCCCTAATACCATCTCAGTTGCAACAACAGCAGCATGCAAATGTATTGGAATTGAGTGATTACATTAATCTCTTCAAGCTCATTTATTTTGACTGTAAAACATCAGGGTCTACATTGGTCTACATTTACTTAGTAGTGCTGGTCAAGAAAATTTGCAGGTCATATGGTTATAGCAATGGAATATTTAGCTATTTTCTAACAAAGTGCAATTCCGTGCAAAGGATCTTGGTGATTCAGAGTTTCCAAAGAGTCAAATCAATTTTTCAATATAGACACAAGTGTTTTTATAAGATTTTGTGTGTTCATTCAGCTACCCCCCAAGAAAATTCTGGGTTGTAAAATTGCAAGAATATAGTGTATTATCTTTGATGTCTTTGGTGGTAAATCAACCCAAATGAGATTTGAATAAATGGAGTGGAATCTCTGTGCATGCATGCAATGGGAAGAAAATGATGGCAATTATAAGAACTGTAGATTTCATTGGGTGTGAATAGATATTCAGCTACATAGTAATTAGGTGACTGTTATGGAGCCTGGAGCTGTAGTAGCAGGAATTCAAAGAAGGCAAGCTGTTTTGCTCTAAAAATAAATCAAAAGAATTTATTGAAACTATCAATAAAGAAATAGTTTAGTTAAGCTGAATGGAAGTAAATTTGCATTTTTAAATATTTAAATTCACATTGATGGATCTATCCATGCTGTATGAAAATTATGTAAATAACATGTTTCCCTATTTTGCTTTAACTATACTGCCTTGTCTGAGTACTGTCTAGCTAAATTTTTCATCAGTATTTTTTTGGTAACTTTCATTCTCATTTTAACACTTCATTGTGAACATCAATTAACACTTCTCTGTGCCTTTTCAGTATAAGCTGCCTTTTTCTTTTGTTTTCCTAACTCATTACCAAAATATTTTTCAACCTTTTATTCTTGTATATTCTTTTTTTTTTAAATATTTCTTGTCTACTTACCTTCAGAGTGCTTTCAATATGACCAATAAGATTCAAAGAGTATTTAAAAACATCCAGTAAAGTTTAACAGTGAAGATAGTTACATCGGCAATTATAGACATGAATAAGAGTGGATAGATATCCAAAGCACTCGGGGAGCTTGGAGTTAAGGAAGAAGGGGAAGAAGGACAGAAGCATGCAGGTGATGGTGGGTTGGTAGGTGGTGTGGAGTAAGGGGAAAAGCTCCTGAATTTGTTAGAAAATTCAGGTTCTGTTCCATTTGTGTTACCAGTAAGCAGTCTGTTCTAGGATGGGGCACCACCCTTGTTTCTTAATTTCCTATCTGGTTAATGAAGAGGTCTGACTTTAAGGTCTCTTCCAGCTCTAGAACTTCATGATTGATTGCAAAGACTTAACTATGTAAATATAACATAGTCTTATTAAGCAGTTGTTTTACATGGGGTTTAGCTGGTTTTCTTTTAATTGCTGACACTCACAACAGGTTTCTTTTTGGGATAATTTAGTAACCATTAGTTAGACGTGCCATTGTTGACGGTACATCGAGAATGAGCCAATAAAGGATTACCTTGAGTTACAGCGATGGTGAAGTCAGCATTACGTCCAAGTGTCTCGTTAAATGGGGATGGCATCAACTATTATTCAAAATAATGCGTTGAGTTAAAGGGCTCCTTCCTAACAGATTACAAAGTGTGAATGTGTTAACAATATGAGTCAATGTTTGAGTTACTTCTCTACTCTTTGACTGAGTAGATTGTTAGACCACATGCATGTTAAGCATAGTATAATACAGAAAATCAGTTACAGCATCCTCCAGTAGAGTACAGGGTGAAGCTATTAAACATTTCATCAGGAAATTGCAAAGTACTACTGTAAAGTTCTTTATTGTTGGGAAGCCGTCATTTCTATAGTACTTACTTGTAAAAATCTACCATGGCAAGTTTCACAGCAGCCTCATTAACACTGAGCATTACTGAAACCATTTGGTGGAGGAGACAGTTTGGGGGGTGATAATAAGGAATAAAAACCAAATATTGTCATGGGAAGACTGCCTGTGCCATCTCTACTGTTAAAATCTACTCATGGGGCGCCTGGGTGGCTCAGTTGGTTAAGCAACTGCCTTCGGCTCAGGTCATGATCCTGGAGTCCCGGGATCGAGTCCCGCATTGGGCTCCCTGCTCAGCAGGGAGTCTGCTTCTCCCTCTTCTGCTCCCCCCTCTTGTGCTCTTTCTCTCTCTCACTCTCTCTCTCAAATAAATAAATAAAATCTTAAAAAAAAAAAAATCTACTCATGATGCTAAGAAGAAAAAAATTTTCTCCCTCTATTTTTAAGATGCATCTTCCTTTCTTTAGACTTTCATTCTGCTTAAAATATAGAATATACATAGTCTCATCACATTTTCTTTCAAGGTACATTTGGAATTACTTGAAAAGCGCAGTAGGTAGATGGTGTTCAAATGATCATCTCTAGTGAAATTCATCTTCAAAGACAGAATTTGGAACTAAAAGAGGGGGGCTGAGGAGACAGCTGGTGTTTAGAGTGCCCACAGAACCTCAGCATTAACTTTTAGAACAGGAGGACTCAAGGCCTTGGCAGCATCCCAAAACTCAACCATTTTCATTGATTGGTGTGAATCATTTTCTCTCTCTGTTGCCTGTACTTTTTCCACCAGGCACACCACTTATGTGCCAACAAATCTGCTGTTGACCTTCCCATAGCTCTGTGCTGGGATGCCTACCACGGTGTTTCTAATCCTTGTCAATTTCTTTCCAGACAGAGCTTTTTGTACATGCCTTCAAGGATCAGCTGGTCAGAAGTGCTCTCTTAGCCCTCTACACTGCCAGACCAGGAGGTGTCCTGAAGAAACCACCATCTCCTAAGAACAGCACAGAGGAGAGCTGTCCCCAGGACCCACCCCCACCGATGAAAAGGCAGGACTCCATACCACATCATTCAGACTATGATGAGGAAGAGTGGGTAAGCCTCATGCACATCACTTGCCTCCTAATGTTTAGTCCTGAAAAGGAAAGCAAGAAAGATGAGACATCCCTGCTTTTCATCAAAACAAGTAGGGAAGTAGTCATAATACAGACTGTGGATAAATAGGGCACTTTTTTCCTTGGGGGCAAATTATAAATGTGAGTTTTATTCCTGATCACATTCATTTAGCATAAAAATTTATATATACATATTTGGATATATATACACACACACATATATATATCTCCAAAATGTCATAAAAGCAAAAATGCCACAATTACAGGATTCTATAATACTTTTCTGTATTTATTGCCAAGATATTATAAACCATTAAAATTGTGTTAGAAAAAGAGTCAGAAAATCACTCATAATCCACTACTTGTTGCAAATATTTTCTTGTTGCAATCTAGTGTTTCAGTTCTAGACATACTTCAAGAAGTATTAGCATTTCAGTGGCAGTGGATATAGAGATGTCTTAAATCCTTCTTGTTCATGATTCTATTATTTAAAACAAGATGTTGTTCCAGGTGCTCTAAAATTGGCAAAAGGATGGCTACATAAAAGCATCTGAAAAAACAGCTAGTAAAGGCAAAACACACACACACACACACACACCAAGAAGAAGCCACCATGGTAATAAGAACTCTAGCTGGATAGAATAAGATAAGAAAAACATGAAGGTTCTGGGCAAAGGGGAACAGTGTTATTCCTGAATAAACACATATTGATTATCCAGGAACTATCCAAAGTATGTGCACATAACACACAGAGAAGGAAACTCTTTACTGTATCACGAGTTTAACCAAGAAAAGTGTATTCTAGCCATATAGATGGTAAATAGTTAATTACTACTTTTTTCTGCCACCCTAGAATTTAAGAGCGTTTGGAGAGTAAATTATTTGAAAGGCGTGGCTCTCTCAAAAAATTTTGCTATCTGAAGGGCTGGGAAGTGATGCCTGCTCTTTGTTTAGATAAAATTTCTATCACAGGAAAGACAGAGCTGCGTTCCAAGAGGTAAATGCTGAATAAGTATTTGTTGCTGCTGATTAAGATTACGTTTCTCCCACTGAAGCGTTTTCAAAAGAGCAAATCTAATATTTCTCCCCTTTACCTTCACCTTCTTCTTCAATTTATTCACAGCTCCAAGGCGTATGTACCTCTTAACCTCTCTGAAGTTCAATTTTCTCAACTATAAAGTGAAAATAACAGCCCCTGTTCTGTTTAGCTCTTCAGGTGGTCACGAGATAAATGACTTACTTGTGCAATAAGGGCCCCATTACCTGGAAAGGCCTAGGCAAATGCTTTGTATTAATTTAGTATTATTCCTATATGTTGTCTTTTTTAAGATGCATACATTAAATGATCTTATGATGGGGATTAATACTATCCCTTGAGGTAAATGGGGAGACTGGATCTAGCATAAAATGTGTATTGGGAATTTTAAAGAGTTTGAGTAGGTATAGGAAATAACTTGTATTTCATTTAATTAAACATACAGTGTTAACCTTGTGACAAATAATTTCCATTTTTATGTTAAATGAAGTGAGAATTTTGAAATTGGGTATCTTTTGTTTTGATCATTTTCACCTCGTGGTCATGTAAATCCTCCCCCACACCTTGCTGCTCTCCTGCTGCTCAAGTGTCCCTCTTCTGCCCTCCCTCCTTATTTCCTTTTCTTTAGATAATTTTTGAGACCTTCTATATTGTAGGTGCTCCAAATGGGAAGGTTAAGTGACACTAGATCCTTAGGGTCTAGAAGGCAGAGTCTCATAGTGGAGAAAACATGTTAGCAAATAGTTACACAATGTTGTGGCCAAGGTTGGAGAGCGCCAGGTGGTAGAAAATAGGCTCTGCTAATACGACTTCCACTCAAGATTGTATGTACAGACGCTTTCATGAGGGGAAGAGAAGGAAGAGCGTGAGAGATGGGCGGTGGGCTGACAAGGTTTTTGTGGTGAGCCGTTCTGTGTTCCTGTGCATCTGCTCTGCCTGGTTCACTGTGCCCCATGCTAGAGACAGAAACACCCGGGGACGCAGGGGACTCCACTGCCTGTTCAGGGTTCTAGAAAGACAAGTGACAACTGCAGAGCAACTTGGGGTTGTACGTGGGATAAAGCTGACAGGAGGCTGGTGGTCATGTGGATTCCCAGAAGTAAAATTCTTAAGACGTAGAAGGGAAAAGAAAGTTAACCCTTCAAGAAAGAGAATGACTTTCAGACAGGCACACAGCAGCTGACATAGAAGGAGAGAGAGTGTGTGTGTGTGTGATTATTATCATTAGTTGTTTCTTTGTTTTGCTTCAAAGATGGTGAAAATTGAGCATGTTTATACTCCAAAAACTATTTGAGAAGCAGATAGGTGATGACTGGGTAGAGTGAGGCCCTTTCTCCGGAGAGAGGAGATGATTCTAGCACACAGGTAGAGCAGTCCTGGGCAAAGTGGGCTTATCTGCTGAGACTGCAGGGAGACTGTAAAGATCAGCTTCACTTTTGGGAGGCTGGGTGAGGCTGGATGGCTTCTTTTATGTTTGTTTAAAATATTTTCCCAGTTGTATTGAGATACAGCCGACATATAACACTGTATTAGTTTAAGGTGTACATGATAATGATTTGGGAAATCATTACCATAATAAATTTAATTAACATACATCACCTCACATAGTTGAATTATTTTTCTATGAGAACCTTTATCATCTATTCTCTTCACAACTTTAAATATACAATACAGTGTTGTAGTGACTATAGTCACCACACTGTACGTTACCTCCCCATGACTTATTACCTTATAACTGCAAGTTCATACCTTTTGACCCCCTTCACCTATTTTTCCCAACTCCTACCCTCAGCTCTGACAACCATCAGTGTGTTCTCTTTTTCTATGAGTTTGTTTTTTCTTTGTTTGTTTTTAGATTCTATATATAAATGAGGTCATACAGTATTTGTCTTTCCCCATCTGACTTATGTTCACTGAGCTTAATGCCTTCAGGGTCCATCCATGTTCTTGCAAATGGCAGGATTTCTTTCTTTTTATGGCTAAATGATATTCCACATATATACCACATTTTCTTTGTCCATTCTTCTGTCAGTAGATACTCAGGTTGCTTCCATATCTTGGTTATTGTAAATAATGCTGCAATGAATATGAGGGTGCAGATACCTCCTTGAGATCGTGATTTCATCTCCTTCAGGCATATACATACTTAAAAGTGGAATTGCTGGATCATATGGCTGTTCTATGTTTAGTTTTTTTAGGGACCTCCACACTGTTTTTCAGTGTGTTTCTGCACCAGTTTACATTCCCACAACAGTACATAGGATTCTCTTTTTTCCACATCCACATCAGCATTTGTTATCTCTTGTCTTTTTGTTGATAACCATTCTAACAGGTATGAGGTGATATCTCATTTTACTTTGGATTTGTATTTCCCTGATGATGAGTGATGTTGAGCGCTTTGCCATGTACCCGTTGGCTCTTGGTGTGTCTTCTTTGGAAAGATGTCTATTCACTTCCTCTGGCCACTTTTTAAATTTTTTTCCATTGAGTTGTATGAGTTCTTAATGTAGTTTGGATATTAACCTGAGTGCTTTATTTTATCCTTAAAATAGAGTTATGTGCATAGAGAAGGGGAAGAGGAGAATAGACTGAGGAGAGGGGTAAAAGTTTCAAATAGGCACCAAAGAAAATAGGTAGAGGCCCTTAACTAGCAACATTTGGAAAAATTAGAATCCTGGTCCTCGTGAAGGACCAGTCAAGGTTGCAGTAGGAGTCTGTGTGGTTATTAGTTTACCCTTTATTATTCTTTTGGGAATACTTTCCTAGTCTTGACACTAGGAAAAAGTCATACTGATTTGTTCTTCCAATTAATGTGGAAGGGTCCTGTGAGTTTCTCAGCTGTTTTGGTTTCCTTCACAGGCAAAAGGGTAGGATAATAATAAAGATCTGCATCTCCCTCTTTATCTTCTTTCATATTATTTCTGAATTTCCTCCAGAACCCGCTTTTGCTAGAAGGTATGAATACTTTGTCTAAATTTACCACAATTACAAGGAAGATCCTTCCCACTCGGAAAAGTTGCTTCTCTCTCCTCCTAATATAATTTGACTCTGTGTACAAATGTAACTAACTTTGATTGTTACATAACATTCTAATTGATTTTCCATAGCAGCCACTTTCTACTAAAAAGATACCTTGGTTAAAAGATAGAAATCCCTTACTTAAAAATAAATTTACCGAAGTCATAACCATTTAACGTTATTTTCAAAGCTTTATCTAACTTTGAAAAGTTGAGTAAATCCAAAGAAAATGTAGCTAATTGAAAATGCCTTTAGGGCACCTGGGTGGCTCAGTTGGTTAAGCGACTGCCTTTGGCTTAGGTCATGATCCTGGAATCCCGGGGTCAAGTCCCACATCCGGCTCCCTGTTCAGCGGGAAGTCTGCTTCTCCCTCTGACCCTCTTCCCTGCCGTGCTCTCTGTCTCTCATTCTCTGTCTCTCAAATAAATAAATAAAATCTTTAAAAAAAAAAAAAAAGAAAGAAAATGCCTTTAGAGACAGTGCTATTAAATGAATTGGAAACATAACTTTGTGTACCACTTTTCTTAATTAGGTGTTAGAAAAGTTTCAGCTCTGATTACATGTTTAATCAACTTTCTGAAATAATTCAGTGTTTTAAGTTAATTTAGTTAGGTTTCTGTGGTATATGAAAGTATTCTCTGATCATTTAAGTTGGTTTAGATTTGCACATAAGATTACAGTAGCTCCATTTAAAAAAAAAACATTATTTGTTTTATTTAATGTCTTACAATGATTGTAGTTTAAACAATCACTTAACTTGAACAACTATCTTTAGCCTCTTATAATAAATGTTGGAAAGTAAATATATACTTGTAAATTACTCTTGAATTCTGCTCTGTTCATATAAAAACCTTTCTCTCTGAGGTTAAGAGAAAGAATTTCTATTAATTCTAAATCAGTGTAAAGCTGTTCTCTTTTCAACCTGTTTTGTTGGCAAAATTGCTGACATATGAATCTGGATAATAATTATCTAGTCAATATGGGAGAGATTGAAACTAAAATGATCATTGACCAAAAAAGTGTCTGTTATTTGCTGAATTTTACTTATTAAATGATTGACTGCTTTAAAGATTTATTTTCCTGAAAATTAGTAAACAATCAAACCCAAAGGAATGTTGGGATTTTATGACAATCTGTGCAAAGAAATAAACTAATATAACATTCTTCATCTTTTAGCTGGCAAAAATGACATATTGCTTTTCTTTCTATTTATCTCTACAACAGATGCTTCTAGCAGCTGGGATTCCAAGATTAGTTTGTCCAAAATATGAAAGCATGTCATCCAACTAAAGTATTAAGTTGACCCAGTTTTTGTGGCTTCCAGTAATTATACTATTCTCTAGAACACTGTGATTTAACTTCAACATTACTACACTGATGGGTTCGAGGCTAAATCTGGCTACCCTCATTCAAAAATTGTTAAAAAAAAAAAAAGATAAACTTCTGATCCTTTATATTCTGATCCATTCCAACAGAGAGCAGAAGTAGGAAAACTATTCTTATTAGTTAGTCATATCCCAAATCCATTTTTTCAGTTGAACTAAATTTCTATAGCAGGCAACATTTCACCCTCCAAACTACCCAATTAATTCCCTTCTTTGTTTTGTAAATGTAAATCAAATTTTAAATTTTATTTCCATGCTTAAACTTGGGGAACATTTGCTATGACTTCTTATGGTAAAATGTGTTCATGACAGATAAGCACAATAGATGATCCACATTAATCTATAATAAATTTTCAATAATTTTATAGGTTATAGAAGCCAAAGCATAAATTTATAGTAATATTTATGTCAGACATCCTGTTAACAAAGTCATATATAACCTGAAAAAAATTGTGGTTTCTCTGTAACTTGGTATTCCCGAAGATTGCTTTTTGCAATGATATTTACATAAACCACTTTCTGGCATGTTCTTTACCAACATCTCACATTCCATTTTGTACTACAACTTTCTCTAATAATGTCTAGAACAAATACGAATGCTTAAGCTTCACAAGAGTATTGATAGAACTATTTATATTGCCATAATTAGTAACCATAAGCATACGTAGTTGCAAAATATTACTATTGAAAGCAAAACATATTTAGCCAGCCAGATACCTCCATGGGCAATCCGAAATGATCTGTATTCTCAATGTCACTTGCCATCTTCTGTCTCCATCTTAGACCTTGTCTCTAGGGAAAATAGTTCAGGCTGTGCATAATGCAGAGGTACCTATGCAAATTAATAATTCAAAGAGATCTTGTTTAGTTCTCTGACTGGCTAGAATTATTTTATGTGAAACCATTGACCTGATCTTAATAGGAAGGGAATAAATCTGATTTTTTAGAGGTAATTAATTCTTATAGACAACTAGATACTAACTTATGATTTAACTTTTCTAAAGCAACACCTTATATCTTAGTTATCTGAATGAATAAAATTTCCACTAAATTATAGCCATTTACTTCCAAATTTTATGTTATAGATAGAGATGTATGTAATATATATATGCATTCAACTCTAAAACATTTTGTATAATAAATCATTATTCTTACATCTTATGATCATACAGCCTCATGAATACTGAATTATAATCATTTGTTTATGTATCTGTTTCTTCCATGTGTTCATGATCTTTGTAAGCTCCTAAAGGGCAAAGTCCGCATCATGATCACTGCTGTATCCCCACAGTTAGCAGGCCATCTTCTTATTTTGAAACATGGAATATTCATCCTTAATATGACTCTGCACTATGTCAGCTGCCTTTTCCCTTACTAGAATTCATGAATTATTCTGGGGATTTTGTTTTTCTCTTCTAGTCAAAAGTACCCAGCTATATACCTCTCTCCTTAGTGCATATCTCCTAGTGTCGTAATCAACTTGAGAGGTGACTATTCAAGTCCTCTTCCAGTATCTCCAAACATAGAAAGCAGTAAAATTCAAGATGGATACAGAACATCAGAGATAACCAAAGAACATGATGAAGAACATAGAACATGATGAGTTAAGGCCTTCAAAAGCTTCCAGAAACCCAGTGGTGGCAATTTTAATTGTATTTGATTATTCATGTGCTGATTACAAAGGTCCTAGTTACACAGAAATTTTAAATGCTACCCAGCAAATATGATTGGAAATGACTGTTTTCCCCTTTCCCAGCTTTTTCTTTTTCATCCTTAATCATACATAATAGGGTTGTCTCGTTTTGTTAATCTTATAATGAGGAGGGGATATTGGAAGCATCCGCTCGCCCCATCAGCAAGGGCAGGTAAAGACAGGGAGTATTAGGCTAGTTGTTCCCTATGTGGCAACTGAAATGTGTTCTATCATCTGTTTCCTTAATGGATGGGAAACATCCCTAAACTTCTCCAGTCCATTTCACTCAGGAGAAATGTGCTTGGAATACTTATCCAATATTAAAGTCCACGAAAGGTGATTAAGCAAAGTTCATGACTGTCCATTAAAATGCACAAATGTTCTATTAAAGAAAAGAAACCCCAAATGAGATCTTTATGTGCATCCATATTCATGAAATCCTGACAATTTCTATATTTTCCCACATGAAGTTAATACATTCACCTTCAGTTCCCTGTTTTATAGCACCTAATACAGTGTTTTATACACACTAGTTCAATGTATTTTTCAGAGTTAATGTAGGAATAAATGAATGAATGGATTTGCTGAATCAGCAGTTCATCCTCCAACTCAAACTAGTGTTTTTAACAGAGATATTTTATTTTTATTAATGTAATGGTGATTTTTCTGTGGTTTCATATTGAATACCATCCTCTCCCTTGGATTCTTTATTGACTCTTACAATGCCTGATTCAACATCAGATATTTTAATTTGCCTGTGTATAGTGAATATGCAAACTTGAATGAATATACACACATACTTTAGAAATTTATGATTACATTCAAATCAAGTGCTCTTAAATTTTAGTACATTCCTCTGTGAATAGTGAGTCATTATTTTCTACATAGAAATTTTTGAATCTCCGTACTTTAATGAATAGTTAAAAAAAAATGCTGAGCAGGGCACCTACATGGCTCAGTCAGTTAAGCATTCGACTCTTGATTTTGGTTCAGGTAATGATCTCAGGGTCATGAGATCGAGCCCCACATTGGGCTCCCCACTGGGCATGGAGTCTTCTTAAGATTTTCTTTTTCCATCTACACCTCCTCACCCCACTCATGCTCACTCTCTCTCTCTTTCAAACATAAATAATAAAAAAGAAATGCTGACATATATATAGGCAGACTGTTGACTTGATATATCAGGGTACATTCCGTTAAAAAAAATCAATCCTGGAAATTGATTAAATGCAACACACTAACTGATAATGTCATATAATTCAGCCAGTTGTGCAACTGTCTAGTGATGTGCAGATAACATCCAATTACCAACTTAAAATTAAAAGCTTTAGTTATTCAGTGGATTTTTTTTTTTTGTTAATAAACAAATGCTTTATGTAATGTTTTCACCGAATTGAAAGCATTAGCATGATGTGGCATTTATTAGGTTGAATGCAGTCATTCAGAGTATGAACTTGGTTCTAAATTTAATTTGAAGTTTCATGTGATAATACTTACTACAGTTGTATTTTTTACTTGTAAGTCACAGGTTGGTAAGTCAATCAACAGTTGTTAATTAAGCATCAATAGTGTGTAATAATGCTATATTGCTAGTTGGGGGAAAGCAAATTAAGTATAAAATATGGACCCTCAAAAGCCATATCATCTAATTCAAGTGAATGGCCAGAACTCATAAAATAAGCAGAGATATTGAAAGATATGGAATCTTTCCCAGATGGAGGTGGTTGTGTGATACACATTAAACATGTCGAAAATATTCAGAGAGAAGTTATATGAAGGTTGGAGAGGATGAAAAAATCATCCCTTCCTTCCTTCTTTCTAATTCATTCATTCACTCATTGGATTCATTCTTTTATTTATCTATTACCTGATGAGTACCAGGACCTGAGAATAAGAGGATTAATTAATAATAGTCATTGCCCTCATAGAGCCCACTGTTAAGCAGAGAGAATAGAATGAACCATTCTTGGAGATAATGAGATTTGAGTGGGTGAGAATTTGGATTGATGGAAGGTGAGAGAAGGTATTCTAAGCATGTGTCAAGATAGAAATATTAGTTCCTCCAAGATTTCCTTCGTATCTTTAATGTTGAGCACTGAGCAAGCTTGTAGCAGATGCCCAGAAAGTATATGTTGAGGTAATTAATAGCATGTATCTAGGACAGCAAGGAGACTGACCTGGGGAAGTTTTCATTTTGAAGATTAACGAGAAATAAGGAGAATTATGTAGGTCAACAACACAACTGCAGACGTGCCTCCGGGCTGAGAGAAGAATGGATACTTGCTGCAGTAGAAAGCCTGCTTTTGATCAGAGGAGTGATGATCTGAGTATGGTGATGGATAAGGTGAACGTGCACTCATGTGTAGACCTGATCCTGTGATAGTTGATTGTATGGGTCTGGCCAAGAGCCAAACCAGGAGAATGTGGAGAAGTCTACTAGAGAAACAGTAGCTGACTAGCTGAATCCACTTCTATGACTAAGAACTGAATTTCAGGGTGAGGCCAGCAGTGTGGTTATCAGGAAACAAAGGTCAGGGATTTTTTACATGAGTAATTAGGTGAAGTTAAGCAGGAGGATCAACAGGAAGCAAAGGTTGGGGAATCTCCCTTAATTCTGATGGATATCACATGTCTGGCTATTTTTAATGCACACGATGTGTATGTCTATATGCGTGTGTGCAGGTGTGTGTGTGTGTGTGTACTACCTACTGTGGGCCATACATGTGCCAGTTTGTGCCACAGAGTATTTTAAGTGCAACTCCTTTTACCCCACAGTCTGGTAAAGTAAGGATTTAGAGAGAAGACCCAGCAAGCTGTTGAAACAGAGAAGGTTTGCAGTGTTGAGGAATGAGGCCAGTCGAGTACCACTTGCTCTCAGTCAACTCAAGGATAAACTGAAGCTTCTCTTTGAATATGCCATTGGCCATATTAATTCACTGGCCCGTTCTAATCAAAGTCCTCAAAAATTGGTAATGACAAGTGGGAAATTGTACATAGAGATATAGATAAAACAAAGCTACTTTGGACCCCCATTTCAGTCTGTCTTCACATTCTTGCTGATCGAAAATTGGCCCCGGAAAAATTGACCAGTTAAGCATTGCTGAGCTTTTTTTAAATTTTTATTTTTTTAAGTTAACTGCAGATCCAAAGGAGTCAGGATTTTTTTCCATGGCACCAATCTCATACAAGGGTGGCATGCAGAGTAAGCACCATGTCCCCTGCCCTCATGGCTCACTTTGCGAGGTGCAAAGTCCCCCTGACTACTCACTGCCACGTCCATTAAATCTGTGCATCTATTGCCATGGACTTGACCTGCACGTAGCTTAGGTCCTAACCCCAAAATAAATAAGGACCAAAATCAGCACCTGACTCAGAATGGAATAAATATTGCTACTAGTTCCCCGCTGACCTCGTGCCCCCACTGCCGAGAAATAGTTTACAGCCCTTCACCTCCAAGAAGATGGATTGTCTAAAGGCTCCATTAAGGTCAAGGACACCAATTAGGCTCCATTTAATAAAGGTTAGACTGTAACCCACCAATTTTCCATTACTTACTTCAGCAGGAGACATAGGATAATGGTTGCTATTATGGGGGGGGGGGGGGAAGGCCCAGCAAGATGTTTTGCTGATACGTTGTTGTTTTAGTTTGGTTTTGGTTTTGGTTTTGGTTTTGATTCATTTTGTTTTGTTTTGAAACCTCGCAAGTGGCTGTGGAGCTAAGCAGGATCTAGAGTAGTATCCCTGACCTGAAAAGGGGAAGGATGGAAGCACCATGGACTATAGCCACATTCTTATGCTTCCACTGTCTTCACCCCACTGACCAGCCTTTTTTCTTCGTGGGAGCAATCTGAAACATATTGTGTGATCTTGGTAGGGAGAAAATGGAGTAGGCCCCAGCCATACTAGCAATCTAAGCCAAAAGAAGCTTCTACATGGACTGTCCTTATGAGTGAAAATTATCAGAATTAGAATGCATTTTCGATGATCATTTTCCTTTGTGTGAATGCTTTCACAGAGATATTATGGAAAGTGGTTTGTTTAGGAGAGAAATCAGATATTTAAGGTTTCCCTTCAAGAATATTGCCTATCTATTTTTAGCATCCTAATTTCAAAATAATGATTTTGCTAAGAACAATTAATAATTATCTCCTAGGAATTGAGTTATCTTTCCTCCCTATAACCCATTCCCAGCCACATGAATAGATTTTGGGTTTTGATGCTGACACTGTCCTCTGTTTATGTTAGTCACTTATGTCCTTTGACCCAAGTTCATTGACCTTTCAGCTAAGTGATTGTTCTATCCTTGATCATATGACCCTCTTGATTTCAAACTTAAGGGTACAATGTGACCAGACTTTTTCCAGAGTCATCTCTTAGTGATTTGCCATTGGACTCATTTTCAAGTCTCAGATAACTGACACCTACTCTTGTTCATGTAAAGTGACACACGCCTCTGTGTAATCCTTCCTGTGGCTCCTTCTCCTGACCTTCCTCTGTCTAGCTTGTCCCCAGAGTTCTAGTAATCTCACAAAGAAGAATTCCTACTGGGTGCCACAATTCTGTGGGAGATCCTAGGGGAAGAATCAAGTCTTTGAAACCAGATAGGATTTCTAATTTAGTTATACCCATTTTCATGTGGAATGTTATTCAATATCTCTTACCTTAAGTCTCCTCGCCTCTAAAGACTGAGTCCATAATGTTCATCTTATGTGGTGATTTTGAAGGTAGATTAGCTAATTTCATATAGCAGGTGAATATAAATAGCAGCCCTCAATCTGCCTCTGGGTCGGAGTCATGTCTGTTCTCCTCTCTCCTCTACTCCATTTCTCTCTCTCTGCCTTTCCTCCAGGCCCTGTGCAGTGTAGTGAAGACACAGCCCTCAAACACCTCATAGACTAGTATGAGAGACAGCAATGCAAATGGATGACTTTAATCTACTTTGTAGATGCCATAAAGCAAAAAGAAGCAGTGACTAGCAAAACTCAGCATTCTCTCCCCACCAGCTAGGCAGGATCTCCTCTCCAAAAGATAAAGACCAGCTTGAGTCCGCTTGGGGTCTCCTGCTGAGTGTGTCTTCAATAAAAAAATTTGATTATGTAAGAATTATGTTATTTGTTTTGCATAAGAAACTGCTCAATTTCTCACCCCCAACAAACATCCTCCTAGCTTGTGTGTCTTCTAAGTATTTAATGACTTAAATGTTCTTCTACTGTTTGCCACCTAACCTCTTACCATATGGTTGTTGGTCTCATCCAATGAACATACTTCACTCTGCATCTCATGTCAATAAAGTTCTCTCTAACTGGCTGCAAAGATTACTTTTTCTGTGAGTATAATCCTATAGCCCAAAGTATCTTATAAAGGAAGAACAATATATAGGAGTAGAATGTAAAATTATCCTTTTATATATTCTTATATTCTGGCCCTTCGAGATGTAATTAAGAGAAATTGGTTAACCCCTTATATTACTTTCTATAAGAAAGGCAGCATGCAATACTACTTGATTTTTGATCAGAATATAAGGTTCCTCTCAACATGGGCAACAAGAAGAGAGTTGAAAATTTATCTCACGTACAAAGCTAATCTGGAAAATTAAGAATAATCCTCTACCCTTTTTTTTTCCCCTCAATAACAGAGTTTATTCCCAGTGTTAGCTGGAGAGTTACTTCATTTTTCCATTCAACAACTTTAAAGATGTAGTTGCTGGTGGAAATTAAGCCATATTCAGAATAGGGGCCAGTAAGTTTGTTACTGTGGTCTGAAATGTAAGCTCCTCACCAAATCCCAATACAAGTGATGTCAGGACCTCAGTTTGCTTCCCTTTCCCCATGTTTCATCCCAGAAGAAGTGAGCTTTGTTAGGTCTCCTGGGTCATACCTCAGAGGTACCTCCACCTTATTTTCTCAGAGAACAGGCAGGGCATAAAGCAATTTATGGATGTGATTGGTGTCTTAGTTTCCCTTAGAAGGGAAGGACTTTTAATTTTTGGGTGGAAGAAATCTGCCTTAAAGGGAAACATTTTTATGATTATTTATGATTAATAGCATTATTTCACACCCAGGATTATAAGGTGATAAAAAGCAAGTTTGATTCATTTAGGAAAACCAGTAAGAATAGGATGTGATTTTGCCAAATTGTAATAATTTTCCAAGCACTTTCATAGAAACTATGTTATTGGACTCCCACTGCAGCATGGTGAGGTAAGCAGGGCATTCTAAACTGTAGATGAACCAACTGTGACTCCCCAGAAATGAGGCGGTTTTCCCAAGTTAGCATGCCATGTAGGTGGATCTCGAACTTAACTTTTTAAACTTTGAATGTTCTACTTTTCCCCCTCTGCTGTAGTATGCATATCTGTACACTCCCATATCTGTTTGTTACGTTATTCAACTAACTTAGTCTTTATAAGACAACCATCCAATAATCTAAACTCAACTATACTTCTTTCTTCCTAGATTTATCTTACCCAAAATTAGTTTCTTTGTTTATAAACTAGCAAAATTAACTTGGATAAAAATATGCTTTTGGGTAAAAATGTATAAGCTACTAAAGAAGTACTATAATTAAGTATGATCTTTGCATTAAGTGCTATTCCAAATAGCTCTGAAATAGCTCTATTACAGAGAAAGATGCAAGAAAAGCACCATAAATCCATTTGGTTCTTATGTGATACATAAGATACACCTAACATGTGTACTCAGGTCCTTCAGAGAAACAGAAGCAATAAGATCTATATATATATTTTTTAAAGATTTTATTTATTTATTTGACAGAAAGAGACACAGCGAGAGAGGGAACACAAGCAGGGGCAGAGGCAGAGCGAGAAGCAGGCTTCCCACGGAGCAGGGAGCCCGATGCGGGGCTCGATCCCAGGACTCTGGGATCATGACCTGAGCCGAAGGCAGATGCTTAACGACTGAGCCACCCAGGCGCCTCTAGATCTATATTATTTATTATAAGGAATTGTCTCACACAATTTTGGAGGACGAGAAGTTCCAGGATCTGCCATCTGCAAGGTCTGCCATCTGCAGGCTGAAGACCCAGGAAAGCTGGTGGTGGAATTCAGTCTGAGTCTAAGGGCCTTAGAACAAAGGAGCCAGTGATGTATATTCCATTCTAAGTCTGAAAGCCTAAGAACCAGGAGTGCTGAGGGCAGAAGATCAATGTCCTGATTCAGTCAATCAGGCAAGAAGGATCACATCTTGACTTCCTCCACATTTTTGTTCTATCAGGCCTTTAATGGATTGAATGATGTTCACCCACATTGAGGAGGACAAACTGCTTTATGAGTCCACTAATTCAAATATTAATTTCATCCATAAACACTCTTACAGACACACTCATAAATAATGTTTAGCCAAATATCTGGACGTCTTGTGATCCAATCAAGTCGACATATAAAATTAGCCATCACAGTTGGGGAGTCAGTGACTCCATCTAAATGATGTGGAGAGAGGAGCAAAAAGGGAAGCAAGGGATGAGAGGCTACCATAATGGTAACTATATTTAAATTTTGTATTAAGAAATAACAACTTTTATGAATCAAAGAATTCAGTGTCATGAATTGCCCTAAACAAAAATGGATGCTAATCAGAATTGGTAGGTTGAGTGACAAAGAGACCCCCTAGTGGTAGGGGTTGCTTCCTAAGAAATAAATCAGCCACAATGACATTAATGGCTATAGCACATAATATTGAGTAGAAGTTCTCAGATTTAGGGTGGTCAGAAGCACCTGAAGAACTTGTCAAAATTTCAGTGGACGCTTTCTTCCTAGTGGTTCTGACTGACTTAGTAGGAGCCAACAATCTGTATTTTAATTCTCTGGGTCATTCTGTTAGAGGTGATGTGAAGACCACATTTTAAGAACTTTTGTTACCTAGGGCAGTCAAATTCATAGAGACAGAAAATACAATGATGGTTGCCAGTGGCAGGGGAGAGAAGAGTGGGGAGTTCATTTTGAAAGGGTAAAAGTTTCAGTTTGGGAAGATGAAAAATTCTAGAGAACGATGGTGGTGATGGTTGTATAATAATGTGAATGGACTTAATGCCCTTGAACCGTACACTTAAAAATGGTTAAATGGTAAACAATGTTATGTATGTTACCACAATAAGGAAAAACAAAAATTTTGAATGCAAATTATAGCTATTCTTTAAAAACATTGGTGTCTCTTTGCTTTCTTGCTAAATGTTGATAAGGAAAACAGATATGTCCAGTGTAAAATATCATAGGTTGTGTTCCATTGTGGATTAATATTTCACAGTAGTTCATCATTGTTTTATGACTTAGAAAAAATAATGAACTAAATAAAAAATTTATAGCGCTTAAATTTTGCTTTACTAAGAGAAAACAGATTTCTTCTTGTACATTCATAGTCTGGCCAAAGTAATGGGAGTATGAGAATTAATCACTGAGTCTGCATTCTTATGATTGTTCCTCTACCTGCTTCTCTAAAATGGATTTGTCGGATGTTGCCTTATCTCGTGTTTGCAATAAAAATGTGTAGTGATACTCATGCTCTTTTCAGGATAGGGTGTGGGCCAGTGTGGGGAAGAGCCTGAACTGCATTATTGCCATGGTGGATAAACTGATTGAAAGAGATGGTGGTGGTGAAGGCAGTGGCGGCGGCAGCAAAGATGGAGAAAAGGACCCTTCTCTAGTGGACCCTATCATAACTCATCCAAGGGGTAAGGAGTCATTTTTCCCAATCACTGACTGAGTAAACAAAATGAGAAAGTCATGATAAAATGAGATAGAAAAAGAGGAGTCGATGGTGCCTTTGATGAAAGTGCTGATAGAGTGCTTTTCCACTGCTCTGGCTTAGATGATAGAAGGCTATTTATCAAATTGCATCTCAGTTGTGTTTTCAGAACTGCTTGCAATGCTCATTTTTTTTCTTTTGCTACACAAAAACCTTCTTGAAAGAAGAACAGGGTTTTCTTTTAAAGACTCTGACATGGTTTAATCTACTTTGACACATTCCTCCAAATTTTTATTAGGAAGCAAAACAAGCATCTGCTCCTAAAACTCCTAGAAACTTCTAGGGATATCAGGACAGAGTATCTCATAATGGTTCCTGAAAAGAATGCAGTATGATAAAATACTTTTTGCCTTATTCTGGGGAATATTTTTGTGAATTATCTCAAAACCATTAAGAAGGTTTGGTTCCATATAAGAAGAGTATGTTTGTGCATTATTCCCAAGACATATTAGTAAGTCTCGGTTTTCATGGATGCATGTATACACACACATGGTTACATATGCATGTAGGTGTCTATGTGTGTATATAGGTAGACACACAGATACATAGATACTTTCAGAAGTATGGCTTAATCAAATTTTTAACTATGGTTGTGTCCCTATAAATGGCTTTTTCGTCATTTTTTTTTTTGTTAATTTGATTAATTTTGATGAAAAACCCAGACAAATATCTGCATTTCTTTATGGTGGTAAGAACTGCTGTTAAAGTTGTTCCAGCCCTTTTGGTACCTTAAGTGTTTGGAGGGAATAAACAGTGTTGCCCTACTCTCTTCTTCTGAAATCTGCATTTCCTTTTACTTTAAGAAAATGAGTCAGAAGGAAATATGGATACTTATAAAATTAAATTTATGTTTTCCCAATTTGTTTTCCTGATTTTTCATTACTCACATTTTCATCAGGAGTTTAATTATGTGAAACATCAATCTTTCGTTACTTGATTAACAGTAGAACTATTTCTAAATTATGTTTGTAAACTATGGCTTTCTCAAGTTTTCTTACTGTAGATGGTCCTCATCTTCTACAGTACATTCACATGGGAAAGTTGATACTAATAGTCATTATGTTTATACCTACTTGGTTTAACTATATATAGGGATCTTCTTTTTTTAACAATATCAGTTTTATTAGTTAATGGATCTAATGTCAGTTAGATTTTATGTCAGCCCCATAACTTTTACATGAATCAAAGTGAAAGCTCGTCATAACTTATGTCATAAAGAAGTAGTATACTTCAATTTTCTTTAATTGAACATTTATTGACTATCATCTGTAAGCCAGACACTGGGCTGAGCTCTGGAAAGTGAGGTAAGGAAGCAGAATCCATTTTAGTGGCTTGTTCTGTGCATTGATGGGTTTTCAAGGCATAATACTTTTTTAGCAGAACTAAAATGAGGGTTACTGAATTTTGCCACATTTGTTTTGATGTTCCCCAAAACTTCTCATTGACAAGAGTTCCAGAATATTTGAAGTTACATATTTTACCTATATCTTGTATCAAAAGGTTGGATCTGTGGGATCAAAATTACATTTTAAAAAGTAAGAATATTTGGTAGGTAAATATTTGGTAAGATTAGGTGAATCACTTTCATTTGAACGTGAGGCATTGTTTGAATATAGTCTAAAGCCAGATAGAAGCTGCTGTCAATGCAGAATTCACAACTAGATGGGCTTTGTGGATGGTTAAAGTCAAATTACAGCATAGTGCCCTCTAAGTGATTTTATTTTCAATTTATGACCCATATTTATTTCATCCATTCTTTTTTATGTTATAAACATTTTCAGGAGATATAACGATTTAAATGTGCAAAATAAAATATATACCTTAGTCTAATAATAATTTAATATCATATTGTCAAATAATTTCAAAGTTAAAGTTTTTGTTAACATTTTACATGTTAGACAATTGTGTCTAGAGTGCATTTTTTGGAGAGGACATTGGTACCTAAAAGAAGATGCATAACACATACAAATAGATGTTTTACAGATGGATCTGTGCTCAGGTATACTTCAAATAGATTATGGATGCTGCATAGTTGGAGTGAGATTGATTAGCTCAATTATTTAATAATAATTTACTTTTATTATGTAATAATATATTAATAAAACAATTATTATGGTTGTTATAGTCTTCTTCTTAAAGTTAGGAAAAAAGCATTTTCAGTTTCTACCCTGACTTTTGTCACATAAAGCAATGCAATAGAGAAATTAATAGTGGTTTCTGGTGCTGATATAAAGCAAACAAATAACCAAAAGTCATGTATTTACCTACACTATCTCCCAAGCTATTTCAGATAAAGATATTTGAGATACACATTGACTAATTATATGTACCCCAATTTACCTGTAGTTTTAAATTTTATTAGAAAAAAATAATAATTTAGAAAATTTGCAAGGAAAAACAAATAGGATTATGTATGATTTTTATTTTTTTATTTAACGTACCCTATGTTTACACACACACACACACACACACACTGTAACCAAACTGGTGTACACATTGTAAATATAGATGTACTATAATGATATCCAGCATATCATTATATTTTGGATATTTCCTGAGAAGCATTTTCTGGAAATGACATTATAATGACTGTAAACTAATTTGTCAAAAGAGAAACCACTATTTTAGAAATGTAACTATTATAATCTCACTGCAGTTAACACATAACACATCTTTGAATGCTGAAGTCTTCTACTACATCTCTGATGTTTTCCCCTAAGTTTGATTGCTGGAAGTGGAATTATTTTATAAGGAAGAGTTATCCCTTCTCCCACACATGCATTTTTACAGTTATCTATTTAGATCAGTGTGGACTCATGAATACATATGCTATTCTTTAGTTTATAATCTAAGAATTTTATTATAATATTTATTTGAGGCTCCAACTCTTCTGGAGTTAGCCATTAGGAGCTCTTTCAGGTGGGTTTCAGTGGGCCTTCTAACAGGTTGCCCCCCCATAGGCTAGTTACTCCCTTACTTTCTTTCTTACTTACTCCCCCCCTTTTTTTTTTTAAAGATTTTATTTATTTGTCAGAGAGAAAGAGCACAAGCAGGGGGAGCGGCAGAGGGAGAGGGAGAAGCAGACTCCCTGCTGAGCAGGGAGCCTGATGTGGGACTCGATTCCAGAACCCCAGGATCATGACCTGAGCCGAAGGCAGATGCTTAGCCCACTGAGCCACCCAGGTGCCCCTCCCTTCCTTTTTTTACTCACCCCCCCTTCCCTCTAGCACAATGAGGTAGACTAGCTTCAGCTGTCATTTCCCCTGCCCAAGCCCTAGGTTAAGCCGTTTTCCAAAGAACTCTGGTTTCTTCTATTAGGGAATAGTACATAGAAACCAACCAATGGGTAGGAACATTTTGATGGTTTTTTTTAGCAATAGGTACTCTGACCAGCAGTATCTACAAGCACCCTTTTAATCACAGTCTTCCCAGCCTTAAACATTTACCCTGATTTCATGCCACTTTGTGTGGAAGATATCATATTGTAATCTGTCATTTATTGTAACTTTTATGTGTATTTTCTTGTAATTTATCTAGTTATTAGTGAAGTTTGACATTATATGACATAATATTGTATTTCAAAATATTATTTTTTATAATAAAATCCATTTCTTCAGTAGCTCCAGTTTTATCCCCAGCTCATAGCTGGGATGGAAAAACCATTTCATTCTTTTCTTCTTACAATTAATAAATGAGTTGATTCAGTGAATGAGTCATCCAGAATTTATTCAAATGTATGATGTCATAAATGCTGCTATGCATTTGTTACTACATCATTTATTAGTGATTCTTTCTCTCATGTTATATCAGTTTTATTATTTTTTTCTTTCTATATAAGTTCTGCAATTTTTTTTTTCTAGAGGGAGAGAGTTGAGAGTGCAAGTGGGGGAGGAAGGGCAGAAGGAGAGGGAGAGAGAGAATCTTAAGCAGCCTCCATGCCCAGCACGAGCCCTCCTTGGAGCTCAGTCTCACAACCCTGAGATCATGACCCGAGCCAAAATCAGGAGTTGGGCATTTAACTCACTAACAGATTGTAATATATTAACAGACACCCAGGCACCCCAAGTCCTGCAAATATTTTTAATCAACTTCTGGAATTTTTATTCTGTTCATATGGTTTTGACTATTATGTTTTATATTGGGATATATTTTGAAATCCTATAGGGTAAGTCAACCCTATGACGGTCAGTTTTGCTTTCTTCATCACCATCTTTTATTTTTACATTATAGCTGTAATTCCTGTTTGTTTTGCTGGCATATATATATATATATATCATGGCTAAACAGATGGTCTTCTGAATTGTTGCTACCTTTTTCCATTTTTTAATGTTTATAACCTGCAGATATTTTTTTCAAGTTGCACATTTTTCTTTTGCAGTGTATTCATTTAATAATGTTTTAAATCTGTAGTTTTGAAGGTTTTTGTTTTAGATCCAGGATTTAACAAAATATCTTCATAAATCTCTTTTCAGGATTAATATATAAGTAGTGCTGATGGAAGTAAAACATTCTCTGCTGTTCTGAACACAAATAGTGGAATACCTTTTCAAACTTACATGGCTTATATATATTTATATGTTTTCTTAGTGAACAAGATTTTTTTTTTTTTTACTTCCCTACACTTAAACATACTTAAAAGCATCTACTGTATGCACGGGACCACATGCCTTCAATTTCATAACAAATTGAAGGCTCAAAGATAAAATCAGTGAATATTAGAATCTTAGATTTTAATGTGCCCTTCAACATTATGTAATTAAACCTCCTAAATTGTCTTAAGAAGCTTACCTATAGTATCTCTGCCAGTTTTCACCTAGCCTGTGGTACTCATCTCCACTGATAGAAAACCATTTTTTATTTTCTAGAATGGCATACTCCAGATGTTGATCTAAATATGTTTCCTTTAATTTTACCCACTGGCCCAGATCTAATTCTGTGCAACAAACAGAACAAATCTACTTTCCTTTTTCCACATTATAGTCTAACAAATCTGAAAGCAACCATCATGTCCTTTTTGCCATTTTTTGGTCATTTTTCAAAGAACAGCATCAAACACAGAGTAACAGAGGGGGACCACTTTCCTACTTTTAGAATCTATTTTTCTATTAATGATATCTAAGTTCACATTAGCTATTTTGACGGCTATGTTTTTTACTACGAATTTCATTGATACCCATAAATCTTGCTCAGTTTGACTTATCCTTCAAGCATTCAGGATTCAAATAATATTTCAGTACCACTATGTGCTTGACATTGTGAAAAACTAGGGACACAAGGAGATTAAGACATGGTCTGTCTCAATTCTACTGAAGAGATTGATGTGTAAACCCATGACTACAGTATACTACACTTCTGAGTACACTCTAATAAATACCTGTTTCTTTCATCCATCATATCCACTATCCGACTCAGGTTTATTTTATTCACATTTTACAAACATTTTCTGTTCATTCACACAAGTAATACATAAAAATGATGGGAAAACAGAAATAAATACAGATCCTTGAGACACAGCACTAAAAAAAAAATGTATGCACTGAAATACACTTGTTAATCACAACTGTTTGGGGATGTGTGTTCAAGCAGTGATATATTCAGCCATTCATGTTACTGCATGCCTGAATTTCTCTGTCTTTCACGAGGTTACCATGAAATGCCAAGGCCAAGTACTCTTTGTCTCTGAATACTCTTTTCTAATCTGCCCAGCTACAAGTCCTGTCAAAAAGGAGATGAAATTCCTCTAATGTAACTTTTCTCAGTGAGCCCATGCTGATTTAATGTCATCACGACTTCCTCATACAAAGGAGGTATACATTCATGTAGATCACAGAATTTGTTTACTTACCACTGGTTAGAGTTTCATGCTCACTGATACTCATGTCCTTTCCTGCTTCCTAATTTTCTTTTAGCTTACAAGGTGCATTTCACATTTCCTAGTGGGACCTGAGAATTCACTCACACCTTTTACTTTGTCTCTGGTTGCCTCCTGTTAATATAATTGTTTGGTAACTACCAAGAATTTATCAGTAATTTATCACCAATTATCAATGGCTTCCTATGCCAGATTAGTCATCTGAAAAAAGTACCCCAACTTCCAAATAGGGACAGATCGAAGGTTTTAGCAAATCACTTTATCGAATCAAATCTCTTTCCTATGTTTTACTTTAGGTTGGCCAGAGTAGTTGTCTGCCTAATAAATTTGAAATAATTAAGAATTAATTAATGAACACAATTATACAAAGAATGGTTCATGGCATTAAGTATATAGAAGACACACACTAAATCTGTGTTAGTTAGAAGACAGAAGAAGATCCTTTCATTCATTCAATATGCATTTGTTGAACATCTACCTGTGCCAGGCATTGTATCCAGGAACACATGCAATCATCACCCTGCCCTTGAGGTCTCATGGGTGAGCAAGTTGTATTTGATATTCAGAGATTTTCCAAAGACAGAATATACAAGATAAAGGACTTAGAAGAGGGAATATACATTTGAGAGTCATTAGCAGATAGATGAAACTGAATAAAACAAGAACAGAAAGAATAAGACAAAATTAGCGAAATCTATAATACAGAGCCTTGGGTCATAGAAATTTCCTTCAGCTGAGGAGTAGGAAGCACTAAGGGGTACAAATCAAATGCAACTTGGATATCAAAGGTATCAAGAGAGAAAATAATCACATTGCTTTGTTAAACCTTACTGCATTCATATTTTTGTGACAAGCACTTACTAAGCCCTGCCATTCTTGCCTCCCTCCTTATGACAAGCTTGTAGGGGAGGTCCTGTTTTTATCTCCATTTTATAGATGAAGAAGTTAAGCAATACTTCTAAGACTACAGAACTGGTAGGTATCTGAGCAAGGATTCAAATGCAGGCAAAGTGATTCCTGATTGAATTTGTCATAAACAATCTGGGTCCTCAGAGCAACTGTAGGTGAAAAATGTTTAGATCTTAAGAGCAGCTTTGCATATAGATTTTCTTGCCTTTATGTTTAGATATTAGTCACATCTAATACTTCACTTGTTTGCTAAGTTTTCTGCTGATCATCCAAAGCCCTAAGTGCCCAGACCCCCACCTGCCTCTTCATGGTGCTTTGTCATTTTCTTCCACCTCATTTCACCTCATCCTTCATGATCTAGTCACACTGGACTCTTTTGAGACCTCACTTTGTACCTTCCACTGCTAGACCTTCAAAGGTTTGCCCATCTCTGCCTTCCACAGGCTCAAACTTGATGTCTTCTGGGGCATCTTCTCTGGTCCCCCAGGCCAGAGCTGGTTTTATGAGTGTGGGAACCAGTGCAAGTACACAGAGTCCCTCACACAGCAGGGCCCTCTGCTCTGGGTTTAATGCTCTGTAATCACCATCTTGCATTCTTAAAAACTGTATCTTTGGGGCGCCTGGGTGGCTCAGTTGGTTAAGCGGCTGCCTTCGGCTCAGGTCATGATCCTGGAGTCCCGGGATCGAGTCCCGCATCGGGCTCCCTGCTCGGCAGGGAGTCTGCTTCTCCCTCGGACCCTCCCCCCTCTCATGCTCTCTGTCTCTCATTCTCTCTCTCTCTCAAAAAAAAAAAAAAAAAAAAAAAAAACTGTATCTTTGTGTTTTAGATAAAGTCCAATGGGGCAATGGAGGCTATGCCTGGAACTTTAAGACTTGATTCACCTATAGTTCTGCCTCCCAGGCTCTCCAGTACCTGCCCGGCTTCCCCATCCCTGTGCCAGCCCAATGACCTCTTTCTGTCCCCATCCTCACCTACCGAAGGGCCTGGGTGCAGGTGTGAAATACTCAGGGTCAGGCTGGGTACCTTTGAGACTCTGTATACATGTGTCACTGAGCCCAAAGGAATATGACGTGAAAGAGTAAATAGAATCTCACCATGACAGGTTGAGAGAGATACCACTGCGGAAGAGAGGAAAAAGGTTGTTTACTCCTTTTGAACAGAAATCTCTCACATTTTAACTTCTCATTGAATTCTGCAAATTATGTAGTCACGCTTTTTACAAGGGTTTCAAGTACAAAGGCCCTCAAGCTGCATACACGGTAACATGCATGTGTCAAGTGAATTGGATAGACACTGGGACAATATATATCCCTTCTAAAGAGGGCCACCACTCCACTTCTAGCCAATCCTTCCTACAAAGGAAACTGAAACTAAAGTTGCTATATCTTCTGATTTTTCAAGTAAATCTGAATTTTTATATGAAACATCCAAATTCTTTAAAGGTCAATAATTGATTTTTTAAGATTGTTAAAATATGAGGAAGGCCAAATAAAATATCTTTGAGGGCCAAATAAGGCTAGCCCATGGGCCACGAATTTGCAGCCTCTGAATCTCTGATTTATTGTAAATCCTATTTTAAATATTATCTCCTCTACTAGACTTGGCTCTGTGAGAAAATATGCTAAGTATTTGTGATTTGCTCTTGAATCTCCAGAACCTAACACAATTCTTGGCAGGTAATAGAGGCCAATATTATGAAATAAAAGCCTAGTCACCTTGATCTATAATGGCTACCTGACAAGAAATGCTTAGGTAGGTATTTTTGATATTATTGAGTATCTTCAACATAGTGCGTATTTATGCATATATACATGAAAATCATTATATTATCAAAACTTATACTCAACATTAAACAATTATTTCAGTGGTTTTATAATAGGAAACATGTCTTTTATTTTGCAAAGAGCAAAGATGCAAGCACAAAGCATCATTTTCATCAAAGGGCTTAAGTATTATTCCTGAATTTAATGAATTTCTACACATAAAGGTAGGTTTAGAATTACATTGGGAAAGAAATATCAATGAATCAGGCTTTTAAAAACTCATAGGTCAACAGGTAAAAAAAAACTTTAAAAGTACACTTACAAGCTAAAAAAAAAAAAAAGTAAAAAATAATCAAAAGATACCACAGATATCTGTATTATAAGCTTAGAATTTCAATGATAGTTTTATATTATGAAATTTTCCAATATCCTATCAGAAAATTAATGCTTCCTTTAAAAATTGTGCAATGAATTATGATGTAACAAAACAACACTTGACAGAGCCAAGATTCTCGGCAAGTCCTCAATTTACTTATTTGGCTATATATAACTTTTGACAGATCACTTATATGCTCTGCACCTTACTTTGTTGGTAAAATAAAGATCATCTAAAAATTTGGAAGGTTTCTTCCAGTTCTGTTGTTTTATGATAGTAAAGGTACCACATTATTTTAAGTGATTTTTTTCTTTGAGTCATTCAGCGTATTTTAATTGAGTGCCTACTATGTGCCAGGCACTATTCTAGACACTGAGGATACAAAAATGAACAAAACAGGCAAAACACCTCCCCTCCTGAAGTTCATATTCTTGTCCCAGAGAGACATTAATACAAGAAATTAAGGGAATTACACAACATATTAATGGCAGCAAATAATGTGAAAAAAATATGGAACAAAGTAAGAGGGTTTTGGAATATTGTCGGAGGGCAGGAATTGAAATCTAAGGGGAGTGGTCAATGGCTTCATTGAGAAGCTGATATTAGAACAAAGACAGAAGGAGGAAAAGATATGAGCCATGTGGACATCTGGGGGAAGGATATATTGGGCACAGGAAACAGCTAGTGCAAAAGCCTTGAGATAGTAGTGCCCCCATCATCATCAGTAAACAGCAAAAATGCCAGTTTGGTTTGAATGAGAAGGCGAAGAGAAGAGAGTAGAAGATGAATTTATATAGGCAGCTTGGAGAAAGGATCATGAAGGACCTTTGTATAGACTTTGACTTTGACTCAGAAAAATAAGAGCAATTGAGGGGTTTTGAGGAAAGGGTTAACCTTATATGACATAAATTTTAACACCTCGTCTATTATATTGAGATTAGACTATAGATGGGAAAGGTAGAACCAGGTATAGACCGGTTAGAAAGCTAAGTAATTGTCCAGGTGAGACATGATCATGGCTTGGATTACCAAGAAGAAGGTGGCAGTGGAGGTGATGAAAAGTGGTTGGACTCTGTACTTATTTTGAAGGTAGTGCCAACAGACTTTTCTGATGGGTTGGATGAGAGAATGAGAGAAAAGGAGGAGTTAAGAATAATTGAACATTTCTGGCATGAGCCACTGGAGGGATGGGGTGGAACAGGGTTTGTGGTGAATAGGAGCTCATTTGGGACATGCCAAGTTTACATGAAATATCAAGTATGCACTTAGAGATAAGAATCTGGGATTCAAGAGAGAGATTCAGGTTAAAGATATAAATTTTGATGGAGTACACTTATCGTGATGATCTTGAGTAATGTATAGAATTATTAAATCACTATGTTGTACACCTGAAACTAATATAGCATTATATGGTAACTGTACTGGAATTAAAAAAATAAAGTTGGAAATTGTCAACATATAAATAGTACTTAAAACTGTGAAACCGAATAATGTCAACAAAAGGTTGAGTGTTCAGAGAAAAGGAAATTAACATGCAGATTACAACTGGGGATGTTCCCATGTTAATAGGTCAAAAAGAACGGAGGAACCAGCAACAGAGTTGAATAAGGAATGGCCAGTAAGGTAGGAGGATACCAGGAAAGTATGATATCCTGACATCCAGGGTGAGAAAGTATTCGGGGGGTGGGGTAGTGAACGGCATGCCTAATGCTGCTGAAAGATCAAGTGGAATGAGGACTAAGTGACTCTGGATTTATCAGTGTAGCAGTCACTGGTGACATTGACAAGAATTCCCTAGAGTGGATAGGGACTAAACCCAAGTGAAGTGGTTAAGAGGAAGATAGAAACACTATCTATACACAACTCTTTTAAGGAGTTTCACCATGAAAGGAAGCAGAGAAATAGGGTAGAAGCTGTAGAGGGAAATAGGGTCAAGACAGATGGGGTCGTTTCTAAAGATGGGAAGATAATGGCATGTTTGTGTGCTAATGGGAATGCTCCAGTAACAAAGGGAATATTGATAATGTAGGAAGAAGGGGAGAGAATTGCTTGAGTGATACTTTTAAGTAGGTGAGAGGAGATGAGATCTGGTATACAGAGAGAGGAGCTGGTCCTAGCTGGAGAACAAACAATTCATCTTCAGAAATAGGAAAGATGGAGGAGCATAAGCAACAAATGTTAGTAGGTGGGCAGACATTGGGTGACATATAAAAATTACTTTATTATTGTAGTAATTTTCTAAGATAGTAGCTAACATTTTGGGGTTGCTTAATATGTGCCAGAAACTTTTAAAAAATATTGCCTGTATTATTTAATTCTTGCAACACTCATAAGAATAATTCGATGTATTTAACGGATGAAGAAGTAGAAAGTTGAAAAAATGTGTGCACTATCAAGCCCGGTCCAGTGACAGAGCCTGGCTTCTGACCCCGTTGGTGTGAGTTGAGAGCCTGTCCTAGGAAGGACCACTATGCTGCATTGCTTCTGTTCTTTCCAGGAAAAAGCATCACTAATCTGTACAGATAATTTTTTGCTGTTATCCTTTTAACAAAATGCTAAGTTTTATTAGACACTAATTAGTGATATTATGAGATAACTTTGTGAAAATCAATCCTGTAGATATCTCTTAAAGGTTATTGTACCTTAGGCAGAAACTAAGAATTGCCATGTATTCATAAGTTACACTTGAAAAATTACTTAACTTTATCATAAATCTGGTTGCTCACACCCACAGGAAAACCGAGATAGACAGAAAAAAAAGAGATTCACATTTCCCATGTGGGAATACTGGGGCATATCATTATTGAATGGAATGCCCTGAGAAATAGTATTGTTTACATTGTATGTGGTCCCTTGCCTACTTTTTCAGCACTTATAAGTTAAACCTATTTACATGAGTCTTTGTTGCATTTGTAGAAGTATTTTTAAAAATGGTGCACTATATTCCGCTGGCCTTGAAGTTTACTAGAAAACTCCTATACTCACCTTGTTCACTTCAGGATAGAAATGCATCTCCTCTTCCCTTTTCTGGATTCCTGTGTTCTAATCAGGCTTCAGTCAACTCAGTATCCACTCCTTCTGTCTTCTCAATCTTAGATACTGCACAAAATTTAAATGACAGGAGCTCTCTGATGCAGATGTATTGGTGATTTCAGATCACTCAGTGATCTATGACCTATGCAGCTTATTCTTAAATGCTCAGCATATTTGTAGGCCAGAGTCCTGAGATTACAGGATTTTTTTTAAGGCCAAAAGGCAAAATATGCCCAATGGATATGAGTGTGTGACTCCTCCAGGTTCATTATAACCCCCAATTCAAAACTTTTGTGCTACAACAAACACAGAGCATGTTTGATTAATGGATTTAGTTCCTGGAAACTGTCTTAGCAGAATTTACTTAAGGCTTCAACTTTGTGCTACAAAATGAGAAGTTTAACCAGGATATTGGTTGAGGCATTTCCTTTGCTATTTTTCTAAGAGCAAGACTGGAAAGTTTTATGACACTGTGTTCTTAGCCTGTTAAACAAACAAGGTTCCCTTGACACAAGAAAAGGTTGCCTTTGTTCTCATAGCAGCTTGTTTTGAGTTGAGCAGTACACTCATTTCTAATACATCTGGAAGGTGCCAAGATCAGTCACTTACCTTGGATCATATTTCAGTGGACACTATGATGATTACATTTTAAGATTCATGTCTATCCTTTGTGTGAATACCCCTGAGGCCTTAAACTGCTCTGAAGGCACAGACTGCTCTCTGTGCGACTTTCCTCCAGAGTCACCAGAAACCCTGCTTCCATTTGCCCTACCAATACCCTTTATTTCTGGATTTGACCTTGCCTCTTAGCTTTTGGCTCTCTGCTGACACATAGTCTATACCTTCTCGTTTCCTTCCCACCCCTACTTACCTCTTTCCCTATCCCTGCTATGATGACTGCCCACTACGTTTTTTTATTGTTTTTTTTTTCCTCCATAGCTTCAGGCTCAACATGATTTCCACTGTACTCCTGCCTTGTCCAAGTCCTTCAGTCACATCAGCCCTTCCTCCCTTCCAGTCCCCATACAGCACCTTTGGTCAGTTTATGGCATCTGCCTATGGGACTTGATGTCATCAAACCATGCACCCCTCCCAGACTTCCTACAAAGCTTTGCTTTATGGGTGTTCAGCTACCTGCAGGCCATGCAGCTTCCCTGAACTCCATCCACACAGGACTCCCTTCCAACGTTCAGTCAACAACACAGCTGTGAATGAATATGATCTTCTCACCAGAGATGAACTCTGTTGCCTCTAAACTCTTATTCCCTCTGAACTTGTTTTGTCATGGTCCCAATTTTTATAGCACTTATCAGACTCCCTTATATGGTAGGTATTACTTTTCACCTCTTACTTTCCCTTCTATATTTTAAGCCTCTTGAGAGTAGCAATCACAAGTTAGAAATATAAGTGTCACCCACAGGACTCACTTCCAAAAGGTTCTGACTAACAAATGACTATGTTTCTCATGATGGCAGTGAAGAAAGGAGGGAAAGTGATAAAAGGATGACAGGTTAGCATTTATTAAAGTAATATAAATACAGATTGATTTTTTGATTCCTGGACCAGAGCCAAGAGATGGATGATAAAGATGACCAAGGGGTTAGGAAGGCTCAGAGGGCATTTTGAGTAGCTGGGGAAGACATTTTAGGCAGCCAGGCCTCAGTGGGTACTTTTCTTTCCCTGATTATTCTTCTATTATCTTATTAGCCTATATGCTGGAGTATGTCCAGATATTTGGAGGCAGTGGGCAGGTGTCCAGAATCTATGACCAAAGTCAGCCGCATGTATTATACTCATACAAAGGAGTTTAGCTATGAAGTATGTGGAGGGGAAGCCTTATCATTGAGTGACCCCTCCAAGTTATGATGTTCAGATTGTAGAATTGTGTCTGAAGGACGGGGCCTTCACTCAGAGGGGCACCCAAATAGAAGTATGTGGGCTGATGTAGGATATAGGTCCATCAAAGCAACAAAGGACTCTGAGCAGGGATAGCAAAATCTGCCACTGTCAGCCCCCAACTGCAAACCCATTGCCAGTTCTGTGGGACCTGAGGTTTGAGCACAGTATCAAAGCCCTGTTGGCTATGCATTTGGTCTCCGTTCTGACAACCTTGGGGATTTTATTGCCCTCCTTAGAGGCCATTCTAATTGTTTAGCTTCACAGTTGAGCATCTTCTTCACTGAGGTGAATCCTAAAAGCTGGGCTCATTTCTTCTCATCTCTGTGCATAAAGTTTAATGGGTATACAATCTTTTAGCTTTTCTTCTGTGTCTGAAAAGTTGTGATAATAAAAATAACAATGGCTACAAGCTTGTGTGGAGTTAATTATTTTAAGTGAGCAAAGAAGACCAAACACCTGAGACGAAAATGGCTCAGAAATTGGAAAGAAAGCATTCTGCTCTGCTGCAGTTGGTTGGTATTTGGCTTTTTTATTTTCCTCCTGAGTAACATAAGAGCCATTCAGCTCAGAGGACGTGAACATCCTGTACAGGAAATAGATGGCGTATGGAGGGGGTGAGGGGGGCACCTGGCAGTCATTCTTTGAATCCTTCAGTGAGTGTCACTTAAATATATTATAGAAGCAAGTAAAGGACTGGAAAACAGGCTCTGCTTGGATGGCTTCCAGCACACTTCACAAAGCTCAGGAAAAGCTCAGCTAAGCCACATGCATTTTATGTTTTCCTGAGGAAAGACTCTGCTTGTTTGGTCTCAGGGTTAAGGGGTTTCAGCAAGTTTTTATAGAGACACTAAAACATTCTCTTTATATTTCCCTCTGTCACTGAAAGGAACCCAGAGGGATAGAATCGAGGATGTGGGCACTTAAGTGTCTGCTGAGCCAATTAGCTCCCAGAGAGTTGTTGGTGCAGTGACTATATAGTGGTGAACCCCTAGCCACCTAGCTTCATTGGGGTGTGTGTGTGTGTGTGTTTGTGTGTGTGTGTTGTATAAAATCTTAGTTGAAATTTGAAGAAATTAAACTCAGAAGAGTGGATGTGTGCATTTCAGGACTTCTTATTTTGACCAGAGAGCCCGGAATGAACACCGCTTCATCCCTGCCAGAAAATGTGCTTTATCATGAGAACAAAGTGGAAATTGTGAAGTAGGGAGAGGCAGGAAGGTGAGGGGGAAGTGACAATGGTCTTAAGACTGTCAAGAGCTGTAACTTTTTTTTCTTTTCCCAAAAATATTTTTGAGGAGAAAACTAAAGCATTTGCTGTTCCTTTGTGAGAATGATTTGGAATGCTCACTGAAGCAAAAAGGCCATTTATGAACTGACTCCAGCCTTTCTTTGGCCTGTCATACACCATTGTGTTTATTTGAGAACCTGAGATTTACAGTGAGTGAATATTAACAGGGACCAGAACCTGTAGTCATTGCAATTTGCATTTGCCAGTGCAGTTTTTTCTGTATCTGCTGAACTTAAATTGTTTCTTGGCCAGAAAAAAAATGTAATGTTACCTTTCTCACTTATACTTTTCTATAGGAAGCTTCCTACTATATTTAAGGCATTCTACCTCACTCACAAACTTGTATTTTTCTTGTTTAGAATTAATGTTTTATTATACTGCCATCTGCCTTAAATTTTAGTCATAAAAAGTATATATAATTATAGTAAATGGTGACACTGGAATACTGTTAGCATTAGGCAAGCAGCTAACAATGCTCCTAGGTTTAAAATATCAGTGTATTTTTTTTCCAGGCTTTCAGCTTTATTCTATTAAGACTAGAAATCAGACTCCCTTTTTTGATCTGATTGCAATTTATGCGTAAGAATCAACTGGTTAAGTAAGTGTGAGAATAGGTTTGGAAGTGAGTAAGGAAATTATCCTGGTGCCAATGAAGAAATGTGCAAAGAAAGATCTTCAAGAAAAACCAAGAGCTATATTAAATTTTAGCTGTCACTGAGTGTCTTTCAAGAGAAGTAAGTGTACCCTTAAGTTAATTTTCCACTTTCTAATTAGGAAGAGCATATCACACCCTTGACCAAGTTACTGATCTCTTGACACAGAGAGTATGATGCAAGGTGCCTAAACAACCAGCACACACTATGTGTAAAACCATATAGATCAGGTACTTGAATGGAATAGTGACAACCTAGCTCTAATTCAGCCTAATAAGGCAGCGCCACCTACTGCACACAAGCTTTATTTTATTTATCCATAATAAATATGAGCTGAACGGAAACAGCTTATGAGATCTTGAGGATTTATTTCTGCAGAGAGGTGGCCAAGTCTCTGAATAGAAGCTGATCTCTACAGATCTAAGCACAAAACAAAATCATTTTGCAGTCTGTTCTCTTCTAAGATGTAAATCTGGGTCAATTTATTGAAATATTTGTTTTCCTAGTGTATATATGTATGTGTCAGTGAATCAATATATGCATGTAAACATTCATATAGGGAATAATAGAGTGGGAGAGAATGGGAGCTAGAAGAATGTAAATATGAAAAAAATAGGAATAAAGAACATTCCTTTTAGATGTCTACTGATGTGTCTTTTATTCTGAAAATAAGTCTGATGTACCTTCATATGCCCTTTTACATATACTAATGACATAAAAATTAATAATTAGTCAATGCTTGTTTAAATTGAACCATTGTTTAAATTTCATCCTAGGCTGCCCACAAGTGAGTCCTTCATTAAATGATTACAGATTTAATAGGCCTTCGTCGTATTCCCCTTTCTCTAGAGTTTTTTTATTCCTATGGTAACACGTAATTCTACAATATTTTAAAATAATAACTCATAATGTTCCTAATGTATTTTGCATTGTTGAATCACATAAGCATTTACATGAAGTATTAACAAGAGCACATTTTTTTATTAAGTTGGGGTCATTAATTCTTTCAACCATTTTGGTTTATTTCATTTAGTCTATTACAACACAACATAAAATAACTATGTGACGGTAGATATGGTACAATAGTGATTATGATTTTTTTTATCATTCCCTATAACTCTTCCAAGGTCTGAACTGGTTATTGGCCATTTACATCATTCACAGTGAAGCTTACACTTTTGTGCTGAGAAGATCATATCATTTCAGATCCTGAATTATAATTTCCAACATACTTTCGTTTCTATTAAATTCCTTTGTCATACTACTATTTATTTATTTATATGTTAATGGAATGTCACACAGTCTGGAATGTATAGTATTTGACATTTTTCAGGGTCTTGATTTCCAATAAAATATAATATAACTTTTTTCCATATCATATGCCAACATCATGATTATGTAATTGAAACAAGTCAGGTATCTAGACATACAAAAAACACAGATGGTTTCTTTTGTATCCTGATTTGAAGAAAGCCTATTTGAATTGTCAAAAACTTGATTTTTTCATATTTGTCTATATCTTTAAAAACTTTTGTTATGGGGTGCCTGGGTGGCTCAGTTAGTTAAGCGTCTTGCCTTTGGCTCAGGTCATGATCCCAGGGTCCTGGAATGGAGCCCCATATCAGGCTCCCTGCTCAGTGAGGAGCCTGCTTCTCCCTCTGCCTGCCGCTTCCCCTGCTTGTGTTCTCTCTCTCTCCCTCTGTGTAAGTCTCTCTCAAATAAATAAAATCTTTAAAAAAAATAAAAATAAATTAAAAAAAAACTTTTGTTATACTTAGTGTAACTTTACTCATTCAATTAAAACTGAATATCTGTTAAATGTTAGACTCTATGCTAGGCTCAAGGATTAAAACATAAATTCCCTGCTGTCAGTGAGCTCCCTTTCTTGCAGAGCAAATAGTGTGTGGATAGTTCTAGAACAGTAAGAACAAGGAACTGTGGGCACAAAAGTAAGTAACCCAAACTTCAATAAATGAGGTGGTAGGGGTGGGTGGGAGCAGGATGGGAAAATACACATTGTTCAGTTCACCTGAGACTCAAGACTGCAAGTGAGGATTGTTCTGAGAGGTGAGACTAGATAAGTAGGCAGAGTTCAGGTAATGGAGGCTGTTTTATGCTTTTGGACTTTATTCTGAACGCTTTAGTGTTTTTAAAATGTTTAAAGTAGGGCAGTGAGGGAGTGAATGATGGGATGAAATTCAACTGATTAGAAAGACCCCTCCAGAGACTCCGGGGACACTGTTGAGAAAGGGTTCAAGTAGGGCGTGACTAGAAGGAGAGGGGTAGTAACTGATCCAGAGAATATTGAGAAATGATGAAGGCAGAGGGCAAGGGGACGGTGAATGTCTGGGGGGTTCCATAATGGTAGAACTAATTCAACGTCCCAACAAATGTAAAAACTGTAGAAGAAGTCCAGGAAAACTGGTTTCCAGCATGGGAAGAGTTTGGTGACACCGTCCACTAGGCCACAGGCAGTCTCCAGACTGGAGGCGAGCAGGCCAAGGAAAAGTTCTACTGTACGTATGGTAAGTATACCCAGCCGAGAGATCCAGCAGGCAGCTGGCTGCAGACATCTGGAGTTCAGAGGAGAGATGTGGATCAGAGCTCTTCAAATCGAATCATTGTAAAGCCTTATAATGTGTGTACCTTGACTAAGAAGAATTAACTTGTTCCATCCTCCAAGACCTTCATCTATCCCACTGTTCTCACACCCCCTTCCTCCCTGCAGAGGACTGGTATGAACAGCTATATCCCCTCATCCTTACCCTGAAGGACTGCATGGGAGAAGTGGTGAACCGAGCCAAGCAGTCCCTGACATTCGTGCTCCTTCAGGAACTTGCATACAGCTTGCCCCAGTGCTTGATGCTGACGCTCAGAAGGGACATCGTCTTCAGCCAAGCAGTAGGTGCCTCTTGGGAGCACAGCACGGGGCTGGGTGGCTAAAGTGTATCCGTGGTGATGGTAGAGGTCTTCCTTTGGTAGTTTAATTTTTAAAGGGATTCTTTGCTTAAAGTTTTGATATCAGTTTTCCTTATCCATAATAACTATGAGCTGAACAGAAACAGCTTATGAGATCTTAAGGATTTATTTCTGCAGAGAGGTGGCCAAGTCTCTGAAATGTACGTCTGTTTCATGGTGCAGAGAGTCAGTGAAGAAAAGGCCGCCCATCCTGTCATCATATTATGCCCTGGGGTCTCCACACAGAGCACCGTGGGAGAAAAGGGGTGGCTGCCTTGCACAGAGGTGGCAGCTGGGACTGGCAAAAGGGATCCATTTGCAATCTCCCATTTATACAGCTCCCTAATGAATCCCAGGGCTGGGCCTCATAATGATCCCCTGTATGTTTTGTTTGTCTATAAAATAAGTTCACAGGGCAGTAATGCTTAAAGGCAAGATTTAACAGGACCACCTCCATTGCCTTCACCCAACCTATCTCATGACATCGAGGCTGGTCTCCATCAAAGTGGCTGTCCTGGGGCCCTTTCTTCCCCCTTCTGCGTCCACACCCACAACTGGTTTTAGAGACATAAGCCTGGAGGAAGGGAGACAGAAGGAAAGGGAATATTTTAACCAAACTGTCCATGTCCCCCCTAGTTTGTGTATGTTTCACATACTTGAAAAATTTTAATTAAATCCATGACGCCTCAAAAATCTTAAATATTTTTCAATTAAAGTTTGTTGACTCCAGTCAATTTTTTCAATGACTTTTTTTTTTTTTTTGAGCTTGCTGGATTGGTTTGTGGTTTTATCATCAAATTACACACAAGTTTGCATGACCCTGGCTTCCTACAGCAGCTTCACACAGTGGGATTGATAGTGCAATATGAAGGACTACTAAGTACATATAGTGAGTATTGCTTTAGTACATGTTAAAATCATATTCTCATTCATAAGGATATTTGATCCATAGATTCTGCCATTAAACATAAAAATGCAAAATAAACCTTTATGACCTAAGCATTACAGTAATAATGTAACTTTCAGTTCTTTGCATTCATTCACCTTGTAACTGTATTCTTACCCCCATTATGTTTTGAAAATGGAATTATAGATTATTTCATGGAGTATGAATAGTGGAGTCCTGAGCAGCCGTCTGGCTTTTTTAATATAAAAGGCTCTCTGCCAACATAGTTTCAATGACTGGATTTTTAAAGTCCCAACTCTCTAATGTCTAGAACTGCACTACTTAATACATAGCCTGGTGTGGCTATTGAGCACTTGAAATGTGACTAGTCCAAATCAGTATGTACTATACATGCACGCCAGATTTCAAAGACTAGTAAAAACTAGTTTTATATTAAAAATTAATAATTTTACATTGATTTATAATTGAAATGATATTTGGGTATATTGGATTAGAGTAAAATACATTATTAATATTGATTTCACCTTTATAAATTTTACTCTTTTAAAAATATGGCTACCAAGAAATTTAAAATTATTTATGTGACCTTCATTATTTTTCTATTGGATAGTGTAGCTCTATCTCTATTTCTAGAAATCAAATATCACGCCTGTCAATGGAAAGAGAGCTGCATGATACTCTGTTTCATAAAGGAGTTAACACCTTTCTATAGCCTTCCAGCAAATGTATACATCCTTCTTTCCCTCCAAGGGTACTTGGACTGCTGGAGTCCACTGAAATGGTCCTTATTTCACTGGTGAAAACCTTCAGCCTCTGAGGAAAAGTGTTTAGAATATATTCACTGCATTCAGAAAATCATTCACTAAAATGCTAGAACAAATCCCAGCAGGGAGAGGTAGTACCAAATGACATTTTCTTTAAATAGTATGTTTGTAACAATGTTCCTTTTCCCTTGTGTAGGTGATGAAATCGGAATGCTAGAGGACATGGCTGTTGGCATTTCAGATTTGAAGAAAGTCGCATTTAAAATAATTGAAGCCAAATCCAATGATATCTTGCCAGTTATAACAGGAAGGCGGTAAGTGGCGCCCATTTCCTTGAGACCAAGCTTTGTTAGATATTTGTCTTAACTCCTGAAGGAGCCAAGGAAAATTAAGGTTTGGGTTGGAAAATTTTCTTTTCCCTATTTGGTAGAGAAATGAATGTAAGTGACATAACAGGGAAAGATCTTGAAAAACTCCTAGAAGGCTCGTGAATGTTTATATATTTGTATGGTAGTGAGGTGAGCATGGTAATGCTCCCCCATGAAATATGAGGCATTCAAAAGAATAGCAGGCATGAGAAGAACATTTTTCTCTTTATTACTATCTAGTCCAAAGCTCTGGGTGTTTTTACTTTTGCTGGAATCATTTGGTTAATAGTGTCATAATTCTTGAAATGACTTTATATTAAATTCTGTTAAAAGCAGCAACATTTTAGAAAAGATCTATTTCTGTGTCAGGGGCACATACCACCATTTTTCTTAATTATTTTTGACAATTCACTCACAGACCGATATTTCCGAGAATGGTTTTAAATAAATAGCTTTGAAGGTCAGTGAATGATGGGCAAAATATCAGAAATAATTAAGAAAAATGATGGTGCATAGCATAGACCTCCAACAGAAGAGTTATAGCCTATGGTAAATCATTTCAGTCAGAAGTCCACCAAATTGTAACCATTCTGCCATTTGCGCTTTTAAATGCTGCATGAGGACATATGAAATTTGAAACATTCTTAGATCACAATGAAAAACTATGAATGTGCTAAAGAGAAAGCCCTTTTCAGGCTGGAGAGAGATGGAGAAGAAAGTAAGGATAAAAGCTCAAACTAAACTTGCTTTCTTGTGTATAGTAAACATACGATGGTTATTTTAAACTTTGTATGAAGGATGCGCAGAGAAACATGATTGAATAAAAGGTGACTATTTCATAAATCAAGAAAAATATCCTCATAAAACTAAATATTTCATATGTGAGCTAGTGCTTAATTTTCCATGTACTGGAAGAAAGAATAAAATTGCTCATATACACACCTGGAAAATAGTACCACTCTGTATTATCAAAAGTGGGGATTATCAAAAGTGGGAAACTGATACTTCTATCATAATTGATACAGGAAGTTTCTCAGGCCATTTGGTATAGTAGAGTACAGATGCTTTTTCTGAGGGAGTTTGCAGGTTGTTTCTAAATTCAAAAGTTACAAAACAGGTGTGAATAGAACTCACAGAATATGGCAAAGTGAGCAGTCTGGCAGACCCTCTCTCCAAACAGCAACATTGCAATTGGACAGAATTCCCAAAAACAGCCATCTTGAGACAAAGGAAATAAGTCAAATGTGCACACAAACTTACAAATACTTATTAATGAAAAACCAGTGGACATTGGTTAAGGCACATGGTGTCCATGGCACTCCTGCGCAGAGTTGCTCCCCTAAAACCCAGCTTGGTCAGCGCAGTTTTACTGGGGTAACGACAGGCTGAAGAGACCAGCAGTTTCACTTCCAGAGGGGGCTGACTTGATTTGGATTGGAAAGCAGAAGAAAACACACTCCTGAAAAGTTGTTGGAAACAGTGGTGATTTAGATAACAATTTCGTTCACAATAGCATCAAAAAGAATAATTACATCAGACCAGATTTAACAAAGTACTCTTAAGAATTGTACACAGAACACACAAAATCGTGCTTGGAGAAATTAATAAGATCCAATGAACAGAAAGACAGTCTGTGTTCCCAGATTAGGGTACTTGATATTGTTTAGATGGCAGTTCTCCACAAACCGATCTATAGATTCAGAGCAATTGCTTGCTAAATCCCAGTAGTCTTTTGTGCAGAAATTGGCAAGCTAAACCTAAAATTTGTATGGAAATGCAAAGGACCCAGAATTCCAAAAACAATTTTGTAAAAGAACAAAAGAAGACTTACACTTTCTGATGTCAAAACTTAATATAAAACCACAATAATGGAGACCTTCTGTTACTGGCATAAGTATACACATATAGATCAACGGAGCAGACTTGAGAGCCCAGATGTGAACTATTACCGTTAGGGTCAATTGATTTTTGACAAAGGTGCCAAGGTCATTCAACGGAGAATGCAGAGTCTTTTCAAAAACTGTCGCTGTGACAATTGGTTATCCATATGCAGGAAAAGTCATTTAGAACTTCAATTTATGCCATACACAAAACTAACTCACAATGGATCATTGGTCTGAATGTAAGAGCTAAAACTATGAAATTTACAGGAGAAAATATTTGTAATTTGGGTTAGGGAAAGATTTCTTAGATAGGACCCGAAATTCTAGATTCATAAGATACACAATTCCATAGATAGGATTTAATCAAAATTATAAACTTTTAAGGAGCAAAAATATGATCAAGTAAATGAAAAGACAAGCTGCAGATTGGGAAAATAAATGCAAATCATTGACCTGATAAAAGGCTTGTATCCAGAATATATAAAGAAATCTTACAACTCAATAATTATGAGACAAAAACCTAATTTAAAAACGGGCAAAGCATTTGAATAGATATTTTGCCAGATAAGATATATGAGTGGCTTAAATGCCCATGGAAATATGGTCAACATCATTAGGCATTAGGAGAATGCAAATTAAAACCACTGTTAGATACCACTTCGCTCACAGTGGAAATCGTCATTAACAAAAAGTCAGACAGTAACAAGTGTTCACGAGGATGTGGAAAACCTAGAACCCTCATACATTGCTGGTGGGCATGTAGAGTGGTGCTGCCACTTTGGAGACAGTTTAGCAGTGTCTTAAAAAGTTAAACCTAAAAGTACTATATGATCCTTAGGTATATATATATCTAAGAGAAAATGAGATCATATGTCCACAGAAAAACTAATGTATGAGTGTCGATGGCATTATTCATAATAGTCCAAATTGCAAAGTATGCCAAGTAGCCATCAGCTTGTGAGGACGTAGGCAAAATGTGGTATATCTATACAACAGAATGCTATAAGTAGGAATAAAAAGGAATAAACTGCCAATACATGGCACAACATAATGACTCCAAAGTCATCACACTAAATGAAAAATGCTAGATACAAAAGCCTACTTTTTATATGATTCTGTTTATGTGAAATAGGTAAAAAAGTAAAATCTGCCGAGACAGGAAATAGATCAGTGGTTTCCCGGGGCTGGCCGTGGGATTGAGGTGTGAATGCAAACAGGTATGAGGGATTGTTTTTAAGGTGATGGAAGCGTTCTGAAACTGGAGTATAGTCAGGATTGCACAACTCTATAAATTTGCTAAAACTCTGAATTATACACTTAAAATGCCTGAGTTTATGCCAGTTCTATTTTAATAAAGCTGACAGAAAGTTACCGTAAAACATTATAAAATGTTTCACCTCCAGAGCAACCTTTACACATGGACAGATTCATTAATTCTTCTCATATTCTTGAAAGACTTAAAATAAATAAACATCAGCCCTGTTAGCCAGGCTTTTGTAAAGGGCACTGAGAGCAATTTGAAAAAGAAAAATAATGTGTCCCTTCATCTGAGGGTAGTGCTAACACCCCTGCTTGCTGGATTCGTGGTATTTCCTAGTTCTCTGGTTTGAAGCTCAGGTAAGAAACAAATCTGAGTCCGTCATCTGGAGTAGTATGTGTCAGTAGGGTTATACTAGAAAACTAAAAATATTTTTACAAAGAGACTCACTAATTGTCCAGTGCTTCTTTTCCCAATAACATGTATTACAATCCCAGCACTATATATAATAGCTCCAGGAACACATGGATTTTCATAAATTCTGAGTGAAACTCTCTACATTTCAATACTCAGTTCACACTGCATCAGAAGATGTCAAGTTTAGGGGCATCTGGGTGGCTCAGTCAGTTAAGCAGCTGCCTGTGGCTGATGTCATGACCCTGGGGTTCTGGGATCGAGCCCCATGTCTGGCTCGCTGCTCAGCGAGGAGCCTACTTCTCCCTCTCCCTCTGCCTGCCACTCCCCCTGCTTGTGCTCTCTCTCTCTCTGTCAAATAAAAAATAAAAAATCTTTAAAAAAAAAAAAAGATGTCAAGTTTAAAAATTTACAAGCAGCTCTTCTCGTTGACCATGTTCTGTGAATCCTAACTCAGATTTTCAGCACTGAACATTAGGGGTAATTTTTAATGGAAATTTCCAATGAAAAAAAGCTGTTCCTGTGATATGCTAATGTTGCAAAAATGATCAGAAACCCCCAAAGGTTACATCTTAAGTAATGAAACCATTCCATTTCCATCAAGCCATCACAAACAGGGAGGTTCATCAAATAGTAACAATCAGGCCCTGCTCAAAGGTATCCTAAATGATTTGGTTTGTTAGTGTCCCTATATTGAAAAATCCATCATTACATTACTTTTCTTACTCTTGATTCTGACTGGGTTTTAAAAATGATTAAATCAAGAAAATAAATATTGAGTCTCTTATGCACATGGCCCCTGCTGTACAAATGAACTAAACATTCTTCCTTTCCTAAAGGAACTCAGAGTAATGGAGAAAAATTTTTAAAACTGTAAATAGTTCTTTATGCCAAGTAATTTAATAGTGAAGTGAACAAAATGATACCCCAATGAATTCATAACAGAAAATAAGCAAATAGCAGCCAACAACCTAAATCAGCTCTATATTCCAACTGTTTGTTTCTTTCCGATGACTCTAACATAACAACGAATGAAATAAGCTTCTCTTTGTCCTCCGCTGCCCTCAGGGAACATTACGTGGTGGAAGTGAAGCTTCCAGCTCGGATGTTTGAGGCACTGCCTTTGCAGATTAAAGAGGGACAATTGCTCCATGTGTGTCCAGTACTTTTTAATGTTGGAATCAATGAACAACAAACTCTTGCTGAGAGGTAAGCTTCAGGTAGAAAATTGGTACTTCAGTTGTTCTTTTCAGGTGTTCTGGGTATGCTGAGCAATTCCCTATGCTCCTGCACACGAAACTCAGATAGACTCCTAGGTACATTTTCCTTTTTATCATACCAAGTCATTCGAGATGGCAAAGAGAAATATTCATATTTCAGGATTCCTGGCCCACATCAAATTTAAACGCGGCAAAGGAACAAGGAAAATATTGATGCCAATGCCAAATTACTTACATGGATTAACTTTCTTCACGGTTCCAAATACCGTGTGTGTGTATCCAATTATAGCATTGTTTACGTTCATATGTATTTCAGCATTGTAAACTCAGCCAATTGGGTCAAACTTTTCTGGACCTAAAACACTGTTATTTTTCCCTTTTGTTTACTACAATAGTTGTTACTGGGGGAGGTTAGCACATCTTTTCATAATAACCTGCTTAGTCAAACAACAGACGATTGTACACAGTCCCGTGAGTTACTGTCAAAAACACTTTTTTGTATCTTACATGGTTCAGTTGTAGAGATTATTGAAAATGTGAATAAGACTTAAAGTTCATAAAATACATTTTTAAGAGATTCTGGAGAAAGAAGTTGCTATCCTGCCGTGAGGCCTGGCTGGAGAAGTTCCCCGATGGGAAGAACTTTTGGAGAGTTTGATAGTCTTCCATATTTAAAATGCTTCTTGTCCATAATTCACTCTCCAAATGTGTCCTTCCCCCAAAGGTATCAGTTAAAAAGCGCCTAGCATATTCTTTGCCATGACTTGATAAGTATGTGTTAAACCTGTATCGATGTCTTTTACTAAATTAAAAATGCCATTACATTTATGTCCTCCTGAATTTCAGTGATGGTCAAGGTGCCTGTTTTTATCCATTCTCTTCCAGTGGTTTTTCCTTCTCTCCCTCTTTATTTCCTGGACAGCATAGGTTTTCATAATTCTCACTTGTCAGTTACAAAATCAGGTGGCACCTTTATATTTCATTTTTAATTTCAAATTGTGTAGAAGCCATAAATCTCTTTTCTTATAGTATGCATAAATCAGAATATAATTTTATTCACTGTGTTGTACAAAAATTGAGCACTTCTCCACATTAATACCTAAAGTGAGATTGTAGTCCAGTCATCTGAATATATGTGCCTCATAGCAAGTCCAATGGTTGAGGTAAATGATATTTATGAACATAAATTGTTCAGTTTGAAGGGAAAAAAACAGCACAGTACCTTCAATTAATTGTCTCTTCTTTGATATACTAGATTACAGAGTGTTTTGGGTTTGAATTAATAAGTTAAGGCCTGTGAGTGTGGTCTTGAGAGAGACATGAGAGTCCCCATTTACAGACTTTTCAAGGAAATGTTAGCATTGTAGTTACCATTGTATTTTCAAGCCCTCTAAACTAGGTTAGATTGCATCATTTATGTCATCGTGACTATTTCAGTTGTTAGTCGCTTTATTTTAAAAAGTCCCTTCCACGGGGTGCCTGGGTGGCTCAGTCAGTTAAGCGTCTGACTCTTGATTTCAGCTCAGGTCATGATCTCAGTGTTGTGGGACTGAGCCCTGCGTCAGGCTCCATGCTGAACGTGGAGCCTACTTAAGTTTCTCTCTCTCTCTCCCTCTCCTTCTGCCCCTCCCCCCACTCGCACGCTCTCTCTCAAAAAAAAAAATGAATGAATAAATAAATAAATATAAAAAACAAAAGGTCCCTTCCTTTCCATTTCTCTTCTCTCTCTGGCATATTTTATCTATGTGTGTCTGTGTGTGCATGCACATACTTTTTTTCATATCTGGAAGCTGTAAAGACACTTAAGACTTGAAAAGGAGACAAAATGGCAAAGTGGAAAAAAATTCAAAGAGAAGCAGGAAGGCTGGCACTCTGATATCAGCCAACTACTGATCTGAGTAAATCACTTCCTCTCTGTTCTCTGAACCTTATTTCTCTGATTCTGAATTTTGAGCTTTATCAGGCAACATCTATCAGTTGGGTATGCTATGTAATCCAGTTGTAATATTTTACTACATATTTACCCATTGCCAAAATGTATGTTATGTGTATCCATTCTTAATTAAGTACTAATTACCCTGAGTCACCATAACAAAATACCTCACACTAGGTGGCTTAAACAACAGAAATGTATAGCTCATAGTACCAGAGGCTGAGAATTCCAAGGTCAAAGTTCTAGCCAATTTGGTTTCTGGTGAGAGCTCTCTCTGAGTTTTTCTCTGTGTGCTCACTTGACTTCTTTTTTGTGTACACAGAGAGAGTGAGCTCTCTGGTGTCTCTTTTTACAAGGACACACTAATCCTACTGCATTAGGGCCCCACTCTCATGACCTTTAATTACTTCCTTAGAGGCTCCATCTCCAAACACAGCCACTGGAGGTTGGCGCTTCGAAATGTGATTTTAGGGGGGAGGACACAAACATTTAGTCCATAACAGTGACATTACTCCAGCAAGGATGATATTTTAAAAATACCTTTTGATTATAATCTCTGAAAAAGTCTTAAGAGTATATTTCAGAGTTTAGAGAAACTGTCCTGTAGATTTTCCTGGGTCTATATTCCTATTCTCCAAGTTTAACTCAGTATAGATATTGAACACTGACCTTGCACCAGGCACTACTCTGTCCAGCTGTGGGACACAGGGAGCATGCAGTGTAACAAGATGAATGGACATGATCCCTGTCCTAAAAAAAACTTACCATCCCATAAGGAAGCCAGATCAACAAATAATACATTACAGTTTGACTCATGCAATAGGCAAAGATGTGGAAGGGGCAGGAATAATGGTGGAAAGGAAGTGATTCACAAAGGGGAGAGGAATTCATCAGTGAGATTTCATGGAGTAGATGAGCCTCTCATAAAGCCTGAAGGATGAATTGATCAGGCAGACAAAGAAGATAAGACATTCTAGTTAGAGGGAAGATAGCATGTGGAAAGTCCCAAAGGCATCAATATGCTGCTGGTGAGGGAGAAGAGGGTAACTACATTCCCACAAGTGTTTTTGGAAGCCTTTGTGGAGAAGTTAGATGTGAAACTAAGATTAGACTTTTGTCATTATAGGGAGAGAAGAAGCAGTGAAGTTTAGTAAGCTGATATGAAGAAAGGCATTAGAATCACTTCTCCAACATTTCATTTATTACACATGCAGCTCCTGGCACATAGTCAATGTTAAAATATTTGTTGAATGAATGAATGATCTGACCATGGTGTAGAGGGTAGACTGGAAGGGAAGGAGACTGAAGGCACAGTGCTGGGGTATTTGGGAGGCTCTATATCCAGTCTAGAGTGGATATAATTAAACGCCTAATATATAACGACAGTGTTAAAGAAAAAGAAGGAAAGTCTGCCAGACAAAGTGAAAAGATCAATGAATAGTGAATGGGGTGGCGAAAAGAGAAGAACTCCAAAAGAGTGCCTAGATTTTAACCTGAGTTAATAGAAGAATACTGGGGACATGTTTAATTCTAAACAAAAGGAGGAGGTGGTTTCAGTTTGGGCTTATGTTGCATTTGAAATGGGGTGGGATAATTCACACTGAAATTTTCAGCTGATATCTAGAAATACAGATTTGGATGGCGATACATATTGGAAGCCATTTACATATGATCCTTTTATAGAGGCACAACTTGGCCGTAAGTTAAATCTGGAAAATGCTTAAAGAAAACACAAGGTCAGTGATATACAGGTAGAGAGTTTTGTGGTGAAGGGGCAGAAGAGCACCAATACAGAGGCTGTCAGCCTTCATGGTGTGGACAGAAAATAAATGTTGGGGATGCCTGGGTGGCTCAGTTGGTTAAATGTCTGACTCTTGATTTTGGCTCAGGTCATGACCCTCAGGGGCTTGAGATTGAACCCCGCATTGGGCTCCATGCTGGGTGTGGAGCCTGCTTGAGATTCTCTCTCTCCTTCTCTCTCTGCCCCTCCCCTGTCTCTCTCTCTCTCTCTCTCTCTGTCTGTCTCTTTCTCTCTCTCCCTCCCTCTCTAAAAAAAAAAAAAGAAAAAGAAGTGTTGACAGAAGTAAACCACTCTCTAGAGATTGTAGGGGTCTACATGTGCCTACAGCAACTGACAGTGGACACAAGATTGTATGCAACCAAGTGCCTGCTTTTGATGTTCTGGACCCTCCTCCAGCTGTCACGGGTGAAGAGGATTTGAGGAATGAAAAAGAAGAGGCAGGGTTTTTTGCACTGTAGAAATAACAACCCTGCAGGGGTGGGGAAACTCACATTAACTACATATCAACTATGCATAAGCACAGGAGCTGGTGTTACAGATTTGGTTTTTCATCCGGTTTGCATTTGATGATTGTGAAAATAGTTTGGTGTGTGAAAAGGGATTGGTGGGATCGGGGCCCGTGGAGACTGGAATGTGTTTAAATAACCACTGTGCAATGTAGCTTAAAAAAAAGACTCCTTTAGGAAACTCTTGCCATCTACCTAAAAAGGAGAGGTAAAAAGTGTTGCTTTCAGGAGCTTCTTTATAACCCCTAATTGTGTTCTTTGTTCTGTTTTTAGGTTTGGCGATGTCTCTTTGCAGGAAAGTATTAATCAGGAAAATTTTGAACTTCTAAAAGAATATTACATGACATTTATGGAAAAGATGCCGCCTGATTGTAAGTATGCCAGTTTCAGAAAGCGACAATAATAATTTCTTGATTATAAATTCTCAGGACAGGTCAGACATAGAGGTCAATGGGAGAAAGATGCACGGGGTAAGGATGGGAGAGCAACTCTGAGATTATCTGAACCAAGGAGACTGATTGCCGAGGTGGCATGGCTGACACCTGCCTTCAGTGCCAGTGAAAATACCAAAAATCTAAAAATAAGGAGCTTATAATTAGAAATCTCAATTGAGTCCAGTAAAAATTTTATATAATTCTTAACCATGTAAAAGACTTTAATAAGTATTTTAACTTTCTGATTTAGAATCTGTATCAGATAGATTGCACATATACAAGGAGAAAATCGGATAGAATACAAGTTGATACAGCTAATAAAAAGTGATATGGACGAAGGGATAATTTATTGAATATAGTGGTTGTGATATTTATATGAAACTGTTAAGGCATCCAATCCTATAGAAAGGTATTTTACACTTCGAAATTTTTTTTTTTTTTTTTTTGGTCATTGTTCAGTTCTTTTTTCCACAAAATTAAGCACATAACATTTGAGCAGTTCAAAAGCAGAGAATCAAAAATGTGTTTGGATTTCATCGATAAGTAGTATAACTATGTTGAAATATTGAGATATTTACAATGATAAGAAACTTGGTTTTAATAAAGTAGGAAATATTTTAATATTTTTAACCAAAAGCTGTAATAAAAGTCTACCTGTCATCTACTCACTGGCAATTTGTTCACTGATCTGAACTTAATCTGAAATACCTTCGGTGGCAGAGTGTTTAGGACTTTTCATAAACCAATGAATCTTGCATCAAAATATTACAATGGTATATGCAAGTTCAAGTGTGGATAGTTAGAAAAATTCACCTGCAGGTTTTTTTTTCTGCCTGCGGTTTTTATATTATTTTATTTCACATAAAATATTATTTCTATGCCAAAATGAAATTAAGTGCAGGGAGACTTCTTGGCAGCCAGCGTGCTTGTGAATTCTAAATGTAATTACTGAAAAAGTTAATAATACAAACAAAACTATTCTGCATTAGTAACTAATGAAAAGTTTTATTTTAACTTGGATGTGGTAGATAATTTTTTTACAAGTGACCTAAAATTTGGATGGAAGTAATTCTCAGAATTCTTGTAAACAACTCAATTTCTACCAGTCCTTTCAAGGTATGGTCACGGGACCATACAGATTTGGATGGCGATACATCAACATCATCTGGGAACCTGGTAGCAATGCAAATTCTCAGGCCTCTCTGCAGATCTGTTGAGTTTGCCCTGTAGTCTGTGTTTTAATAAACCTTCCACATGATTTCTAATCCATGCTAATTTTTGTGAACCAATGATATGCCATCGTTATTCAAATTATATATTATATTTAAAAGTAGGTTGTTGGCAAAGTCTGTGAAGGACTTCAGTATTATATATTAAACAATTATGTCACCTTAAAAAGAAATATGTATAAGTCATGAGTTATTGCCTGAGATATGAAAATCTTTACATTCAAAAAAAAAAGGGCGCCTGGGTGGCTCAGTTGGTTAAGCAACTGCCTTCAGCTCAGGTCATGATCCCAGGGTCCTGGGATCGAGTCCCGCATCGGGCTCCCTGCTCTGCAGGGAGCCTGCTTCTCCCTCTCCCACTCCCCCTGCTTGTGTTCCCTCTCTCACTGTGTCTCTCTCTGTCAAATAAATAAATAAAATCTTTAAAAAAAAAAAAAAAACTCCCTACATTCAAGTCACTTAAACTCTTCCTAAGAACAAAAGTTTAAAAAAACCTGAAAACATTAGACCTCATATAATATTCTGCTAATTAAATACAACTAAGTGTGTTTACAACTTGTAAATAATATTTCATCCTTGAAAATAGAGTAGACTTTTGCATCAAACCAATTGTATTTCATTAGTTGGATACTTGTCTTAACACACTGAGTTTTTCCTGATACTTTATTTCCTATTATGTCGACATATTTTTGAGACAACACTGTCATAGGCTTGGCACAGAATTTTGTGATATTACTTTGGTTGTTTTCCATAACAAAAGTCCAAACCTGATCTGTGTTATTATACTGACATATGTAGGGTTAAACCTCATGCATAAATATTGTAACCCAAAGTATCATTTGAGTTGCACTGCATTCAAGGAAGAAACTATAAAGCTTTATTAACAGTGTGAATAGAGGTTAAATTATTTGTAAAGGAGGAAAAAATTACCATGCTGGATCATACCCATAATCCATATAATCTATTATGTTTCTTTCAAAGTGAAATCAAGGGATAATTTGTGTCAATGTTAAGAGGATAAGTTAGTCCTCTAAATGCATGACTTTCACTTATTAATCCATTTTGGATGTGCTGTCCATTAATTTACTAACCCTGTTTTTTTTTATGATTTATGAATTAAATAGTTGAAATCTACATGTTTTTGAAGTAAAAAACTTTCCCTTTCTTCCCAAAAGAATTTGTTTTTTTACCTTAAGGGATGTCCCCTACTTTTGTGATATTGGGATTGAATGAATAAATCCATTTCAGCTGATTTGAGAAAACATACATGATAGGAGACTATCCATAAGTATAAGGAAAGAAGGATTGAAGAACCCACAAAAAATGGGAAATTGTTAGAGATTAGGGGTCATCAAACATTGCTGTAGTTAAATGAGAAGGATTTCAGCCAGGACAAGGTAAACAAGAATTAACAAATGTGATGAAGAGAAAAAGATTCAAGAGAAGCTGTTGGATTTGGTGGTTATGAGCAGTGATGACATTCCATGGAGTCGTTTACATAAAAACATGGAATGGAACCACATCAAAGTCATTTAAGAAGAGAACTCGTGTTGTATAAGCAGACAGCCAGAGCGAAAGCCACCCTCCCAGGAAAGTTTACAGTGACTTACAAAGAATGAAAATGCTGAAATCCGTAGAATCAAAGAAGAGGGTTTTTCTCCTTTGTTTCTTTTTAGTTTTATTTTCCAAGAGAAATGAAAATTTTAAAGATGTTGAAATTACAGGACAGTCACGAGGGGCTAAGGATCTGCTCTGCACCCTGCCTAGATGTTCTACAGATGGGTGCGTGGATCTAGCCAGAAAACCCATGAGGGGCCCCAAGAAAGAGCAGAGGACTATGCCTCCCATATGATACAGAGATAGAACTTTACTCAAGAGGAAAGAAGGATCATTCTGGCTTTTAGGAAAAGAAATCTGCCATGCCTGGCTGAAGCCCCTGTAACACCTGAAATCCAATACAAGGTCACAGATAATTCTTTAAGATTGGTGTTCTGAATATATAAGGTTTGGAAAGAGGCCGAAGTGTAGTTTAGGCCTGCTGGTCCACCACTGTCTGTCAGGTCTTTCTGGTCCTTTCTGGTAGCTTCAGAGGAAAATGCCTCGAAAAGAGTTTTTTCACAAGCACTATACTCACTTTAGAAACCAGATTAGTCATGGTTTTCCCTGATATCCTGTCAAATTCTTTTAACATCATTATTAAAACATTATTCTTTAACTACAATTTGTAAAAGCTGCGCATGAATGTCAAGCACTCTGACGTTTAGTTTTGCTGGCTAAGACTTAGTTAACAGAGTGCAATTTATTTAAACCAAAACATTTCTGTGTCCTTTGACCTTGTATTTTCAGTTAATATTTTACATTTTTAGTATTTTTATTTATCTTACCTCTCATTTTAAAAAATAGACCAAGGCAGCAAAGCTGGTTCAGTGAAGGATAAAATTAGAAAGAACATTATAATATTAAAACTCAAAATAATGTGAAATATAAAAGTAACAGGACTCCATTAGGACAAGAAAATGTTCATATGAGAAGATTTCCCAGAAGTAGGTGAAAAAGAAAAGCTTAACTATGAATACAGTGTTGAATATCTAAAATCAGATTTTGTTAAGTCAGAAAATAAATCAACTCACCCTTCGTATCTAATACTTTGTCTTTTAAAAATATTGCCATATAGCCATTGAAAATTCAACAAGAGTTTTCAAACATAAGACAGAACTCTAGTAAATCTATAATTTTCTCTAGAACAAGTATATGGTAATAGTTTCCTGAGTAAAATTATTGGATTTTGTTTCTCTACAAAATGAAAAAGCAAAACAAAAACAAAACAGCTACCAAAGTATCATTCATAATTGTACTTTATGTAAAATAAAATTACAGATGGATACACATCAGACTGTTGCTAAGAAACAGACAACTAGCTACACTATGTACAACACATACTGTGCTCTGGAAGAAATCAGTACTAGGTCTTGGCAAACTTCTTTAGCTGATCACACTGTTGGGCTTCCCATATGGTTCAATACCATAGAGTGTGGGAGGGCAGTGGCTGGCTCACAGGCTAACAGGTTACCTTGTGTTACGAATGGATAAAATCACAGAGGAGCAGCATATAAATCAGTCCTTGGAATATTGAGCATATGTCAGAGAGAAGAATCGCACCACATTTGCTCTGTTTATTAATGAAAATTAAGGCTACTTAAATGGATATTTCCTTTAGTTAGTAGTTATATTGTGAACTCTGGTTGCAGACCAGAAAATATGTGATGTAATCAATGCAGACAGCATCAACTATGTGTGCCACATAGATGGGCAATGCTCCATAAGCAAAATAGGGTGCATCTGAGTATCAGTCCACTTACTGTTTATTTACTTAAAATTGGAGGCCACGTGTGTTGACACTTGCAACATGGCTCACTGCTGCCACAAGTTTAAATGTGCTGCCTTTAGTTTTTCAGAACAAGTGGTGGGTATTTCTGGCCCCTGCTTTTCAGAGCCCTCTATCCTTAGACTACCATCCATCCTGAGCCTGGCTTGCCAGACCTCAGCAGGCTCTGGAAATAATCTCAACTTATAAAATGAGAAATGAGGTAAGGCAGATATCTCAAAAGACATTAACAAACACATGCACAGACATGGAGTTGCACACACACACACACACACACTCATGCACACACCCCACTAGATGCCTTCCAACAATCTGAGGTTTTTTTCATTTGACGGAGGGACTTTCTGATACAGGTTAAATATTTCCCAGGTTTTTAAGTAAACTTCTGGGTCACATGGGTGGCTCAGTCAGTTAAGTGGCTGACTCTGGATTTCAGCTCAGATCATGATCTCAGGGTCCTGGGATCGAGCCGCACATTGGGCTCCATGCTCAGTGGGGAGTCTCCTTCAGGATTCTTTCTCTCCCACTGCCCCTCCCCCTGCTTGCTTGCTTTCTCTCTCTTTCAAATAAATAATCTTAAAAAAATAAATTTCTAAATTAACTTTTTCCCCACATATAACAATACTAGATCTCTTCTGAATGATTTACATTAGTATATATGATATTAATATTATATATATACACTCTTTCTGAACATTAGGACAGCCTCTCAACATTTACATTACAGTGACACAGAGGTTCATCTGTGGGTGAAAAAAATGTTGTAAGACCCTCCCCCCATCACCTTTCTCCCTCCTCCCAATATATCTTTTCTCTCTGCTTCCTTTTTACTGTCCATAAACTTTAGGGATGAGGTCCGGAAATGCAAGAAGAAAGAGACTGACCATCACACAGGGTCAGGCAGAGAAGGGTATCTGAATTAGACATGTTATGCTAACCCAGGCTGTACTTCAGTAAAACAAAACATAATAACCCCCAAATCCTTAGTAGCCATATCAGTCCTAGCCTAGTCAGGAAAACACATTTGAGGAATTTGCTACAGAGCATTGATGATTGACATTTAAAAACGGGGGGGAGGAGAAATTAACCAGGGATCAACATAGCCACCCGAGTTTAGCAATAGCAGGAAGCTGCTACTAGCCCAGGTGTTAAAGGGACTTAGGTCAGGGGCACCTGGGTGGCTCAGTCGGTTAAGCATCTGCCTTCAGCTCAGGTCATGATCCCGGGGTCCTGGGATCGAGCCCCACATCAGGCTCCCCCTGCTCTGCGAGGAGCCTGCTTCTCCCTCTGCTTCTGCCACTCCCCCTGCTTGTGCTCTCTCTCTCTCTCTCTCTCTCTGTCAAATAAATAAATAAGTAAAATCTTTTAAAAAGTGTGTGTGGGGGGGTACTTAGGCCAGATGTAGTGTCACCAAGGAACAATAACTAGGGCCACCCAGCTGCATCTTGGTTCTTGAGTGGGGGCTATCCAGTAGAAGCTGGGACCATGGACAGAGCAGTTGCCCCCTGGGAACTGAAGCCATGCGGAAGCCACGGATGGCTGCTTAAGAAGCAGAGAGATCAGGGGAGAAATGAACTGGTTTCTGTCTCCCTCCTTCCTTTAATCTCCCTCTTAATCCTCACGGTCCAGACTTAATCCTGAGTCAGTGGGCAGCAAGCAGCCTGAGGAACAAGGGTTTCCTGTGATAAAGAGCCAAAGGAGAAAAGGTACAGAGAGATACGAGAACAAATCAGCAGTTGAGCTGACCAGCGCAGTCTGCCCCTCTGCCCCTCAGCACCTCTTCCTACCTTTTACCCAGGCAAGAATAATTTCAAACAATCTGTATCTGGACGTGGGGTTAACAGTTTGTGTTTTAACAAGCCCTCCAGATGATTGTGCTGTACAGTAAGATTTGAAAACCACTAGGTTAGACTTATAAAATGTTATAGATTAGCTATCAAATTGTAAATTTGTGTTTTGTGTTTCATTTATACTCTAGACTTGAGTGTAAAAGAAAGTGAAATTCCCAGAATATTGAAATGTTGTATCTTTTATTTATTGTTATTTAACAAACATTTATTGACCTAAGGGAAATGTGTATATAAAGCAACTCAGCTGCAATCATGATTCTGGTCAATGTGAGATTACTTTGATTTATTATGCCAGGCTAAATTAATGTGTCTAAGTTTCTCAAGTACAAGGAATAATCTAACTATTATAGATTTTTGGCATTTCCAACAAACATGAAAATAAAAGAAGATACAGGTTCTTAAGTTAACACATGAATGTTCTTCCAACAGGAACTATAAATTACTGCATAATTAATTTACTACTAATAATTTCTGTTTTGCAGACATCTAATTTGATACCATGTACATGTCTAGATATACAAATGAAAAATCCAGTTACTTATCCAAATATTTTACTTATTTTCTTTCAAACATAATGTGCATTTGGAAACATTCAGATGACTGAGGAAATTTTTGCATATTACCCATAATGTTTGGCATTGCATAGACATTAAAGATGAGGAAAAGGTATTGGCAGTATAGGAGAAATTATTTTATAATGCAGGACTACCTTAAGGTTGGAAATGTTCCAGAAAGAACAGATAAGAGTGGAATTTAAAGATTACTAGCTGTCTCCAATTTTTCTCTACCCATTTTTGTTTTTGTCCAGATCCACTCCAGTCAGCCTTTGGTCTACATAACTTTACTGACATTGGTTTTGTCAGGGTTTCTATATTGTTAAAGCTAATGTTCAATTCTCTGTCCTCATCCTACTTGATCTAGTAATAGATTTGACATCGTTATTTTTTCTGTCTTTCATCACTTGCTTCCAGGCCACCACACTTTTCTGTGATTGTTTCTACTCTCTGGCTGCTACTTTTCAACCTCCATTCCTCATTATCTTTCTGACCTCCAAATGTTGGAGTGTCCCAGGATTTAGTCTATGGATATCTACTTTGCTGTTCTTGAACAGTCTCATTGCTTTATATACCATCATTCATTATTGACCTCTGCACCTACATCACCAGCCCATCTCTCTTCCCGGGTCTCATATATCCTGCTCATCACCTCAAACTTTGTTCCTGATATGCCCTTAAAAACTCACCTTTCCTACAATCATCCCCATCTTAGTTTTTAATCAATTCTAGCTTTTTTTCTTGCATTGGCAAAAAAAAAAAATTTGAAGTCACCCTTGACTCTTCTCTTTTTCTCACATCCCACTTTCAGTCCATCAGAAAATTTCACTGGCTCTATTCCCCAAGAATGTACCACCAGTTCCCGCCACCTGTCTTGCTCCTGCTCTATGCAAGCCCTTGTTATTCTCACTTTCGGATTACGGCAATAATGCCCTTCCAGTCTCTTTGTTTCCTCTCTCAACCTCACTGAGTTTTTATCACTGCAGCCGAAGTGATCTTTTAAAAGGGAAAATAAAATCATGTATCTTCTCAAACTCTTCCAATAGCCCTTATTTTTTTGGTGGACTAAAAACCTAAGTTCTTACAATGGTCTCAAAGGCTCCCTGTAATCTGGCAACAAATCTGCTCTTTGACTTTCCTCTTCTACCTCTCTCTCCCTCCCTTGCTCCCTTCTGCCCCACACTGACCTCTTGCTGTTTCTTAGGACTTTTCCTTGGCCATTTCATCTGCCTTAAATGCTTTCCCGTTATATGGATCTTTCACTCATCTCCTTTAAGTCTTTCCCCAAATGTCACTTTCTTAGTGAGGCCTTTCTTGACTGCTCTCTTTACAACTGCAGTCTCCCATGCCTGGTCCACTTCTCCATAACATCTGCTGTCCTCTAGTATACAGTATGTCATTTACCTTGTTTGGCTCTGTCTCCTCAGAATGTAAGCTCCATGAGGACAAGTCTCCTTGTCTATATTTTGACTATATCCCAGGTACCCAAAACATTATCTGGCCCAGAGCTTATACTCCAAAAATATTTGTTGAATGATTGAATTAATGAGATAGATGAGGCCATTTAGTTGAATGTTTTAAAGAATCAGAGAAGAATTGGGATCTTGTAAATAATTTAGACTATTCCAAGGAATGCTATTTCTGCTAATAATTGTTGGGGAATAAAAGGATTCTATAGTCAAGTGGTTTTGGAATTCACATTATCACTTTGAAAGTTTTGAAAAGGCCTATAGCCTGGTCAGCAAACTTGTTATGTAAAGGACCAGAGAGTAAAGAATTCAGGCTCTGAGGGTCAAACGATGTCTGTTAAAACTGCTCAACTAGAGGCTGCCATTATAGTGCAAATTAAGCCATAGACAACATGTGAATTAATGAACATGGCTAAATTTTAATAAAATTGCATTTACAAAAAACTGACTGGGTTTAGGCTGCAAGTCATAATTTGCCAGTTCTGTTCTACAGTGTCTGAAGCTATTTAATTTTGTTGAAATAGCATTTTATTGCCATATATATGTGTATATATGAAATACTCATGAGCATCTTGCCAAATAAATGCTCCTCAGGACATATTTTAACAAATACCAGTCTAGTCCAACCTTATGAGGGACTTGGGATCCAAGATAGATTTTATTAAGTTCACAGACCTGATGAGTGGGAGAACAGGGACTAAGTTGCATATTTCCTGACTCCCAGTTAAGTGTTTTTTCACTTTTATAGTCCTGCTCTACCATTGCGGTAGATCTAAGGACTCCTGATCTTCTTAATTTAAAATTGCAAATTTAAAAACATTTGAATGTTTCCAGCAGTACCTTTATTTTCTGTTTATAATTTATACATGCTAATAATTACAAGTTTATTTTCAACTCATTGCAGAAGAAACTCTGATGTATTTGCTTCTTCAAGTTTTTAATGCTCTCTGATGTTAATAAAGATTGAGAGAATTTATTTTTCCTGATCTGTCTCTAGAAGCACTCCTGTGACTTTTTGAAAGGACAAATGATACAAAACAGTATTCCGTTTTAATTCTCTATGTGCAGGTAAAACCACAGACATAGACTTCTAGTGTCCAATAACTTGTATACGAGATAGAAGCAACAAATCCAAACGATACCACAGATAACAAAGACAGACACACATACTCACATATGCCCATACAAATAGCCACCTCCCTCAGCACTGATTTCTGCATCTTCTATGTTACTTCAGGGTCCTCACAAATTAGATGCATCAGTTTTTTGTTTGTTTGTTTGTTTGTTTTTTGGTTAGCCTTATTCTGCTCTAATTTGTATAAGAAAAGTCTAAGATTAGTCTTTTAGCCATCCTTACATTTTTCTGCCTTCTTTCCTTCTCACGGGGCCTCTCCTGTCTGTTGACTAAGTAGACTAAGTCTTGCATTACAGATTCTACCGCTCATCAAAGATTGGCTAGACTCCCAGTAAACCAGCCTAGTAAGTCTGCATAAAATGGCATGAAATCAAAAGATATGAATTCAACGGAAAGCTCACTTAAGTGAATCACTTGATGTTTTGAATGCCTCCATTTCATTATCGACTAAATGAGAATAATTAATACGTATATGCCAATACTTCAAAGTACATTCTACCATTATCTCACCAGAGAAAGGAAGTTAATTTTTCCAGTGTCAGTTTCTGTACTGAGAAGATGTCACATTGCACTTACGAATGTGAGAATGATGGATAAGATCATGACAGTGTGCACTTTGAGTTTCTCAAGAGACTTATATTTCTCCTGTGTACAAACAAGTCAACTTATTGATCCAGTTGAAATTGATCGTAAAGCTCTTCCTATAGTTCGAACCAACCTGCCTCTTTTGTCCATTCAATATATACTCTTCTGTCTCATCCGTATTCCTTCAAATAGCTATCTATGCTAACTTTAATGAACTGTTTTCATATAATCACTGCTTATTTGATACCTCTTTTAAAAAACATATATTCCTTTGTGGAATACTCTGATAGAGATGAAATCCTGAAACCATCACTATTAGGATAAGTTCATTGGTCCCACAGTGAGGAGTAAGATAGATATTAAAAATCTTAGGGCTCACCTTCCCTTTTGGAAATAAATATCACCTAAATTAATATGGTGATGACTCCAGTTACATCCAATAAGGAGCCTAACAATTAAAGGTAAATAAAAATTAGTTCCAACTTTTAATTAAATATCAATGAGGAGACAACCAGCAACTCGCAATTTTACTTTTTAAATCCTTTTTTCTAACTCTCTAATTCACTCTATTGAGCATGCCACTCTCTCAAACATTCACTATTTACTACTATTACTATTACTATTCACTACTTACTATTCTACTTTTCTCAACCACAAGTGCAAGGTCTTTGTTTCATTCTGGTTTACCTTCTCTCCCACCTTTATTTCTTCATGCTTCCAATTCTGCACAACAAAACTCCAGATAAAGCAAAACTCGTCTTAGATGTCAGGTAAGGGGGAGAAACTCAAGACCCAAAGACAAAATTATCTGTATCAGGTGGGTCAGAAAAGGGAAGTCTGGCAACATGGGTAGATTAATATATTTTGTTGCTGTCAATAAATATATGAGAATCCCAGGTTATAAAACTAGAACTCACTTCAAGTCAAAAAAGGAGCTATATGAATGGAATAAAATGTAGATCTTGTATTCTTATTACCTCTCTCTTTTTCATTTTGGAGCCTCTTAAAGCAGCTTTATTTCCATAATCTTCTTCCTCTACTTTACCTCATCTATAGCTTTCTTGATACCTCAAGAGTTCTTTATTTTATTCTATATAGTATGAAATATTCAAGATCTCATTCTTACTTGCCTCCAGGAGCCTAAAGAAGTCATGCCAAGACCTTGCATATTGGGAAAAATCCCTGTCTTCTCAACTGTCCCCCTGCTGTGTTTTGGCTATCATTCTGGCAACTTGGGAGTCAGTTCCTTCCATGTTATCAGAAAGTGGAGGAGCATGGAAGTGCTGAACTTTTTCTGGAGATGGCCTTGTTACACATCTGCATCTCTGTGCTGCCATTTGGCCTTGGCATATTTCACTGGCATCCTGGCTCATACATGGTCAGGGAGGTGGGATACTGGAATTACCTCAAAAGCTGCTTCCCTTTCTGTCCTAAGCTTTGAGAAATCCATTCGTGCTTTGGTTTTCAGATTTTTTGTGTGTAATGTGTGGTCTCAACAGGACTTTTCTTGCTATTGTTCTTGTCAGAGTAAAATACAGGGACTTGGAAGTTACCTTGGAAAAAAGAAAAGGCCGCCATTCACCTTCCTTCAGTGCTAAGGACCTAGGCCACTTACTTGGACACAGGCACGAGTATTCCAAGCAGTACAACTGGGCTCACAAGAAGACTGAGCTGGGTTGGGGGTGGGGCGGGATGAGGGGCTCCAGGGTAGTTCAGCCAGTTAAGCTTCTGACTCTTGATTTCAGCTCAGGTCATGATCTCAGGGTCACGAGATCAAGCCCCACATCAAGCTCTGGGCTGAGCTTGGAGTCTGCTTAAGATTCTCTCTCTACCCCTCCCTTGCTCATGCTCGCTCTCTCTCTCTTAAAAAAAAAAAAAAAAAGATTGAGCTGGGGAATCTGTGTCAAGCTGCTTTTCATACTCAAATTTTCTACTATCTGTGCATAAAACTATCTCAGGTATCTGAGGAAAGTAAGTTATTGAGAGTCATCTACCTACAAACCATCCCCCAACCCTTTGATATGACTTGAAACTGTGGAGATTCAGAAATCAATCATGACTGTTTTCTTTAAAAAAAGGAAAATGGGAAAAAAATATTAATATGTTACAATTCTACTCTCCTCCCTGCACACCAGATTCCATGGCCTTCAATGTAAAATAGTGAGTAAGGAAATTCCTAAAGAATTTTTAACACATTGCTTTTAATATATTTTAACAATTACTTTTAAAGTTTGTCTTTTCATTTGCTATGGGTGATGCAACCTTGAAATTCATTTAAAAAAAAAAAAACAATGAAAGTGTGTAGGTCAAAAATATTCAGCTTTGCTCAGGTGGGGAGTTTGATATTTGATTTCTTATATTGCCTTTTTTGTCAATTGTTAAGTTGGAAATACAATTTAAATAAAGCCAGTTTCACTGGGGCTTTTTTCTATATTTTTCAAGATTTTACAGCATCTGAAAGCACATAATTTCCAATTTTAAGACATCTCAATGGCTTTCACCTAGTTGCATTTGTTTGCTTGCTAGTACATTTAACTATAATTATTTCAGAATTAATTATAGATAAGATTTGGTATCACAGAATATAGCATTAACCAAGGTGGACTGTGAAAGTATTGTTCTTTATATGTTCATTTTTCATACTTAGAGGTACAGGCCCTTCTAACTTGTTTCTTTTTTTTCGTTCTGATTATTACTAGGTAACAAATTATCCCAAATTTACTGATATAAAAATCAGAATCATCTTATTTGTGCTCACAGATTCTGTGGGTTAGGTGTTCAGATAGAACATGTAGGGATGGTTTATATCCACTCCATGATATCTGGGACCTCCACTGGAAAGAAGATTGGTGGGGAGGGGGAGGGGGTCACTTATGGCTAGGAACTGGAGTCCTCTGCAAGCTTCTGCACTCACATGCTGACACCTGGGCCATGCTGACTCCAGGGCTGGACTTGGCTGAAACCATTGAGTGGAGTACCTAAACAGGAGCCTCCATGTGTTTGGGCTTCTCCCAGCAAAGTGCCTGGGTTCTTACAGGGAACATCTCAAAAAAGGGAATACAGACAGCCAGGTTCCAAGAGAATCAGACAATAGCTGCATAGTCATTTATGACCTGACCTCAAAAGTGATGTAGCATCAGTTCTGCCATACTCTGTTAGTCAAGACAGCCACAAGCCCACCCACTTTCCAGGGGAAAGTACATAGACTCCACCTCTCAATAGAGGGAGTGTCAAAAAATGTGGAGCCATGTCTTAAGTCCAACACCGTAGAAGTGATTGATGTGCTGCTTTCCAGAGACATTCCTACTTATTTGTCTTTTTCTCACCTCTAAAGCAACAATACACATTTGCAATAAGGCTGGCCAATGTTAAAAATGCTTATATAGAGGCACCTGGGTGGCTCCGTCGGTTAAGCATCTGCCTTTGGCTCGGGTCAGTGATCCCAGGGTCTTGGGATTGAGTCCCGCATCAGGCTTCCCACTCGGGGGGAGTCTGCTCCTCGCCCCTGCTCGTGTTCTCTCTCTCTCAAATAAAAATAAATAAATCTTTTTTAAAAATGCCCATATAACCATGTGTTTCACCTTAGCATGTTTTTTATTGCAAGCGACAGAAACCCTGACTCAAATTGGCTTGAACAAGAGACTTTATTAACAAAACTGAAAATTCCAATGGTAAGGCAGGCAACCCTTCAAGGGAAAGTTGTTTCATTGGCTTAGCAGTATTGAAAAGACACTTTCCAGCCCTACTTCATCACTCAGCCACTCTTAATGTTGACTTTATCCTACATCGGGCCATCTCTTGACTAAAGGATGGCAGGCATGCTCAACTGCCTGTTCAACCAAAGATAAAGAGGACTTTTCTTCCCTCTTCAACATTTGAGTCCTGAGTTTCACTCAGCAGGGGCAGGACAGGTCACTTGCATACCCCTGAAATAATTGCTGAGGTCACAGTCAAGTTCTGAGTGGCTTAGTTTTCGATGCCCATCCCTGAACTTAGTCCTGACTTCAGAGGGGATAGGATTACATCAGTTGGCTTCAGAATGAGGATATGATTGATCCCGAGTAAATTTTATGCCTGCCAGGAAGTGGGAAATGGGTGGAAAGGTGCTGGGAATTCAGCTTTCATTGCAATTTCATCTTGGAACCCTCTCTGGCAGCATAAAGTCGTATGACCATGAGGTGATGAAGCTATTGCCTTGGCCTCATTAAGCATCACAGATCAATCGGCTAAGAGTTTACAGTCCTATTCCTATTCACTTGTCAGCACCCCACCTTTGATTCCAGTCAGTGTCATCTTAAAGAAACCCCATTTGACAGAACAAGGAGAAAACTGGTATAAAAAGTGACTCTGAATTTGGCTATTCTGTGCCATTGGGGAGTGGTAAGAGACCAGTCACACGGTTTGTGATGGTTTGTAATTCTGATCTTTGTGTGCACCTGTATGCACCTTACTTTGGATAAATTCTGAGTTTTGCCTGAGAAAGTTGGCATCTTATCTGAGACTATGAATGCTTTCCTAAGAGCTACTAATGTCTTCCTCTGTTTTTCAGAGTTGACACAGAATTTAACAGTGTAGGCACTTCTGCCAAAACTTTTATTAATTGTTTTCCACTTCAAGTCGATGAAGCATGGCAGGGTTATTGTTTTCATTTTTCAGTTGACAAAATAGGGACCGAGGGTTAAGCAAGTCACCTAAGACCACATGTCAAAGCAGGGACAGAGTTGGCATTGGAAGTCACTTTCCGGGAATCTTGGCTCCGTGCTTTCTCTAAAAAAAAAATTATGAAAGTTTCACACAAAGAAAAAAAGAACAGATCGTAAGATAATACACACTAGGGAACCCATCACTTGGCCTCAGAAATTTTGTAAAAAAAAATGCAGATAGAAGGAAAGCCCCCTTTGCACCCCTTCCAGTTCCAATCCCTCACTTTCCCTTCTCAGAGAAAATCAATATTCTGAATTTGGTGTTTTACATTATCATACACATTTTTACCCCACATGTATTATCCATAAAAAATATGGTAGTTTTGCATATTTAACTTTATATTATTACTGTTATTTTGCATGAGTCCTGTAATTTTTACTGTTTTGCTCAACAATCTCTATATTCATGCCAATATATGCATAAATAATGTAGCAAGCTTATTGATTCTCTCCATGATATAATATTATATTTCATGATTATATAACAGTTTATCCATTCTCTTTATGAACACTTAGATGGGTTTTTTGCTGTTGTTTAATATTATAAACAATAAATGCAATGAACATTCTTGTACCTTTCACCTGATTACTTTCTTGAACCCCATTTGAAAAAAAGAATACTCTTATTGAGATATGTATGGAGATTCAGTTACCCTGTCTAAATTCTGTGCTAGAGTAATGCAGGAATGAGTAGACAAAGCAAGACTTATTGGCTATATTTACATTTGAAGAGATTCATTCTAAGTTTAAAAACCAATCCATATTCCCTGTTTACCAGGATTTTCAGTTGATTTATCAGGAGCTGTCATTAAATCTTGAAATCTCACTTACTAATCCACAAACCAGTCATTACTAATGATACTTCCTGCCAGAACCAGACCTGAATTTCTGTAACCTCTAGGATTTTTGTCAGATTGAAAAAAAAAAAAAAAAAAAAAAAACTGGCGGCAACCAAAGTATTGAATTGGTAGAGATGTGCTGTGAATAAAGCAAGTTTTATCATTACAGAAATAGAAATAGTGGCCTGAAAATTTTAAGAACATCAAAATAACTTCCTTCTATAAAGCATGCCCTGGGAAGAAGGGGTGAAATTTCTATGGGACATCATGCCTGTCTATCCTAAAGTGCTATCTTTATGGGGTAGAAATAGGCAAAAGATGACCATTTATTTTCAGATCCTTATAGTCTGTTTTAAATGACTGATTAAAAAACCTTCATGTCAATAATGAAACTAAATTATTTTAAAAAATCATTGTACTTTATTCTGGATTCTCAGAATTCTGAAGAAGCCGGTTCATTGTGTTAATACTGGAACTGCCTTTTAGTACCACCAGCTAACACAGATTTGGGGGAAATTGCTGGTATAGGAATTTGGAGACTGGATTTTTTTTTTTTAATTTCCTCTGACTATGAACCTTGGGAAAGTCACCGAAGCATCTTAGACATGGGGTTGCCCTAAGTCAGTAATTTGCAAATTTTTTTATGCTGACTCCAGGTTGTTAGATCAATTTTGAGGGTTAGGACAATAATAATAAAAATCATCATCATCATCATCACATGGAATAGAACGGAATATATTCAGGGAACAGTGTATGTGATTAGGGTATTATTTCATAAAATTCTTATTATAGAACTGTGTGTGTGTTTTTGCGTGTGTGCATAATGCTGCAGGTAAAATTCGTATTCTGTATTCCTTTCAAAAACATTCGAAAGCCATTTATAGCAGGTGACTTCAGAAAGGACCTCAGGGGAGCACCTGGGTGGCTCCGTCAGTTAAGCGTCTGCCTTCGGCTCAGGTCATGATCTCGGGGTCCTGGGGTTGAGCCCCACATCAGGCTCCCTGCTCAGTGGGAAGCCTGCTTCTCCCTCTCCCACTCCCCCTGCTTGTGTTCCCTCTCTTGCTGTGTCTCTCTCTGACAAATAAATAAATAAAATCTTTTTAAAAAAAAAGAGAAAGAAAGGACCTCAGGGACATCTCAGATATGGTTATGTCCCTATTAAAATTCCCTAGTTGCTTCCATTTTTTTTTTTAGGATGAAGCCCAGAATTCCCAGCATAGCAGAAAAGGCCCTTCAAATTCCTGCCTCTGGGACCAGGCCCCACAAGGACATAATGAACTATAAGCTCCCTGCTTTGACAGTACTGCTTCATGTCTCCACACATTTGCTGACAGTTTTCCTGGGCCTCAAAGGCTCTCTGTAGCCATGAAGCATTATCGTTGCTAGAGATCCTTCCCTACCCAACTATTCTTTATGGAACTGCTTACTCCTTCCCTTGGGTCTCTATTATTTTTTACTGACTTAATGCCATAGCCCACAGTACACTTCACTACAGTTAATGATGGTTTAAAAATCTATCTCCCCCTACTGAACTGTGAAGACTTTGAGGTCAGCTCTTTGTATCCTAAGAATTGGGGTTCTTTCCTTTTCTTATACATATACTGTGTTCTCCCTTTCTCTCAAAATAAGTTTATTCTTTAAAAACAGCACACATTTATTTTAAATGTCTCAAATGACATGAAAAGGCAGTTGAAAAATCACTCTAAATCCTACAGCCTAACAATGACCGATGTCTCTATCTGCCTACGTGCATGTTTAGAGAGATGTAAGCACCCACATGCACACATGCGCACACACACTTGCACACGCATACAATGTTATACAAATTCATTCATTGATCTGACCAGTTTTTCCTTTCAACGATGTCAAGGACACTTTCTCTGTTAATGATATACCTGTACATAATTTTATATGGCTGCTTAAATTTTAGTTCATTAAAGGCAATGATGGTCGACCTGACTTCTTGTTTCTTTTATTCCGTGAGTATGAATTAAAAAGTGGCATTATTGTCCTTACTTTATTTGGTCAGCTATAGAGTCTTGAGCTGGTTTTGTAACTGTCTTCAAGGCATTCCCTTATGCCTTCTTCCCTTTATCTTTGGGCTGTGTCCTGTTAAAATTTCTGTATATCAGAGAGTCTCCTATCAAGCAATGTGATGTTTTTAGTCAAACCTTGTCTGTCTTAAGAGAATCATCTATAGCTATATAGTAAGGGTTTGACTTTTGATGGTTTTTCCTAATTTAGAAACTAATACAGTGGAATCATGCATATATTTTATATGAATATTTTTAATCTCATCACCCTAACATAAGGATGCATCTCAATTGTACCTGACCTTCCCCTATTCTGTGGTCATGAAATTCAAGATGATATATAACTGTTTTCAATGGGTATTTTTATTTTACCAACCACTTTCACTCTTTGGCAGATACAGATTGCTAGTAGAGGTCATTAGGATACTTCCTCACTCTCTGGAGCTAAGATCAAGAACTACTCAGATTTATTATTTTAATAAAATGAAACATCTGGTACAGTTTTGGAAAGTACAAAGTCACACTATGATTACAACTTATTTGTATTGTGTGTGTGCGTGTATGCATGTGTGTGTGTGTTTGTGAGAGAGAGAGAGAGAGAGATTTGATTCAGGAATCTATCAGTTTTGCTTCACTGTTACTGGAGAGCTTACATACAGTCCATGTTATTTTTATGGATTTTCTCCTGTTTTCAAACTCAATTAAAACTCTTAGGAATTCTTCATCCTTCGGGTTGTAGATTCAACATTAGAGCACATTTTCATACCATACAGCATTAATCCAACAACTCTCTTAGAAAGACTTTTTTGTTTCCATCTCTATATTCTGATCTTGACCCCATCTCACCAAGTGTCAGGGACATTTATGTCATGATGTGCATTGCCTTAGGTTTTAATGTAAAATGTGTGCCATTTATTACCTATGCTTTAGTTATTAGTAGGTAGAGATCTGAGCATCAGTCATTTCCGGCTCCCTATCTAATTATCTCATATAATTAACTATCACCTCTCATGTTTTCCCTCTTTCCATGCTGTACCTGTCCTCCTTAGTAGCAGTTGTTCTCAACCAGGATAGATTTTGCCCTCGAGGAACATCTGGCAATGTCTGGAGACATTTTTGATTGACAGGAAGGGTACTACTTGTTTCTAAATGGTAGAGGTCACTGATACCACTTAACTTCCTGCAATGCAGAATATAGGTCCATTCCCCGCAACAAAATGTAATCCAAGCCAAAATGTCCATAGTGCTAAGGTGAAGGTATCTTGCTGTAGAAACTGACTTCCTGTGTTTCATTTGAACCTTCAGATTTCTTCCACCTCTGAGGTGTTCAGTTTAAAGTATCCTCTTGATTCAGACTAGCTACTTAGTAGCAGAAAGTGGTTATATTTAGATGTAAAATTATATCTCATGTCTCATCTGTGTCATGCTTTGGTTGAAGGGAGGCTGCCGTCATCATCAAAAATGTTTCCCTTGTTAGTAAAATAATAGTATATGAAAACTGACACTACGCAATAGCACAGAATACATAAAGGAGGAGGCTGAGGCATATTTCTAAGTAAAGAATAAAGCTGGAGAGATTAATATCTATGATTATCCTCAGATTAATAAATATGATTATCTTCAGATACTCTCTGCTCCAAATGTTATTTGTTGTTATGGAAATTCTACTTGTACATAAATTGAGCAAATCTCCATGGGCAGCTTAATACTAACACGATCCCCCTTTCTTTCTACTTTTTTTCCCCAGACATTTCACATTTTCAAGAACAAAATGATTTAAAAGGATTACTAGAAAATCTCCATCAAAATATCCAAGCCAAAAAAAGAAAGAATGTAGAAATCATGTGGTTGGCTGCAACGGTAAGCACTCTCCAGCCAGATCTTTGTCCTTGTCACCATGATGACCAGCAAACATCATAGAGTATTTGCTGTGTAGGGTCCAATCTCTGCACTTTGGGTTACCAGATGTCATTCTCCATTATCCAGGGGATTTGGCATTTTCAATGCTGTCGGTAATTCTATCAATACACTAGAACACAAGATGGAAGAAGATGCACTCAACAAGAAACAATTTTACCTATTGGCTTTTCTTGTATATCCTGGATGTTGTTTGACACTTTGAGGCTAAAATGAAGTGTCTTTGGTTTTCTTGATAGTCCATGTTTGCGATGTCAGTCGCCCATATCAATCAGGATTTTGAAGTGCTACTCTAGAGACATATGGTTGCAACAGAATGTGGTTATCAGATCTTTGACTCATGGCCTCAGTAAGGCTCCTGGACATCTTGTTCAATTAATGAGCTTTTAAATGCGTTTGTTAATTTAGATATTAGCATAGAATTTATTACTGATGGATTGCTCTTGGGGTAATGAGCTATATTTTCTATGGTTCTTTCTCATTCAATAACACCCTCAGGGCAGAAGTTCTGCCTTATTTCCTGCCCCAGGTTTCTACCAGAGTGAGGGAGAGAATAATGCCTGTATTTTTGAAACTCTTGTCTGGCAACCGTTCAGGCAGAGCTCACATGAACTTATGAATTTTGTTCAGCGCTCAGACCCAAAGATCCTTTCCTAATGCAAGAATCTTTTCATCAGAAAAGGCCCACACTGGAGATCTTTATGATGAATGCCATATTTGTAGTTCCTCTACAGTGTTGCCTTTGTAATTTGGAGTTCGGTAACCGATCTCCTAAAATAACTCTATTCATTCTATATCAAGAGCATTTAAAACAAAGCCTTGTCCCTATTGCCAGTGTTCAATTATAATCCAATATTACTTACTCTCTTCTGGGAAAAAGGAATGGATAATTTACCACGAGTCTATATAAAATCATTTACCAAGAGCAAGGCGGAGGAAAGCTGCTTTAGCTTCCCTTCATGCCCTCTTGGAGGCCCAGGGAAGAACATCAAAGGTAACAATATGAAACATTGCTTTCAGGCAGCTCATTTGCACTGGTCCCATTTAGCACCATACTGCATTACAGGAGGGTTGTTTTTAATAGTTTTTCTACCAGTGGTGGCTGCTTTTTATGTCTTCAAAGACTGCTGTGGTTGTTAATTCTCACAAAAATTTCACAAAGGTAGGTCATGAGCTATTTTTGCTATTTTTACTAATAATGGGATAACAGGAAGGTAATTTGATCATTTACCAAGGCTTTCTGACAACTTAGGAACATATACATATGTCACTATATACATACCATGAATTTGTGTGTAGATTGATAAATGAAAGATGTACATGTACAAACACAAATGTATATTTTCTCTTAGTTTATGTAGTTTTACCATTTGAATGTATAAAAAAGTTTTCCCATAAATCTCATTCATTCCTGAAAATTCTTTTTTGAAACTTAAACACTGACCAAATATGGCTTTCTCGCAGCTCAACTGTTGAATGGATGATTGACTGCCTTGATAAATACATGGTACCCATAATGTGCAAATTTAGCATTATGTAGGAACACTGACATTATTATTACAGCATTTCTGTAGCTGATACCTCAGTTTCAATATCCTTTTTGTAAATCAAGGACTTGGATAATACTTTTAAAATCAAGAAATATAGAAATTCCTTTTGACATTTTCCAAAAAGCTTTTATTTGTCTCTATTTCATTCTCCTCTCTTTTAAAAATCTATTAATTATATATTACTGTGTTAATATTTTACATTCTCATTGAAAAAATATAACACTATTTGGTTTTGTCTTGTTCAAATTTTAAAAAATAAAAAATGAGAATTTAAAGAGACCACATGCCAATCAAGTGTATTAAATTAAGTTCATATGGTTCAGAGGAGCTGTAGAAATAAGGAAACCAAGACCCAACCTGCTCACTCTGAATTGCCTCTGCCTTCTCTTTATGGTAAATGTAGAACATTAAATATCCTTAGTAGGAGAGTTGTATATACTAGAGACAACACATTTTAAAGAATATTCATTCTTTTTAAAAATCATTATCTAGGGGCACCTGGGTGACTCAGTCGGTTGAGCGTCTGCCTTCAGCTCAGGTCATGATCCCAGGGTCCTGGGATCCAGTCCTGCATCAGACTCCCTGCTCAGAAGGGAGCCTGCTTCTCCCTCTCCCTCTGTCACTCCCCCTGCTTGTGCTCTCTCGCTCTCTCTGTCAAATAAATAAATAAAATCTTTTTAAAAAAATCATTATCTCATAAGTGGCCATTGAGGTCTATATTTCATTATTATGAATATGAATAGCCAAGTCTTTGTTGTTTTATATTAAAAATGTTGAAATACTCTTTATTTGAAAAGATTAGAGTCTTCCAGATGAAAAAAATATTTTATGGTGAAATCTTGCTATCATATTTCTCTAGTCACTTACATTGGAAATAGTGAGAAAGTGCTAAAGGTCTAATAAGGACTTGTCAATCCTAGTGTAAGTATCAGAATCACAATTAAAACATGGTAAAAACCCTTGATAAACTGTGTTAGTATATCTTTTCTTCAAAGCAGAATAACTGTTAAGGCCTCCTTGATGGCAGGTAATAAAGCAAGACTATATTATATCACATTAGATTTATTTTAAGTGCATGTTGATTAACATTGTTGATACTAATGTAGTGTTGGTCTGTCATATCAGGGCCCTGCCATGGGACAGGGAAGAGAAAGGAAGAAAGGAATGGAGTTATTCACCTGCTAACAATAAGGCAATGAGACAAGAGATTATTGTGGCTCAGAGATTTTTTCTCTTGAATTACATTGGGATAACAAAAAGAAAGAATTTGCAAAAAGAAACAGAATAGAAGGGAAGCTAAAGGCTTGGTCCCTGGCATTAGGCAAACCTACATTAGCATCCTGGCTCTGTTCAGTTGTGCCCAAGTTACTTAATCTAGCTAAGCCTCAATTTTGTCATCTGTAAAATAAGAATGATTACAGCTTCCTCCAGGATTCATGTGCAGTTATTGAAAGAGCAAATCTAGGGGCACCTGGGGGAGTCAGTCGTTTGAGCATCCAACCCTTGATTTCGGCTCAGGTCATGATCTCAGCGTTGTGGGATCAAGCCCCGTGTCAGGCTCTGTGCTTAGCTCAGAATCTGCTTGGGACTCTCTCTCCCCGTCCCTTTGCCCCTCCCCCCATCATGTGTGTCTGCGTGCGCTCTCTCTCTCTCAATAAATAAATAAGTACAATAAATTATTTTAAAAAATAATTGAAAGAGCAAATCTATATGAAATTTATTAGCATTATACCTGGTACAGTAGATGTGCACTTAACAGCAACTCTTTGGTGTCCTTATTTTTACCAGTTGCATTGATGAGTGGCTAGTGGTTCACTTATCTGCTTCATGGCACCACGTAGATGTTTGAAATCTCATAACCTAAAGCCAAAACTCGCAAAGGTTTCTTAAATGTAAAGTAAGAAGATGTTAGCTACTTAGCATTCAAACCAAGTGTCTGATCCAGGAAATCTAGTTTCATTTTCCCTTCACAATTAAGGTGTTGCTCCTAGGCAGTGATCATTACTGTCATCCGCTACGGCTCAGGCCCCCTTTCAGGGCAGTGACCATCTCATATGCTTCAACAGCCCCACACCTCACACGTCACATACAAAGAACTAAATAGATTCAATCTGTTCCCCTAGCTTTTGAAATGAAAAGATAATGCGTTTCATTCGCTAGGGCAGATTGAACCAATTGACTATCATAAATTCCCATAAATTTGGCGTGTTTAGATAAAAAGTGTTTATAGATGAGTCCGACACTTTAGAGTCATCTACAGATGGGCAACGAGCTGTTTGTATGTCTGTGTTGCAGATTTGTCGCAAACTCAATGGCATTCGTTTCACCTGTTGCAAAAGTGCCAAGGACAGGACATCAATGTCGGTGACTCTGGAACAGTGCTCGATCCTGAGAGACGAGCACCAGCTACACAAGGACTTCTTTATCCGAGCCCTGGATTGTATGAGAAGGTAGCCTGCATGTCTGCAACTTTCTTTCTTTTAAGGCCATTTTAAAGTTTGGGGGCTTTTGTTTTCCAAATATATATTTTACTGGCAGACTGAATAGTGACTCCATTGCATTTCCATGGCTCATAGCTCATGGCATGAAAGATAAAATAATATTAAGCATTCCCCCTACTCATTTGAGGCAATGAAAGAGAACGTGGCTGGATTTTGATAATAGCTTATGAACTCATTTCGATCTAAGTTTTAAAGGGCTCTGGTCCTTTCATATATAACTTGAAGAACAATTTCTTTATATATTAGTAATTATGAAAATGTGCAAAATAAAACTCCGTTGTTATCCAAAGAAAATCTCTCCTGACCGCAACTGATAGGTGATCCTCCCGATGTCTTGTAGGGTCTCCGGGTCGGTCACCTCCTTCCTAAAATTATTTTCACATCACTCATCATAAAGGTGGGATGACACAGATACTTTAGAATAGAGAATTAATATTGTTCCTCTGCCGACATTTAGAATGCTATGCCTGAAGTCATGTTTCTTGATTCATTTCCACAGTAATTAAATCTAAAGTCTAAGCCATAATGGGGAGGAAAAAGTGTCTCATTCACAGTGTCTGTCAGGAAGGACACATGTTAATTAAAAAGTTAAACGTAATTGTCTTTTTGCTGCAAAGACCGACTCAGAAGCACACCAGATAGCATGGGACAGACTCTTCTATTTCCAGAAAGGAATGTCCTGTGATGCTCTAGAGAGGACAGCTTCTTATCTGGCATATCATTAGCTACCCCCCCCCTTTTTTTTTAATGGCTGCAGTCTCTCAGTGGGGCTGTGGACATTTGCCTGCACATGCCCTGTGCCTGCATGCTTTCCCTGCTACTTGAGAGATTTCTGGAGCCCTCTCTGTTTCCCCATTTCATGTCTCTTGGCATTTTCATTGTTCAGTGGAGTTCTATTATGATTTCTTGATAAATGTATGAGGATGTCTTCACGGCCTGACATGAACATCCCAGCCATATAAAATGCACTTGGTTGTTACAAAAAAACTTCTTTTAAAAATAATCTCTCAGCACTAATGGAAGAATTCAGAAACTGAAGCTGAAATCTTCTAAAGTGCAGAAAAAGAATACAAATATCACTGTGGTTAGAGCAAAGGTACTAGGTGGGGAGAAGAGAAACACATGATATTATAGGCCAGATACACACCAGAGGACTATAATGATTCAACAAATACGAATTATCTGGAAGATGCAATTGTTGTTTATTTAAGGCAGAGATAAAAGAGGACCCTTAAATTAGAAAGATGATTCTTTCAAATTGGTAAATAAAAGGTGTATCATATACATGTTAAAATATAAAGCTAGATAGTGTGGTATTGCCTAAAGTTTGTATAGAATCGACATTATATATGTAATGGACTTGCTCACGACATAACATGTATAGGGTTCATTTTTGGATTGTTAAAAAATGTAAGGTCTAACAATTTTAATCTAAAAACACTGAAGATCTTAACTTCTATACCACCACTTCTCTGGGGGATCTATATATATTTATATTTATATACATATTTTTTTACAAATTTCATATCTGTCAAATTTATCATTTGGTTTTGTGAATGCACGAGAGCTGTGTGAGTCTGTGAGGGCGCACGCGTGTGTGTGTGCATATGTTTAAGGGAAATAATATATGTCCTCTCCTTTAATAACTGCCATAGTTTCCTTCTTTGGATATTCTGTATTACAGTACAAGCCTATTGGTTTATGAGTTCTGGCAATATATAGTAAGTGAGAGCATGGGGTTTGGGAGCCAGCTGACCTGAGTTTTAATGCAGCCTATGTGCCACTTACTAGCCATTGGCAAGGGATTTTGTTTTGTTTTTTTAAAAGCTTTTATTTATTTATTTGAGAGAGAGAGAGAGAACAATGGCGTGCAGAGAGAGGGAGAAGCAGAGTCCCCGCTGAGCCGGGAGCCTGATGCAGGGCTGGATCCCAGGACTCTGGGATCATGACCTGAGCCAAAGGCAGATGCTTAACCGACTGAGCCACCCAGGCGCCCCAACCATGAGCGAGTTTAATGTTTTACTGCCTCCTACCTAGCGCCTTAGGCAAGTTAGTCAACCTCTTGATGCCTCAGTTTCCTTTATCTGTAAAACAGATGTGATAATAATAGTAGCTCTTCGGAGGAGTGTCTTGAGGATTAAATGAATTGATATGTGTAAAGTGATTACACAGTGATTACTGTGTAATATTTGTTAAGTAAATAAAAATAAATATCAAGAGTCATGATGTTAACATTCTGATCTCAGGTACAGTAAAATCTAATCACTATGATCCCTATAATCTTTGTGAATATGTTATGACAAGTTTTGACTCTAATACTATATATTAAAATTAAGTCTACTGCCAATTCTTATAAATAAGGTTTCAAATGCAATGCTTTATCTATTCAAGAGAATAGTTCTTTAAATTCCACCTTAAAGTGTGCATGTGTTTACAAATGCTGTGCTAATTATGGATGGATTGTATTCATTAAAGTAGGCCTGGGTAGGTTTCTTGTAAGTATTTTTATATTACTGTGTATTATTGTATTATTGTATGCCCTTGGAATTTGAGTCATAGATTTGAGATCAAAGAGTCAGTCTAGAAATCTAGTCAAATCTGCTTTACTTTATAAATAATGAAACTGAGCTCTAGAATGTTTTGGCAAAGACTATTGAGACAGAAAGTGTTAGAGCCAGCTCTGGAACATAGATGCCCTTGTTATATTTTAATGTTATTTTCTTTGTACCAAATGAAACAAAATACTATCACTTAAAATTATTCGGTAATGTATTTGACTCCCTCAGATCTGTTACTTAAAATACAGTTGACCCTTGACCAACACAAGTTTGAACTGCATGGGTCTACTTACATGTGGATTTTTTTTTAATAAACACAGTACAGTAAATGTATTTTATCTTATGATTTTCCTTATAACATTTTCTTTTTCCTAGCTTACTTTATTGTAAGAATACAGTATATAATACATATAAAATACAAAAGATATGTTAATCAACTGTTTATGTTATCAGTAAGGCTTTCTGTCAACAGTAGGCTATTACTAGTTAAATTTTAGGGGACTCAAGTATTATACATGGATTTTCCACTGTGCAAGGGTTTGGTGCTCCTAACCCCTGTGTTGTTCAAAGGTCAAGTGTATTATATAAGTCATATAAATCATTAAAAAACCATGTGCTTTTAGGAATTTGAGACTGTGTGTAAGACTAGAGAAATCTGCCCCAAATCCTGAGACCTTGAAGAGCAGACCCTAGTTCTAGAATATGAACTATTTAATTTCAGCCTTATCTCTTATGTCTGCCATTGTACTGGGGCATTGAGCACAGTGTCTGGTCCAGAGTAAAACAAATATAAATAGGGATTGAATAAATGAAGAACAGTCCACATAGGAATTCATTCTGCTGCCTTCTGTTTTTCACAACCATGTAACAATTTTGTCTTTTTTTTTTTTAATTATGTTTTCAGTTATATTCGAGATAGCAATTTAGTTCTTACTTTTATGTCTAAGCCTTGTTTCCTAGGGTTGTCCTTCGGTGTCTGTAGTTCAGTGGTTAATGATAAGCCAGAGGTTGCACTGCAACAACTCAATCCAATAAAGCTTCCAACCTCTTTTGATGTGGATTGTGGATTGTGAACTGTGAACATATTCAGAGTTCAGGAGTTTTCAAACCTGCTCTGCCTTTTATTTCCACCAGACCTGTTAGGTCCTCCTAGTTGGCCAGGATGTGTGAAAGTTTATCAAAACCCTCCATGGCTCTCTCATTTTTAGGATCTCTGGTTAGATGAACAGATAGTCATCTGGGAGTGGCCCCAGTAGGACTGCTGTCTCAGGCTAGCTAAGAGGTTGACTGTCAGCATCCGTTTGCCTGCAAGAGCACTGCTGTTTTCGGACAATGCCTGGGAGTGGCATTTTCCGCTGTCCGCATTCAGGGCAGTCCGGCGCACCGCCCGCCCACCAGAGTAGAGCTTGAGCTGAGAGGGGCAGGAAGACCACACACTTCCCCTCCACTTCCCCACTGTGGGTAGTTTTCCAAGAAACAACAGTTCTCAGCTTGTTGCTTGATTTCCGTTGATTACCAAGGTCCTGAAATGGTTGATTTGACTGTATTTTCCATTCTCATCGTGTTTTGGGAGAAAGAGGGTTTGTAGAACTCCTCGGTCTGCCATCTAGGAAATCCCACCCTCAGACAGTGGCTTTAAAAGGCGCCTCAGACTGCTTCTGGGGCTTTTTAAAACTATCTATCTTTGGATCCCATATGATTTATAATTGGGAAGATCTGAGGTAGATCCAGGGATCTAAATTTTTTGAGAACTTTACTAATATTCTGGGACACAACCTTAGATTTTAAAAAATCAGTGTTTTAAAGGACTTTGATTTTTATGCTTTTGAAAATATTGGTTTTTTACTTTATTTAACATCAGTTGCAGTTTATTTTACCACTGAGTTATTCTAACCACCTTTCAGGCTATTTGCTCTGGATTTTTTTAAAGTTCACCAAGGTTATAATATCATCGCTGTTTTTTGGGTTTTACTTTTCCTTATCTATATTAAATTTTTCTATTGCATTGTGCTTCTCTCTGTAAGTTTCAGATTATTTATGGATAAATGAAATGTGATAGATAAAGAGAAATAAGCAAAGCTTCATTTTGCTGCTTGGTCAGAAACTCCCTCAGCAGAATAAGCTCCATGAGAGCAGGTATTTTGGTTCTCCTTTGTCCATTGCAATCTTCCCAGTACATGCCTAGTGATAGTAGGTCCTCGATAAATACTCAATGAATGGGTAGATGAAGGAATGAATAACACAGGTTTCTAAAATGTTCAGGTCATCTATATTAGGAGTTTTGTGCATACATAGGCATTTAGAATTAAACATGAAATTATTACTCAGTTGTGACATATTTATCAACAAAAGTTCCAGAAGATGAAATTGAAAGCTTTTGGAGACATTATGATATCGACTCAAAAACAAACAGGCCACAAAAAACCTATCTTAAATCATTGTCTGAATCCACCCTTTGTACTATTTTCAAAAATGTCATTCTCTTTTCCTGCATAGCCAATATTACCCACAGGCGCACACTCCTGATGCATGCCTCTGGTTACAGTCTGCTTGACTGAAGTAGCAGAAGGGCCCATTCAAATGAGCCGAGTTAGCAGAGTAACTGGAAAGACCTGGCTCTATAAGGAACTCTTGGTAGTTGCCTACACTGCAAGACCAAAACAGTGATTCTCAACCCTCCTTAGAAACCCCGGGGGACTTGGGGGCTAAATGGCAGGAGTCCCTCCCCAAACCAGCTTCTGGGATGGAGATCAGGTGGCGAATCACTTGAATGAAGTAGACCTCATTTAAACCTGCCACCCTTCAGTAACTTATTTTAATGGCTTTGTGGTAAGACTATAAACCTGGTATATCTATCCTTTCCTTGAGCTTTGAAGCGTACGTGTATTGACAAATTCTCCCTTGAATCCTCTTTAGTGGAAATTTACAAAAATGGTGGCAGCGTAATTGGCAGATTGTTTTTCAAAGAAAGGGATAATGCAGTATTAGCTCTCAGTTTTTGGTTATGGAATCTCCATTGATGCTAAGAGCCATCTGGTCCCAGTGCATTTATGGGAAGCATTTTTAGTAAGGGCTTTTAAGCTTGTATTTCATTAATAGGCAATTAGGAGTGGATTTTAAAATACAAAATTTGACTGGATTATAAAATGTCATGCTTTATCAAAAGTGATTGTGTTGGGAAATTTAAGAGCCACTAAAAAGTATATGAAAATGAAAATGGCACTGCCCTCCTATTTCCTTTAACAGGAACCCCAGGATTATGTGTGTCTACAGTGTCTACAGTGTCTAAAATAACACTGTCACACCATAAAGGTACAGTTGTCTGTACCTTTTATTGTCCTTATGCTACATTACTCTGCAATCTGTCATTTAATAATGGCTCCTTAAAATTAAGATAGTTGATACGCCATTAGTAAGATTAATCAGGGTTCATTTCAGCATACAACCTATCTGTCATCCTTTAGATACAAGGTTTGCATCACTCTATTTTAGTAAATATTGAATTCATAAGAGAAAGACTGAAAGGCTTATCAGGCTTGTTGAGTTTTATGTTGTTGAATGGCATATTCTCAACATGTTGCACCTGAAATTTGTTTTTATTTCCTAACTGATGAAATGTTCTGCTTTATAAATAAGTGCCCCTTAACCGATTGATGTCTGTCAGTAAAGGTTTTATTTCTAGCTTACTTCTTTGTGGGTTTTACTTTTGAGTCATGTAGTTCATTTGTGTTAAAATAGAAAACTTCTTTTCTTGGTCTTGTTTTCACTTCATCTTCTTTTCCTTTACTTCTGTTGGATTGTATGAGTCAGAGAAAAGCTGCTATTATTTCATATTCTCTGATATTTCAAATATTAAAGTGAATAATAAGCATTGTAGGCAGAGGTAATTGAAGCTTTCAGTTATGTCCTGACTGCCCGAAAGGGCTGTCTTTGTGTAGAGCAGCGTAAGCGGGAGTAGTTTTCCCATTAGCACCAAGTGTTCTCTCTTCCCTGGAGAACTTCAGTAGTGTATTTGCTGCATTCCTTCAGTCTGTATCTGTGACGAATAACAGCAATAAGCCCAGATGGAGTCACCGTCATCGCAGGGTTGCTAATAGTTATGTGAACACTGACCCCATTAGGATGTTTTTGCTTCAGTTTACCGTAAGGTAAACTTCCTGAACAAAACGTATGTGCTGATTTTAGGTAATCTTCTTTATACGTTTATTGCATGTCGTATTGTTTTGATTCTAAAAAAGTCATGATTTTCAGGTCTATTTCTTCTTCCTAATTTGTGTTGTGTAGAGTATCTGTTTTCTACTACTAGTGCCATGGGACCCTGTGCTTGTCATCCCGAGCACCTACCAGCTTTGCACACCCCTTCCCAAATAAGTCACTTCTTTTTTTTTTTTTATGTTATGTTAGTCACCATACATGACATCATTAGTTTTTGATGTAGTGTTCCATGATTCGTTGTTTGCCTATAACACCCAGTGCTCCATGCAGAACGTGCCCTCTTTAATACCCATCACCGGGCTAACCCGTCCCCCCACCCCCCTCCCCTCTAGAACCCTCAGTTTGTTTTTCAAGTAAGTCACTTCTTTCAATTCTTGAAATTATTACCTGATGGCCTAGAATTATAAGCATATGGAATAGAGGTTTTTTAAATTTTGTTTAATGGAAACAAATACAAGTGAATTTAATTGAAGTGGATTTAACTTCTGCCACAAACATGAGTTTTTTAAAGTCAAGAAGATCTACGGTAGAGTCCTTATTCTAACACTCATTGTCTGTACATCTTTGGACAAATTAATCTCCAGGCCTCAGTTTCCGCATCTGTAACGTAGGGGTAACGATCTCTCTGTGCTGTGGTGGTTGTGTTAAATGAGATCACTAAGTGAAAGTCTCTGTGCCCAGTGGTATCAGGTGGCCTGCTTGCTCCCCATGTTCTCCACATCACCACCTGCCCTGCCTATTCTTCCTTAGCCCAGGTTTCTCCTCCATGCTTCCTCTGATACTCCTGGAATTAAGTTTCCCTGGTCTTTAAGGTCTTAGAAGAAAAGCTCCAAGAGTAATACTTGGTTTCTAAAAGGCTTAAACTCTCTCTCCATGACTGTGGGCTAGATGGTTTGGAAATCTTGCGAGAACCCTGCCAATGGTATCAGGAGAAATCTAGGAGCAGCCAATCCTGGAACAAAGGGTTAGTGACCATATGCCGTCCCGGACAGCAGCGCCTCAGCATTCAGGGAGTAGAACTTGCGCGTGTCCGACCTCAAATGCCCACAGACTTCACTAGTGATTTAGGATATCCAGTAAATAACAAGCCAAGAACCCCACCTCAGGAGATGGCCCGGGCAAATATACCAGTAACGTAAGTATGTCATCACCATATTCAGAGTCAAAAGTTAACATTTATTGAATATCTTCTACAGCAGAGTACCATGCTAAGCAAAGGGGAAATATGCATTTGTAATAAGAACAAGAGCTAGTAATCAATGAGTTCTTGCTATGCACTAAGAATTACATTAAACATTACATTCTATAGGAGGAACCTCTGTTAATTCCCATGGGGATAGTATGAGATAGAGGAGTCCACATGCCTAAAACTTCTGTTACTGGAGTGGATCAGAAGGGAAAAGAAATCACTGTGGGCAGGGGTGCTCCTGGGGAAGGTAGGATTTGAGCTGTATCTTGAAGATGAATATGATTTGGGGAAGCAGCAAGGAGGAGTTAGGAGTTCTTGACTAGAAATATCTAAGTGGGTGAGGTAAGGGTACTGTTTATGAATTAATCTCATTTGTTGAGTGTTTGTATTTACGTAAACCATCATGTGTGGCACATCCAACAACTCATTGTCTTCAGCAGGTATCAGGTTTGTTTATTTTTTTTTTTTAAAGATCTACATTCTGAGTTGTTTCTCTCTTTGAAGGGGGTGTTCAGGTTCAGCAATATGTGGCTACACCCACTCACTTCCTCACTTCCTCTACTCTTGCATCTCAACTTTTCAGGAGCAGAAACAGACTTTCTAGATTTTGGCACGTCTGAATGATGTGGTTTCCACTTATCACTTAGGCCTGGAGCACCTGCATCTCTGGCTTTTTAAAGGAAAACAAGCCCTTTCTAGGACTAGTTCCTGCCACACCTCATTTTCCAAGTGCAAAAGCATCAATCACCTCCCTTATTGCCCCTGTGTGGCTAGTCCTCTCCTTTAACATAGTATTCCCTCATATGAATAGACCATAATTTATCTATTCCCCTATTGAATTTTAGGTTGTCTCTGATATTTTGCTATTACAAATAACAGTGCAGTAGCCGTACTCATGAGTGTATCCATGAATACAAGTATGAGAATTTCTCCAGTATAATAAACATAAAAGTGAAATGGGTGGTAAGATATTTATTTTTCACTTCTACTAGATGTTACCAGATTGCTCTTCAAAATAGCTATACTATTTATGTCCCTCAACCCATGCACCTGTGTTCCTATTTTCCACATGCCCAAATATGTGCACTGGATAGGTTTTTACTGATCTGATGGGTAGAAAGTGGTATCTTGATTTTATTTGTATTTTCCTGATGATAAGTGATGTTGAATATCTTTCTAAACATTGATTGGCCATCTATGTTTCCACTTCTAGCATCTCATCTTTATTATATGTTTCATATATTGGAGGTTTGCATATAATGCCAGTTATGAAAGGGTTCTAGCATATATGAACTGCTGATTTATTGTTTAAGTCAAGTTCTAGATAAGAGACCTTCAGGAGTGATAGTTTTTAAAAATATTTGTTTTGTTTTGTTTTGTTTTTCCAAAAAATAAAAGCACAGTGGAGTAGGCCAGAAGGGTCTCTTGGGTTTGGACAGAGAAATGGAGTGTTTTGACAGGAGCCTGTGACATGATAGGAGACATTGTAGTGGTTCATTTTAGACAAGGGACGGGGACTTCCAGCTGAGACACGTGTACACACACAGGGGCAATAAGGGAGGCGATTGATGCTTTTGCACTTGGAAAATGAGGTATAGCAGGAACTAGTCCTAGAAAGGGCTTGTTTTCCTTTAAAAAGCCAGAGATGCAGGTGCTCCAGGCCTAAGTGATATGTGGAAACCACATCATTCAGACATGCCAAAATCTAGAAGGTCTGTTTCTGCTCCTGAAAAGTTGAGATGCAAGAGTAGAGGAAGTGAGGAAGTGAGTGGGTGTAGCCACATATTGCTGAACCTGAACATCCCCATTCAAAGAGAGAAACAACTCAGAATTAAACACGTGGATATGAAACAAATATCACAGTTCTATCTCAGACCTAGCTTGCTTTTAAAGTTGGCAAATTTGTTAGGGCATTTAGTTCCCATATTATAATGCTTCCCAAATCTCAGTCATTCATTAAACCACCTAATAATTTTTTTTCCACAAGTGTCTCTTTTTTTTTTTTTAAAAGATTTTATTTATTTGACAGACAGAGAGAGAGCACAAGTAGGCAGAGCGGCAGGCAGAGAGAGAGGGAGAAGCAGGCTCTCCCCTGAGCAGGGAGCCAGACGTGGGGCTCGATCCCAGGACGCTGGGATCATGACCCGAGCCGAAGGCAGCGGCTTAACCGACTGAGCCACCCAGGCGCCCCTCCACAAGTGTCTCTTGAACAATCATTACCTTCAGCCTTGTCCTAAGCAATGATATTCATGAATTCATGGACTTGATGTGCCTGTTATATTTGTCCTAAAACCCAGAAGAATAAATCAAAAACTGTTAGAATCAATGTATCATCAGTGTACTGTGTAAAAATTTGCCTTCATCAGAGTGTTTAGTCTACTTGGGTAAACACTGTCATAGAAAGGTTTCAACCCTCCTTCTGACCTGAATTTTTCTTATAATGCTCCAGTCTTTAGCCCAGGAGAACAAACTGAAAGTCTTCATTGGCCACTGTCTAATAAAAAACTAAACTGAGAGTCAATAAGTTTATGGAAGAGCAGTCAAAATACTGTAAACTTTTCTCCTGACAGGAAGATCACCCAGATGACAGAAAAGTTCAAATGTCCATCGTAATGCATTTATGCCCGAGGATAATGGTCTCAAGTCCTATGAGCAAAAATGTAATATGCGCAATTACACCCCATTCTCTCCCATTCATTGAGTCTATCAGGATTCATATGAGTGTGAATGACATCATTACAGGGATCAAGAGTGTAATTTATAAAGCATATCATTTGGAAAATTGGCAGTTTATTATAGTAAAAAAAAAAAATCACATGTGGTATTTCTCAAGTATCACAGCATTGTTTTGGTGGAGTCGTTGCTTTGAATCCTCTAAAATCTAAGAATTAAGCCAGCTTGGAGAAGAGTAGTGAGTGTAGGTCAGTGGTTAAAAGGAAGGACTTTGGGGATAGTTGGCCTGGTTCTCCACTTCTTGCAGTGAGAAGAAAATTCTAGGAGCCTTTGGGTTCTTTTATGTGTAAAGAGAAACAGTGTATTTGAGGAAATTGGTAACAGGAATATCAAGTAAGTGCTTGATAAAGTTTAACTATTGCAGTGTTGATTTCCCCAGCATCTTCACCTCATAAGGCTGTTGTGAGGATTAAATTAAATAATGACCATCAAAGCACATAACAGAGTACATACTAACATAGTTACATAGTAACGATCAGTAAAAAGTAAATGCTGCTACAGTTGTTACTGATATGGCTATTGTTACTGGTACTATGCTTACTGCTACCACCTTCTTTGTCATAATGGTGTCTCATCAAACTGTCTGTACTAAACTATGCATTGGTGTGACTCCTCAAACTACACTGAAGAAAGTAAAAGAAACAGCCCTTGCAATTATTCATATTGTCTATGCACTGATTCTCGAAGAGTGGTTCCCAGGCCAGCAGCATCAGCATCCCCCAAGAACTTGTAAATCCAGATTCTCAGGCCCCACCCCAGTCCTACTGAATCAGAAACTCTAGGAGTGGGGCCCAGCAATCAGTGCTTTAACAAACTCTCCAGGTGACTGTGATGCATACTTAGGTTTCATAACCTCTGGTCTAGTGTAAGGATGGTATTACATTTTTAACAGTTTTGCTGAGATAAAATTCACATACACCTACCATGCCATACCATACCATACCATGCCATAAAATTCATCCATTTAAGGGTGAAGGGGAGTTAGAGGTATAGAATCAATTACTCAGGGGATAAAAGATAAAGCATAGGGAATCTAGTCAATGATATTGTAGTAGTGTGGTATGGTGACAGAGGGTAGCTACGCTGGTGGTGAGAACAGCATAACATAGAGAGTTGTCAAACCACTACATTATACACCTGAAACAGGTAACATTGTGTTTCAACCATATTTCAATTTAAAAAAAAAATAGAAAATATCCCATGAAATATATGAGATATATTTATATCAAAAACTTCTTGTTTATCTGAAGTTTAAAAAGAAAAAATTCATACATTAAAATTGTACAATTCAATAGATTTTAGCATATTCACAAAGTTGTACAATCATCATCACAATATAATTTTAGAAAATGTTCATCACTTTTGCCTATTCTGGACATTTCACATGAATAGAATCATAGAATATGTGGTCTTTTGTGAATGACTTCTTTTACTTAGCACACTATTTTCAAAGGTCATCCATGTTGCAGGTATTTTTCATTACCTTGTAAAGTTCCCTCTCTGTGAATAGTCTTTGCATTCCTTTCTACAGCATTAATATTAGGTTTGTTTATGATTCTCCAGAACAACTCGAGTACGTGTGTACATTTGTATATGGGAATGGGGTAGCTGGATGTGATTGTGTGTGCATGTGAGTTTTAATTTCATGATTTCCCTTTTGTAGAGGCTCCTAAAAAGCTCACAGCCAATTCTGTGATCCATCTACTAGAAATAGATAGCATTCTTAATGGGCCTTTAAAAAAAATATAATGGCCTCATTCCTAATTTCTTTTTATGATATAACCCTTGCATTTACTGTTTCTTCCCCACTTTTCATTCTTGATATCTTACTGAATTTTATGTATCCATTTAAACTGCCTTAAATTCTTTTTAAAACAAGGCAGGATTTAAATACCTAAGAATAAAACCACATAAAGCATCCCCTCTACCCTAAGCTGAAGACTTCTAAATCTATACTTAGCACTTGTCAAATCAAGTTGAATAATACTGATTTATAGGTTTTTCAAACTGCAAAAAAAAAAAAAAAATTCAGTCTCTTACATCTGAATTTATGTGTTTTCAAAGTGATATCTGTCCTCTCAACTATTTGAGAAAATAATAGCATTATATTTTTATATGCTTCAGAGTTTGCAAATCACCTTGACTGCTCTTTTGCTCTGGAAAATAGGAATACAATAGATATCATCCTTTGTTCAGTTTCTGTTCCATAATTTAATTTTATAACATGAATTCAGAGATGGAGTGTTTATAACACAGTTTTATTTGATTTTGTGGTATTTTTTTTTCTTGGAAAGACTGGAACAGAAGTGAGAAAACGGCATATTAGAGCTGTCAAGAGATATAATTTTTGCCAGAAAAGAATAAACAAATGCCTTCCTCTTCATGAGAACAAACTGATCTTATAGCAGCTGCTCTTCAAATAGATACATGTATTGAAAACTCCACCATCTCTAGTCGCAAAAAAAAAAAAAAAAACCATTTTCCAATAAGATAACAAAACCTCACGTGCCTACATGCAAGGTACATATGATTAAATAGTACATGGTCATAAAATCAGAGGCAACAGAGGCAGCCGTGGGTCCAGCTTGACCACGTGAGAAATGCGTGGTTGGAAAGCCCAGACTCTGGCAAACCTTTGCTGAGTTTAATCTTTTTTTCCTCAGTGGTTTGACTTCATAAATACAATTTTATTGTGCACGTTAATAAGTTAAAGGTCCCTAGTGAATTGTGTGGTTCCTGAACAGACAGGAGAGACTGTACATAATTGAAAATTAATTCTAAATAATGGTGCTTTATTTGGGGATTAAATAAATCTATTTTTAGCAAGTAATACAGTTTGATATTCATGTAGTCAGTTATAATCCCCCCAAATGCAATCCTTAAAGTTCTTTTATAAATTTAAACTTTACATTACTGAGGTTATGGTTTCAGACCGTAATGGAAAATAGAAATTGTTTTCCATTTCTATTTCTGCCAAGTAAAAGAAAAGTCATGTTCCTTTGCAGTCTGCTTTATATAATTTTAACATAAATGTGTGGATGTTTATTTTCCACCTTTGCCCACACCCCTTGAAGAACAAAAGAAGGATGTACTCTCTTGGTGTGGCTGCTGGGAATGAAAAGAATATTAAGTATTTTTAAAAGCCTTCAGAATTTGGGGATGTTGGCATATAGGTGCTAATTAAAAAATCAATTTATGTGTATTTAAAAATTTTTAACTTTAATTTGAAAGTTAACAACTGCCTTTTGAATATCCTTCTCTTGAGCTAAATGTCAAAATGGTATTAGTACATGTTGCCAATATCTTGCTAAACTCTGCTAATTTCCTCCTGGAGTTTGGTTCGTAATGGAAGCAAAATTTTGGTTTAACTAATTTGATCACACTGAGAAAAAAGAAAACTGAAAGAATCTTGAAAGAATCTGAAACCATGTGTGTGGAGGGTAGGAGGGAAAAAGTTTTCTCATTTATATGGAGTTTGATGAGGTAAAGGCATGCATCAACTTTCATTTCTATGAAATTCTTCCTATTTCTCATGGCTGGGCCCCCTGGGCCAGGGTGGATGGGGGGAGGGTCTTCCAGGCAAACAGTGCTCCCTCCCCCTTACAGAGACAAGTCTTCTGCTTCTGTACATCATCTAGACTGATATTTTCCCCAGCAGCTAAAAGAGAAACTTGCCACGAGGAAGGTAGTGTGCACTCCCCATAGATGTTTATTTCTCCTTGAAGGAAAATGCTAGGTGATCTGATATTCTTGCCATGTCTCTGCAAATAAATAAATAAATAATGAGCAACTGTTGAAGCAGTGGTGTTATTCACATGTAAAGAAACTTCTTGCACCATTATCATCACGTGGCCTTACATCTCCATTGACGCCAAGATAGCTAAAGGCAAAATATAGTATTTTGACATAAGATAAATATTTTATTGAAGAATCTGAATGTGTGATTAACACTGATTTTTTTTTCATTTCTGTCAGAATAGAGGTCTATAAATATGCTTTTCCTGTTGAATCACTGTTGGAAGGGAAACGAGATATCTTCTGGCCCAATGCTTCACAGTGTTTTATGTTAATGAATATATGCCTAATAAAATAATTATCTTTTAATCTGGATATTGTTCTTAAGTTGATGACTAGCCCTTTAGCTAAGTTTTGTGGGAGGATTTTCAAAGGAAAATTCTGTACCTGGCATCTGCTGTGGTGGTGGGTAAGAGCAGACATGCTGGAGAATGACAGGGTATTCCCTCCTTGGGTCTGAACTGGGAGAAGATATGCTTCTCAGAGCAACAGCAAGACTTTATACAGAATTACAAGAGCAAGGTTAGATCTCTGTGTTTGAGGAAATAGTGTAAAACCACTTCAGAGAATAGTCTAAAGCCACTTTTTCTTTTTTTTGACAAAATGAATTTTGCAGCCTTGCAGGACTTATGATCCAAATAAAGTAACTGAAATGGAAAAGTGAATTGCAATGAATCTTTTTAATGTTACTCTTTGACTTACTGTGAAAGCCTAACTATAGATAGTAGTTATATATATATACATACACATACATATATATCTGTGTGTATAGATATATGTATATAAACATATACATAACATATATATACAAAAATATAAGTACTGTAACATATACCTAATTTATTTTTATGTTCATTTTGCTTAGACCTAATTTGATCTTGTTCGTAAAGTGCACCTCCATTCAGATAATCCAATCATTATGACTTATGAGAGATGTGCTTATTCTTATACTCCTATTTGGGCCAGTAAATTTAATATTAAGTAAAAAAAAATGTAATATGAAGTAAAAATATATCTAACAGCGTGTGTCTCATTAAAATGAGACAAATTAAGAAAAAAAGAATACCTGGAAGTTGACACATCAACTTCCCCTAAATATGCCAAGCAGATGACTTTGCTCATTATTTTCATGGATTGGCGAAGGGCCACAAGCTTTAGGTACAGAATAAAATATTATCTTTCAAGCCTTCATGCTGTTCTCCTAAAAAATCAGTTTTCAAGCTACTTCATTTCTGTGCATTTGTAACTTTTCATATTAGTGGTATTTTAAGACTGCAGTATTTGAAAAGGACCTTAGAGATTACCTAGTGACCCTGCCAACCAAGGCAGGAATTCTATGTACAACCTCTCTGACAGATTGTCAGCTAACCTTTACTTACACATGCCCAGTAGCAGGGAGTCTGTTCCTTTGCGTATCAACCCATCTTGTGTTTGGACGGCTATACATTTTATAAAACTTATCTTCATGTTAAGCTGACATCTGTCACCCAATAACTTCCAGTTGTTAATCCACTCATCTGTTTGGATCAACATAGAGTACATCAGTATCTCCTTCCTTATGTCAGCCTGCAAGGATTTGAAAATCGTTGCTGTGTTCTGCTTAATCTTTCAATCCCCTTATATGTCAAAGTAGATACAACTCGTCCTGCCCTCCTTGAAAGATATTGCCACCATCTCTCAAAGCATTCTTTGTTTTAAATGCCCTATATTTATAAATAATTACATGCAAAATTGCATTTTATGTTCTACATGTAACAGGAAGAACACAAAGTAAAATAAGACAAAGGTCTGTATTTCCCTACTCCCTCCCTTCCTTCTTTCCTTCTTTTCCCTTCCGTTATAAAATGCTTACTGTATTTTTCTAGGCAGTTTACAAACATGAACTCCCTTAAACCTTATTTTAAACCCTATAGATTAAGCCTGTAATGAGGAAACAGCCACAGAGAGATTAAAGGACTTGCTCAAGTCTGCACAAGTAGGAAGTGGTAGAATCAGGCCATCTTCACGTCTGTGCTTCTAAGAGCCTTGGCTCTCTCTCTTAATCTATGTTTAATCTCTTTGTTCCAGGGTCCATAAATTGTGTGACCCTTAGAACTTTGTCTCACTGTGTAATAAGTGAAAACATGTAGTCCTTTGTCATATACACTGCTGTCTAGGAAGGTTTCTCCTGGCTCTACTGAGATGATTGATATTTTGTAATGAAATATAAATGTATATATTTTTATCCTTGACAGCCTTGCCCCTAAGAAAGTATGATGGCCCCATTAAAAATGTTCTTGGCTTTAAGAAATGGGGCTCAATTTTATGATAGAACATATTCTTAGCCTATGATACCAAATTAATAGGTAATTGAAGAGCCCTGTAACTAAGTAAATAAACAAATATTTTAAAAAGGTGTTCCATGGGGCACTTTCTCTGGGCATGGTGAAATACCTATATTGGAAAATCATGGAAGGTGCAGAACCAGAAATTAGTCATGTGTACATAGCATGTAGCGATTCTAGAACCAATCTGTGGCTGCTTCTTAGACTAAATCAGACCACAAAGTCTTAACCAAGTTTGAAAATTGGCGAGAGAGACCATTTGGACTTGGTTCAATTTCACTTTGGTTCCCTGATGAACAAGCAGTGCAATGATGTCAAAGAGAACAGGATGCTGGTGAGCAGTTGCACTTAACTCAGCACCTGCTTTCTCCTCCTGAAGGCCCAAAGCACAGGGATGGGAAAGTGAAGGGAGAGATTAAACCCCTGAGTAACTCTACATTATGTCATCTTTGGGGCGCAGCCATCTCTCCCTCAAAGGTCTACTTACCAGCACAGAAGGCAGATTTACAGCATGATGATGACCTACTGTGTTCTTCTTTCTGCAACATGGGGACTGCATAGGCTGACCTTGGTTGACCATAATTATTTTTTTATTTAAAAAAATTTTTTTTCTAGTAAGTATTTCTTTAAAAATATTTCATTCACCATAAGGAGTAGATGGCTCTGAATATTCTCTTACATCAAAGAGGGAAGCAATTTTTGAATGCATGTTATTTACCAAGAATCATGGTTTATATTGAAATTACATATATGGGGATGCCTGGGTGACTCAGTCGGTTAAGCTTCCGACTCTTGATTTAGGCTGAGGTCATGATCTTAGGGTCGTGAGATCCAGTCCCGTGTCAGGCTCCATGGAGCCTGCTTAGGATTCTCTCTTTCCCTCATTCTCTGACTCTCCCCCACCCCACTTGCACACATGAGTGCACTCTCTCTCTTTCTAAAAAAAAAAAAAAAAAAAAAAAAAGCAGAAGGAAGGAAGAAAGAAAGACATATGAACATGATGTGTTCCTGGTCCTGAAGAAGCTCAAAGCCTATTGGGAGAGAATCACATGCAAATAAATAATTACGGCTTAAGTTTTTATGATATTATATATAAACTGCTTTGGGAAACCTAGATAAGGGAGGAGTTAATTCCCACAGGGACTGTGGGGCACTGTTATGGCTGCAGAGAGAAGGTGACCTTAAGTTGGTATTACAAGACAGGTAAATTGAGAAAGAACACATTCCACCCACAAGAGACTTTGAAACTATTGGTTACTCTAGAAATTTCAGCATGTTTTGCTAGAGGCTAAGATTCGGATATAATGACAATAAATATTAAAAGTAGATCACTTTATCAAGTTATACTCTCTGAGAAAGCAGTGACCTTAAGAAAAACTAGAGAAGTGACTTTTATAAGTATCCACAGTTAGGAGCCCTTATCCCTCCACAAACACATCAGTTTCGTAGGAGATTCTAACCAGCCTGCACTTTTCCCCTTTGTAACTGGTTTCATCAGACTGAGGCAGGCAAGACAGTATATTTGGGCTAGAAATCCCTGACGCAATCAAAAACTTAATCTCTCCTATTAGTGTCAATTTTAGTTGACCTTCTCTCAAGACTCATAAACACCATTACTGCTCAACCCAAATTAACCTCCACCCTTTATTCCTAGATTGAGGGAAAGCTGTGTTAGAACCAGATATCTTGCAACAGATAATCATAAACTGATTCTGCCCAAGAGCCCTCCCTACTGGTTTTAATATGGGATTAAACTGTTTCAGCAATATGAAAAATATGCTTCTGCAAAATAGAATTTCATTTTAGGGTTTGTATTTTATTTTTCTTAAATCTCAAACCTTTCTTGTCTTGAGTATTTCATCATAATTGTTAAGCAAGAGTGGTATATGAATTCTGCAGTGCTTTAAACATAATATTGAACCAAAGAATATCTAGCCTTTTGTTCTGTTATATGCTGTTGGAACAAAGAACAGATTGGATCTAAAATAGCTTCCTCAAAGATACTCTAAGGAAAAAAAGAGAAAAAAGGCACAATCTGAGAAATAATAGCCCAGTGATATAGTGATGTTCATTTTAACATCATTTGTGAAAAAGAGGGATTTTTTTATTTGAGTCAGGCCATAAATCAGAATTAGTCCTAATTTGCAAGTCAGTATAAACTGATTAAAATATCAAATCAGGGGGCGCCTGGGTGGCTCAGATGGTTAAGCGTCTGCCTTCGGCTCAGGTCATGATCCCAGGGTCCTGGGATGGAGTCCCGCATCGGGCTCCCTGCTAGGCGGGGAGCCTGCTTCTCCCTCTGCCTCTGCCTCTCTCTCTCTCTCTCTGACTCTCATGAATAAATAAATAAAACATTTTTAAAAAAATATCAAATCAGTATACAAATAACCATTACTCTAAATCTCTGTTGTGCTAATGAGCTTCTGATATTTACTAAGGTTAAGGCACAATCAATTCTAATCAAATGCATTTATTTTTTGAGTAACTAGCATGGATATGGCCCAAGTGAGGGACACTGTCAGAAAGAGCAACGCTTGGCTCTCTTGAGGGACCTTGACTCAAATGGTATTTTAAATATGATTCTTTAGTATAAGGCACATTAGGTACATAAAATATGTTCTTTGTCCTAAAATAACTCCAGTCTGATAGGAGAGACAAGACATACACAAATAAAGAAAATGCAGGGCTGCATGTGGTGAATGCCATCTGGTTAGATCCAGAAAGTACTCTAAGTGTTCACAGGAGGCCAAGATCCTCTGACACTCATTTTGCCTAGAGCATTGGAGCTGAATCTTGAGGAATAATGGACTGAAAAAAATATATATATTTTTTTAAATTCCTATTAAATCTTTGGCACCATAGATTCTAGAAATGTTCACTAGGAAGCAAAAAGAGCACTGCACAAGGGAAGAAGAAAGCAAATTTTGATATAATATAAGCATTGTTAATGGAATATTACCAGTTCCAGATTTTATGCCTTCCTTTTTCTTGCCTGTGGCTAGGGAAGAATTTCCATTATCTGTATACCCAGACAAATTTATTTCTGGTTTGGCTTAGGAGCCTTTGCTAATGTTCATGTCAGTAAACACTGACCTCTTAATTTCAAGTCCAGCACTGAGATTGCATGCGTCAAATTGTCTTTTATTACTGGAATAGCTACTGAGACTTTATTTTTTTTGAATCTTAAGTGGAAATAGATAGACGTGGCCAGTTACTTGAAAGAACCTTTGCTTTAGTTCTCATCTTTGATCACTAGCCAATATTGGAAAGGAAGAATAATAAAGATTGTGTAAGTGGCAGCCAATGAAGAATTTGACCATAGATAAATTTTCTGTAACTTTATTTTTTTTACATTTTTTGAAGATTTATTTATTTATTTTAGAGAGAGAGAGAGAGCATGAGCAGGGGGAGGGGCAGAGGGAGAGAGACAAGCAGACTCCGCACTAAGTGGGGAGCCCGAAGCAGGGCTCCATCCCAGGACTCTGAGATCATGACCTGACCTGAAATTAAGAGTCCCAGGCTTAACCAACTAAGTCACCCAGGCACCCCGATTTTCTGTAACTTTAGAATAAGGCAAACAGATAAAAATAATGCAGATAAAAAGATCTTATGGCTGGTTTTTAACATCCTCATAATAAAATGCAATATTTTTATCATTACAAAAGTTCCTGTGAAATGTGCTGTATTTCATAATTGTGGGTTTGTTATGCGATGATGTATTTATAGTTTTCCATCTGTAATTAGTTATTTCCATGGTGCCTGTCAGTCTGGAATATGGGTACCCTGATATCACAGAACATAATAAACTTTAAGAGAAAAACTTGTTAGTATTTTTCACCTCTCGATCATTCATGTGGTTGACAAGTGAGAGGTGAGAAAATTTTCTGAACAGAGCCTTTAGGGCTTCCAAGTAACCAGAATAGGACAAAAAGGGTGTTTCAGTTGCAAAATACAGCACAAAGTTGACTCATGTCTTTAATTTCCTCTTGTTACTAGTATTGTTTGGATTTCCAGAGGAGGCTAGAGGACAGTGGACTTCTGCCTTCATCAGTGTATCCTGTTACAACCGCGGACATAATATATTAACGATACCAACCCTCTGCAGTTTTAGATTTGCCAATTTAGTACTTGAGGCTCTTCATTTCCCTGTAAGATGTTTGTGTGTCTTTGGACTAAGTGGCTTCCAGTCATCTTTGGCACTTTATTACTGACCAAAACATCCAGTAATAGCTTCTTTCTGGAACCTGAAGTATAGGTCGTCCTGGGAATCAAAAGTCCTTGAGGCTGACTTTCTCCATTTCCCTATCACTTCCTTCCTTAGATTAAATTTTTACAGGTACCCAGCATCTTGTTCTTTTTATATAGTCTCTGTGCCATAAACCATTGCATCTCATTTCCTATTCAAAGGTGTCTCTGAAAGTCTAGCATTTTGGAAAAGGGAGATACCATTTAACAGTTTATCTTCTGTAGGCTGATTTTTTTTTTTTTTGTAAGCCAAATTTACTTAGGTAGCACTGTTAATAGTTTAAGTCTCTCTCATTTAAAAGAAAGCATTTCCAACTCAAACTATTCATAAACTACTAATTGCTTTTGTTGTTGTTGTTAAAGGATTCACATGACTTCGCATAGAATGAAACTTTGAATAAAAAAAAGAAATATTTGTAGAAAATCAGATTTAGGGGCACCTGGGTGGCTCTGTCAGTTGAGTGTAGGAGTCTTGATTTCTGCTCAGGTCATGTTCTCAGGGTGGTGAGATCAAGCCCCACATGGGGTTCTGGGCTCTGCTTCTCTCTGTCTCCTCCTCTCCTTCTGCCCCAACCCCCCCCCCGCCACCACACACACACACACACACTTTCTCTTTCTCTCTCTAAAAAAAATAAATAAATCTTGAAAAAAAAGAAAATTAGATTTATACAACCTTGAACAAATACTATTTATAACACTTATGATTTGAAATGACCACTTTATTGCTAATCCTGATGACCCAGAATATAATGTGTTCCTTTGGTTAACTCAGATACCTCTGTAATTCCCTTTTTGTACTCTTTTAAAGAATTTAATGGGTATTATCTCATCTAGCCTTAAAACATACACACACACACACACACACACATAAGATTTAGAGAAAGGATAGAAAATAACTTTCCTAGTTGACAAAGACCTGCTTTATTTTACGAATGTGGGGTTGACAGTTGTATTTACCATGGCCTCTTCTGAATGTAAAGTCTGGAGTCCATCTCTACCTCAGAGTCATCTTTTTCTTGCTGTATGATAAAGAGGTTTGCAGAATTTGAATCCCCTTTTAGGTTTGTCTTAGGAATCAGTGATTGTCAATATTAACAGTGGTCTATTTAACCATCAAACCAACTTTAATGCACTGTGCTATTGAAAATGAATGCAGTATCATTAGCCCCATGGTTCCTGTGACTTGCAATTATAAATACACAGAGTAAGTCCACAAGAACTATTTTTGAATTAATGAGGCAAAATAAAAGATCTAGAAGGTTCACACTAGTGAATAGATTCATGCACACACACATGCACACACACTTGGTCACTCTTATGTCATAAAATGCTTAGTAGGCTATCTTTAGCTGATGACTACGGTTAAAATTAGCTGACTTTGAAATATCCGTTCAAGTTCAGTAGAACAGATTGTTCTAAATAAGGCAACACAGGTTTAGAGACCTTCATCTATTCTCGTTTTACAGACAGTACATAAAAAAGATGGCATCCCTTAGGTATAGTATTATCTCCATCTCCTAAATACTTTGTGCCCAACGATGTCATTATCTGACTGTGGATATATTTAAGTATGATTTAGGAATCCTTCGTGATTATCCAGCCTCATAATCACAGCACTAGTTTTAGTAATGAATCAGAAAATATTAAAATAAATGTTGCAAATCCTTAATCCAGGCAAGCAGACACTCACAATTAAGTCAGTTCTCAATGAAAGAAAAAAAAAAAAAAAATGACTCTCTGGCCTGTCTGTGGAAGTATCTGAGTTTTAGATTACCGTGTGTATGTGTGTTGTGAACTATCCCAAACTCTGTGTTTCCTGCCCCAGAGACAATCGCTCTCCCTATCATCGTGAGTTCTCTTCCCTAAGCAGCACAGTAGGGATAACAAAACCCATTTCAGTCTCTTAAGTTTAATTCCCAGATGGAACTTGAAATGAGGCTGTAATGAACTTGAACTTGCAGCAGTGATCATCTCATGCATGCATATAAAAGTGTTCAGATACAGTTGTGGCGTTTCCTGACACTACTCTGAGGACATTCGCTTCTACAGAAACAGATGAAAAACAGAGTATACGGCTTAGCATGTTACTACATTGAATAATGTCCATGGGGAAGTCAGCCAGGTTTTGGTGTATCTTATTTATATATAACAGAGCATAATAGAACAACATAGAGCATGATCAGAGGATTTTTTTAATGACCTATAGAACAACATTTCCATTAGAAATTTCTAAATTGATGCATAGAAATGTTTAGCAAGGTTATCTGAAGAAAATATATGAAGGCAGAGATGGATGGTATATGATAATATATCACTAAATACATTTAGTGATAGGTTGATTAAAATGATAAAATATTTCTAAGAAAAAGAACAGATGTCTCCAGTGTCCAAATAACTCCCTAAAACCATTTAGGCTTTTAGGAAGACGCCTTCCTTCAGATGGCTATCCTAGGCATCATTTAGTATTCTATTACTAAAGTACGAAATTACATTCTGTGGACATGAGTGAATGATTGTGCCTACTTATACATTTTATAGGCCAGAATTCAAGTAGGAATAAGTTAAGCCTCAAGGGAATGAGAGAATGGTTGTTAAAGCCTAAGTCAGAGGTGAAAATTGACACAAGAAAGACCTGTATTTGGATTCTTATTGTAACATTCTTGCTCTCTGGTAGAGGTTGGCAGTTAGTAACTCACTGCCCTCCCACAATTTTCTAGAGCTGGTTATATCTTCCATGATTCCTGGAAAAGAAATTGAGGGATTCAAGTAAATTCTGAGTTAAATGCTCAAGCCTATCTACAGTATTTTTTGAAAAGCTAGGCCATGACTGCAAGTACAATTGTAACTTTTATTTATGTGAGGATGTGGTGGTCCGCAATTAGGACAAAGAATACAAGGCAAGATTTCTCATTTTTCCTAACAAAATACCAACAATGGCCCCAATGTCACTAGAAATGGACAGATTTTCTTTCTGTTAATAACACAGAATGTCAGCATCCACATAGTGTCTGCCTGAGATTAAGCATTACCATTTCTCACCAGATTTCTTCTCCTTACTGCTTTCTGGAAGCTCACCCTCTGAGTAGCTGCCAAAATTCATGTTTCAAAACAGAAATCCAGGGCGCCTGGGTGGCTCAGTCAGCTGGGTGTCTGTCTTCTGCTCAGGTCATGATCCCAGGATCCTCGGATCCAGCCCTGAGTAGGGAGCCTGCTTATCCCTCTCCCTCTGCCCCTCCCCCCTGCTTGTGGTCTCTCTCTCTTTCTCTCAAATAAATAAATAAAATCTTAAAAAAAAAAAAAAAAAGAGGGCGCCTGGGTGGCTCAGTTGGTTAAGCGACTGCCTTCAGCTCAGGTCATGATCCCAGGGTCCTGGGATCGAGTCCCGCATCGGGCTCCCTGCTCTGCGGGGAGCCTGCTTCTCCCTCTCCCACTCCCCCCTGCTTGTGTTCCCTCTCTCGCTGTGTCTCTCTCTGTCAAATAAATAAATAAAATCTTAAAAAAAAAAAAGAAAGAAAGAAAAGAAAAAGAAAAAACAGACATCTGGTCAGTCCCCTACTTGCTTAGGAACTTTTCAGTGGTCTGTCCCATGACCATTGCCCCCCTGGCCTCTTCTCTCTCTATAGCCCTTTTCCTCTCCACCAATCCCCCAGATCCTTGAGGACATTGTCCTTTGCACACACCATCTGTCTCTGCTGTGCTTCTACCTCCTCCTACCTCCTCTGCCAATTAAACTGCCACATATTATAACAACTACCTTGGATGATACCTCTTATGTGATGCTTCATTGTTCCTTTCTCTATGCTTGAGTGTTACTGTATCGACATTCACTGTGAGATCTCGGTATCAGTATTGATTTAGATATCCTTTTTCCCTCTAGTCTTGGAGCCCTGAAGGCTGAAACAGTACTCATCTTTTTAGCATCTAATGCAATGCCTGGTTCATGGTGAACGGTGAAGAGTTAGAAATTCAGAATTAGAATTGTACAGTAAATGATGGAAAAGTTGAGGTAGCTCAGGTTTTAGGCTTAGAGGGTATCTAGGCCAATCCTCTCAAATAACTCTTCAGTTAAGTTTAGTTGCGTTGCAATACACACCATCGGTTTGTCAGAGCAACAAGCCCAGAACCTGTTTCCCTCAACACTTCCTCTGAGGCAAACCGGATGGTCCCCGTTTGCCAGATCCCTCCTTTATTAATACTCTTCCCTGAAAGGAGCCTTTCTTCCCAACAACTGTGTTTAAATCTTACCAATAGAGTTTCCATGCTTGTTTAGAAGCTCTAAAATGATTATATAGCACTTACAGAAATTCTGGGGAAAATAGGTTATTTGTACATGTCTTGTCTCCTGGGAATGTTTATATCTACAGATGTTCCCCAAAGTGGAATACACAATGCTTAGCACAATAAAATTAATAAATCATATTCTTAAAATATACATCTAGAGAATAACAAAAAATTGTTATGAGGGATTTTTTTTTATAAAGTACTTGAAAAAACTTTAAATATGATGGGAGTCTGATATAATAGTCTATTCTTTTTTTTTTTTTTTTAAGAGAGGGAGAGAAAGAGGTGGAGGAGGGGCAGAGGGAGAGAGAGAATCTTAAGCAGCCTCCATACCCAGCACAGAGCCCAATGAGGGGCTCGATCTCACGACCCTTAGATCAAGACCTGAGCTAAAATCAAGATTTGGATACTGAATCCACTGAACCACCCAGTTGCCCCTAATAGTCTATTCTTGATTAAGCTTTGAACAGGGACGCCTGGGTGGCTCAGTCGTTTCAGCATCTGCCTTCGGCTCAGGTCATGATCCCAGAGTCCTGGGATTGAGTCCCACATCGAGCTCCCTGCTCAGCGGGGAGTTTTCTTCTCCCTCTACCTGCCGGTCCCCTGCTTGTACTCTCTCTCTCTTTTTCTTTCTCTGACAATAAATAAATAAAATCTTAAAAAAAATAAGCTTTAAAAATAAAAAAAGAAAGAAAGATTTGAACATTGATTCCAAGGAAGTCAGAACAACATATTATTTCAGTATAGTATGTCATTTCATACTTTATTTAAACCAAAGCCATCCAAAGGAAAAAAAAAAAAAGAGAGAGAGAGAGAGAGAAAGAGAAATGAGAGCAGTGGTACTATCTTTACTTATAATATTAAAGTATCCACATTGCTTTCCTTATAATATTAAAGTATCCACATTGCTTTCCTTTAGTGATAGGTTCTCGGTGTACATGTTTTTAAGACAGCCCTGGATTTCATCCAATACCAAGTGAAAAGAAAATTGGAACATTTTATCCAGGTTAAAAATCAAGATAAAATGGCATCTAATCTAAACAGACATATATAAGAATAATACATTTTTGTCAGAATTAGATGATTGCACTGATTTTCTACCTACCTTTGTGAGACATCATGACTTTGGTGCGTGGATATTAATTTGAGTAAATGGTTTAGTTTTCTAATTAGCCTATGACTTTGTTTTCTGAGCTCTTGTAGGGCAACATTTCCTAATTCATGTTCCTCTGAATACTAGTTGCCTTTATGATGTTAAATAAGTGTTCCAAAAAAAGGAAAGTTTTTTAGTCTATATCTCCTCAGAATATCACAGAATATCACAATACATGTTATAAGACATAATGTTAAAGTATTAATATTATCAGTAATAAACAGTGAATAAAACCTAAGTATACATTTAAATGAATAATCATGAAGTGAATACCTGAGAAACAACTGCTTAGCGCCAAGAAATAGCATGTTTTCAGCTGCCAAAAGCCCCCACCCTTTTATATGTTGAAGTCTTGTGAAAATTCTATCAGAAATAAAATTGACTTTTGTTAACACTGCACATTCATCTATACTTATGGAACACAATATGGGAAAGTCATCTTAGCAAACTAGGCAATTTAAGCACAGCGAATTTTGGCCAGTAGATAAAATAAGGGCATTGTATTCAAAAAGAATATTTAATGAAAGTATTCACTGTATTCCTGACTGTAGAATTCTTCAGGGAATTAATGTTATTTTATAAAGATGTGCCTACTTATGGGAGAGTAGAGGGAAAACAAAGAAACCTATGTACTTGTTTTAATTTATACCAATATGCATTTGCTCCAGTTTCTATTTATTGACATAGAAGAACATGGGTTATACTTAAGTAATCAGGTAGTAGTTTCTGGAGAAATAAATTTTAAATAAGTAATTCCTAGGGAGTAAATAAGCTAGTTTAATAATAAAAGAGCAACCTCATTTCCCCTTAGAAAGTATTATGCATTTTAATAATTTAGTTTGCATCAAACCTAATTATCATTATCTCAATTATGAGAGATTGAATATTTATAATTATTCAAGGTACAAATATTTGAACAAAAATCTCTCTCTATATTAATGATTTTTTATTGAAAGTATTATAACAAAACATCATCAGAATTAAATGATTATTTCAGGTAGACTAAGATGAATGATAAGATTGACAGTTCTTTTGTGCTATGTATGATTATATGAGGCATGGAATAGAAACATAAGAGAAATAAGCATCATTAAATGTGTACTAATAAAAGCAAGAAAGGAATATTCTACAGGTAAAACATCTTTTGGTTAAAAAGTATCATACTGTTCAATAGCCCATCCAATTTGGATTTGTATGCATTGTTAGTATATATAAATCATAAGAACAAAATATTATTAGAAATAATGGTTAAATACTCTTTTTGAAATCACTACTGTGGACTGTAACTTTTATAAAGAAAATTCTGTGTTACACTGTATGTTTTTCATTAGCCATTAATAGAGAGATCTTGTAGATTATTTCATTGTCATTTATTCAGTGTATTTCAGTATGCATGACACCAATAATAATAGCTGCCATTTATTGAGTACTTAATATATGCAAGGCATGCTAAATATACTATTTGTGTGCATGTCTGCTTATATATATATGTGTTCATGTCAACCTATCTGTAACAATACTATTATCACCCCCATTGGAAAGAAGACAAAATAAAAGTTTAGCCAAATTATATAACTTGTCCAGGTGACATAGGTAACAAGAGGCAAAGCCACATTCAAGTCTAGGATTGTCTGACTCTCCAGTGTATAAACACCATGCTATATCGAGATATAGAATTACTGTATACTATGTACGATGGTATCTACTGAGAATTTTTTTGAAACTGATACTTTATACAATTATAGGAATGTATAGGCTAATAATCTGTATTTTGGTTTTTAATCAACCATTTACTTTTTATTAATCATTCTCAATGGGAAGTATTTTAAGATAATGAGAGTTAACAGCTAATCCTTGATTTACTAGAAAGGAATCCATTAAGATACAGTCCTCTAAAACAAAAGGATAAGTGTCCTGATAAATTTTGGCTTCATACTTGCATGTAGGAATCTTAGGTCACTATTAGATTAACTTTATTTACACAGAGTCAGTTCTTCGTGATCCCCTAAACAATTTCTTAGAAGCTAGTTTTCAAGGAATTACTGACTTTTATTTAGAAAAAGGAATTAAAAGAAGCAGGGTGCCTGGGTGTCTCAGTCGTGATCTTGGAGTCCTGGGATCCAGCCCCGCAACGGGCTCCCTGCTTGGCGGGGACTCTGCTTCTCCATCTGCCTTTCACCCCGCTCTGGCTCTGGCTCTCACTCTCTCAAAAAAATGAAATCTTAAAAAAAAAAAAAAAAAAAAAGAACAAAAGTAAGTATTTTAGCCATGTGGTTTAAGAGCTCAACACCACCACCTGACAAAAACTCATAAAATCAGCTCTTTAAATCAATGGCACTTCTCATGGGTATGACCTATGGACCTTTGCTAATTGATTTGTGGTTTGGAGTAATTAGATCTGACATCTGGACTGTCTTCATATTTCTTGGCACTTTGTCTTTTAATGAATTTTGCCAATTATCATTTATATTTTTGGCCATAAAATTAATTCCTGCCCATTGATATATTCACCTTTCTGGAAAGAAATATATGGGATGTCTATCACAGAACCACAAAACTCATATTTTAGCCAAGTGCAGCTATTGTAACAAGTCTTGAGTATCAATCATAGCTTATATGGTTGGATTTTATTGCTTGCATTTCTTCATTTTATGTTTCTCCTTCAGAATTTGTTATATATGATATATACCTCTTGATGTGGTCTCAACTGTCACTATTACTTTTTAATCCCGTATCGTCCTCCTCTTCCTTCGGTTTGACTCCCAATCCACCAGACCACTTAAACTGTTTGGTTGCATGTGACGGTTAACTACCTCCTTGTCAAAGCCAGTGATGTAAATAACAGTCTTATTTGTGTTAGACAGTGTTTCTCAAACCTGAATCCTGCACTTATCTCCTTAAGAAGAAATAATTATTGCATACCTTCCTTTCTGACAGAAACTATTTTTAGTACAATTTTACTTACATATGCCCAAACACAAGGCCAGGTAGAAATTCCCTATGCCTTTAGCTCTGATACAACTATAAATCAAAACAAATGGACAAGTTACATAAAACAAAACCAACAAAACTGAGTTAGCATAATTCATTTATTATGATCTGATACTATTTTGCTGAAGTTAAATCGCATATGACAACAGTTTTTAAGTTGCCTATGTTTTTCTGTGCTGTATGATACACTTCTGCCATGACTTTTTTTTTTTTTTAACTACTGTAAAACCTTTTTGGTAGCATGCACCATTATTTCAGTTTGCTGTTACTTAGCTCCAAAGCTTCATGGTGCATTAAGGCAATTTCTGTTGTTCTTTCACTGTCCATGACCATAGAGCCTAATAGTTGGGCCAATGCAAGTCATAAACAATCAGGCAAGTCTTAATTACTTGTCTGTTGACTGGAGCTCTGCCATTTCTTCCCGCCAATATGTCTTTTGGCTTTGACAAGTTCTCTCTGTCGTGCTGATCCTGTCCTATTTGCCTCACACCTTAATTATTTCAATATCCTCTTCACTGGCTTTTCTGCCTCCAATTTTTCTACTTCAGTCTACCCTGCAGAGTACCTTTTTTTTTTTTTTTTTTAAGTAGGCTCCACACCCAGCATGGAGTCCAACACAGGGCTTGAACTCACAACCCTGAGATCAAGACCTGAGCTGAGATCAAGAGTCAGATGCTTAACTGATTGAGCCACCAGGCACCCTACCCTGCAGAGTATTTTTAAACTGATCTTTATAAAACCCAAATACATTATGTAGAATCATATCATCTTGTAGTATCATTTCATCTCCTTGTCAGACCCTGCCCTGTTTCTCCCACTCATCCTCCCATCCTTCTCTCAATGTAAATACATGCTGCTACACGCTTATTCAGCAAACATATAACAACACACAAACATAGCAAGCACCACATATCCTTGCTTCTTTTTTCTTTTCTTTCTTTTTAATACTGTATGCTTTAACCCACCTTCCCTCCACCTAAGTCCTGCTGGGGCAATAGGCATAAATCAGAGCTATCCTGGGCACACTGGGATGTGTGATCACCCTAAGCCTAAGATCACACTGAAAAGTCTTTAGATTTGAACGCTTTATTTCATTTATGGCAAATACTACATCTCTTTCTCTAATTATTCTGAGTATTTTGAGGTGTCCTATGTAGACTGTAAGGCCATGTATGCAGATACTCTGATCTCCATAGTTTCTTGCCCAATGCAGAATGTAGAGAAGAAAGTAGAGCAATTATTAAGAGCACAGACTTAGGAGTCAGAAGGAATGAGATTCAAATTCCATCTCTACCTCTTTTGCTGATGTAAACTTGGCTATTTCTGAGTTTTCCTTTTGCAAAATGGATCTTTGTACTTCCCTTACAGTAGTAGTATAAAGGTTGAAGATCATTAGGGTGAGGGGATGGGCCTTTATAAAATAATTAGTATTCAATAAATGGTAACTTTTATTACTAACGTTCTATGAGCTTAGCTGATGATTTTATGAATCAGTGTTATGTGAACCCATTCATTAATTTTCTTTTTTTCCTGGAATTCTCAATGGTTTGTAAGTTGGAGCAATAGCAGCTATAGTGATAGATTGAGAAAGGCTAATTCCACACCATAATTGTCTAGAAAAAGGAAGTAAAATGCCTTAGGGATTGCTGAGGAACAGAGAGATCGGGATGAGTCATATGGGCTCCACTTCCTCTCAACCCTGAGAACATTTCTGTATAGGAATGTGCTGGACACCATGTCCTCACAATGTATAAAATCCGAGGAGTGAGAAAGTGGCTTCTTCCTCCCTATTAGGGATGGGGCCTGAGAGGAAGTTCTGTTTCATTGTGTGAGAGCTGAAGAATATCATCAATCTAATTGTTCTGCACACAATCCCAGCTCTACACCCCATGGACTACTAATGAGATCCTTGTCTTCCTCTGGACGCCTCAGCTTTCTCATCTGAATAATGAAGGAGTTGGACCAGGTGATCTCTAACATCCCTTTAGGCTCCAACAATCTGAGTTGAGGAAAAGCTTTAAGCAAATTAGAGGGACCCTAAACAAAACAAAAATAGGGGAAAAATAGCCTTTTTCTAAGGTCTGTGTCTTTGTGTCAGTTGGACAGAAGAGAGTCGATACAGAATGTGATTTCTGACTGAAGTGCAACAAAGCATGAACCAAATGGATAGGAAAAAAAAAACCTGTTGTGTCCTAAGAATTCTCTTGGTTCTACTACAATGAAACTACTGACACATTTTTTATTTTAATCAGAAAAGTTAATTGTAAGCAATTACCACAGTTGGCTCTGAGTGATATTTTGTACTCTCCCAGATAGCCATCTATTTGGCAAACAACACAGCCATTTCAAGAATTATTGTAGAAAATTGTTGCAAGTGTCAGAAATGATGAGTCCTTAGACTCAGCCTGATTATCTCTGTCGGCATAGTTACAAAAGGGAACAGAGAAGGGGAAAAAAATGTATCCAAGATACATACTCTCTCCTGGGTCTTATGATTTATAATTGCTACCTCTGTCTATAATTCATATAAGGTAGGTTCCCCAGGATGTTGATTCACCCCATCCCATCTTTCAGATATGGTCTCTCATTCATTTCTATTTCTTCTGCTTTACTCCAGACCCTTACAACATTTCACCCAGACCATTGCAGTAGTCTCTTAATTGTTCTGCTTTCTCCAATCCCTTGCCTTCCAGTCTACTTCCTAAAGTTCAGCACCCATCAGTCACTCCCTGCTACATAGAGAGTGATGCCAAAATTTTTTAGCCTGAACTTTAGGGGCCTCTGTCATTTCAGGATCAATCAACTTTTCCTACATCATTGCCCCCTCCTCTTTTCTATTCCTTTAAGACTGTTGTCAGTTCACACCATTCAGTGCACAAAGTCAGTACTTAAAAGAGTATTTAATTAATTAATTAATTAATTAATTAATGTCTTTGAGTTTTTAACCCAGTATTCCCTCAACTTATTTCATCAGAGATATCTTGGGAAATGTTATTTTCATGGAGTTGTGTTCTGTATCCTTAGAGGGGCTGAGGGGTACAGATCAAAAAGGGAAGTTAATCAAGATCTATAGTCAAGGGACTAGAACTTATATTGGGACAATATCATTAAAAAAAGGAAAAGAAATAGCCAGTATTAAACAGAAAAACAGGAGGAAGTAAGTCTCTGGTCAGTAGAGAACAGCTGAACATCTTTTTTTTTTTTTTAAGATTGATTGATTGATTTAGAGTGTGAGGTGGGGCTCCATGCTGAGCATGGAGACTGACCCTGAGCTCGATCTCACCTCCCCGAGATCATGAACTGACGCTCAACCGACTGAGCCACCGAGACACCGCTGGCTGAACAACTTTTGAGATCATTTATCAACCCTGAATAAATAGTGGAGTTCTAGGAAGCCAGTTATAAGGCTTTCCCAATGGCCAGAATCAGGAGTCGTATGCAGGACACAAAATCTAGATAACTAAAGGTCATTAACAGTATTAGATACTTAACCAAATAGGTAGGAGAGAGCTGAAGTGATTTTCTTTTCTTTTACACAAGTCCTGATATTTATTCGTTGCTACCGATACCTGCTACATTTTCCAGGCGATTTTCAGAATAACATAGGCTGTAATCTGTCGGTATATATGGACTTTGATTTTTATTTGAGAGCTTAAGGGCAACCCCTGGAGTCAGGCTGCCTGCCCTGCCAGGCCCGCAGCTCCACCAGGGAAGCTGGCTCGCAATGGATTAATCTCATGATTCCCTGTCTGGTGCTTATCAAGAATGGAATCAGAAGTCTTATTTTGGGCATGTTAATTTTCTCTTAACTTGGGGATAAAAATTATCCTGAACTCCAGGAGAATGGCAAACTAAATCAGTGAGACAGTGGTTGTTTATATTTTAAGTACCAAAGCAACAAGCACATTACAGAATGTTTTTTAAGGACTGGTTTCCCTTCTTCTGACTGTTAACTTTGAAGCAATTAAAGCTAAGTCATCTTGTTGGCACTCCGGTACAAAGAAAAGCTAGTTACGTTGCATGGGAAATAGAAAATGAATTATGGGTTTATATCTAGACCTGTGCACATATTTCTTTATAGAATTTCCTTATTTATCTGCCCGCTAAGATACGTAAGATGTAATGTGGTTTTTTGTTTCTTCTAAAGAAATTTCTTTAAACAAGTGTCACTCTCCATTTTGGTTCCCATCCAGCCAGGATGATGGAGTTTGTCATTTTTATTTCGAGCCTTCCTCTTACCACAGGTCTTATCTTGCACTGAAACTTCTAGAAGGCTTGTCTGTTAGCAGTCATTAGCCACTGGTGTGCCCATTTCCTGTTCACTGTGGTATTTCATTCACCTTTATTTCGTTGCATCCGAGCCAAACTCAAGACAAGGGACTGTTTGGCAAGACCAGTGACTGAGGACTGAGGGCCAGCTTCCTGGATGCATCCAGCCTCCCTTCCCGTCTGGTGGTCATTTGTCCCCAGGCACCCATGTGGAACAAGGCACAGGGCTTCACCCCCCCCCCCCGCGCGCCCCCTACACCAAACTTTGTCCTTTTGTCTTCTTCCTAGTTGTTCTCTGTCTTTATGTGTCTCTCTCTCCCTTCCCTTTCCTTCTCCCTCTCCCTCTCTTTCCTCTCCCCACCCTCAAAGATCCTATTCCCCCTCATTGGCCACCTCACATTTTCTCTGTCATGAGATTACCGAAGGGCAGATCTACTTAGTTTGGGCACAACTAAAATTCCTGGAACACATGCTTTATTCTACAGCCTAAAATATAAGAGAACAAAAAATAATACCTCAAAAATTATTTTACTACAGTCTTACATGCATTTAAATATAGCGATCACATTGCATATTAGTCTTCTCTTATCCAAATAAAATTAACCGTAAACACCTCCTCATAGGCTTTTTTCTTCAGTCCTTTAATCATTTATGATACTTCTTTCTGGACCTTATCCAAATATCCTTCTTTCTAAAATTCTAAGATCAAAACTAGAATCAGTTCTCTGATAATCATCTGATGGAAGCATTTATACTTTCAACTCATTATGTCTCTCTTCCTCCTTTCTTTTTTTTCTTTAAATTTTTTATATATATATAGGGGTGCCTGAGTGGCTCAGTCAGTTAAGCATCCGACTTTTGATTTCAGCTCAGGTCTTGATCTCAAGGTCATGAGTTCGAGCCCCCCCAAATTATATATAAAACATATTTAGACTTGATACCAAGCCACTTTCCTATCTTTTTTTTGAGTTGTTTTTCTGGGCATATGTATGTTCTGTCTCTTCAAAGCAATGTTCAGATACTATCTGAAAGTGTCACTACTTGGAGCCTTGCTTCTTCTGACAAGAGGATATTCCTATTTTCTGGGTACTTTATAAAACTAAAAGAGTGAAATGGAAGAAGAGTAGAAAAGTGATGCCAGGGAGAAACTAAATCAAAATGGTCGAATAAGTCACATGTCTTTTTTTAGCTCTAACAATAGGTAAGAATGGGTAAGAACACCTTCAGAGACCACAGTGTCAACATGCTTGGCATTCTTTGATTTTTGCTCCCTACCTCAACTAGTTCTTATTGAACTGTCATCTATTCTATTAGTAGAAAAAGATATGCATCTCTAGAGTATTGCCGTTATGTTTGAATAGAATTAAAGAATCACGGGAAGGTGGAGATGAAAGTAATTTTAGAAGTCCCTTAATCTAATGTAACAACTAGCAAGAAATCACACCTGCCAGCCTGAGACAGAGCAAGAAGCCTTGTGCTTGAAGGAGCCCAGTCATAAAGTGAGAGGAATATGGTTTTTCCACTGGACAGACAGGGATAAAAATCCCCTATCTGCCACTTGAACAAGTTTTGTGACCCTTTTGGACTCTTGGAGATAATAATGCCGACCAGTTTGGCTTTGTGTAAGAAATGAACAAGATAACACCTACAAAGCAGCTTTCACAGGGTAGGACATGATGCATGGGAGATCTTTTTCTTTACTTCCACACACTCCCTTTGCTTCCCAAGGTATCCCAGACTTTATACTAGAGAAACTTGGACTCTCTGAAATCAGCCTCTTGATTTTTCCTCTTCTCTAAGCCAATGGAGTGCTTCTGATTCTCAACGTCTTCCGTCTTCATCTTCTCTGATATGCCAGGCTCTCCAGCTCACTATTACTTCCTGATTATTAGGCTCTGGTATCCTCTAGTTCATAGCAGTCCCCCTCCCCCCAAAACATGTCCTGTCCAGAAATGCATTCAGTGTCCTATGGGGAGGACTCCCATTTCCTTTGGGGTTGTGTTTTGCTTAATACTGCTCTTTCTTTTATACCAGACTTATCCATGATGATTAGAAACACTCTATGACCCAGATACTCAAAGCAGTAACAAAATCTTACATCTTCTGAGTAATTTCTTCATTTAGGGGCTTTTCCTATAATCTACATAATATATTTTGAATTAGATTCTGAAATCCAATTAGAATGAAGAAACCATCTTAAATGTGGCAGGTGATCCAGTGGCCACAAAGGCTAATCTTGCTTCTAGGCCACTGGAAATTATCCCACCTTTGACATTGTTTTATCAAAATTTTCCCTGGATTTAAATAGTTGTACAGTTTCTTAAAGTCCTGGAAATATACTTTTAATATTCTAGTTATAAATTAAACTTTTGAAAAGCTTTGGTAGATAATTTGACATTTAAGAGTATTTTAAGTTTTAAATTTCATGGGCCTTGATCTAAACTGAACACAAGAAGTCTTTCTCCCCTTATTTTATCAGACTGCTGTGTAAGCAAACTGTGAAGCAGACTAACTACATTCTCAGGATCCTTTCCTCGTGATTGCTGTTGTAAAGCATCGGCAAGGCCTTCAGATTTAGTTTCTCATCTATAAAACGTGCAGTTCAACTTGAAGATTTTTTGAAGTCCCTTTTACATCTGAGAATCTATGATTCTGTGATTTCTTGGTTTTTTTTTTTTTTTTTAAAGATTTTATTTATTTGACAGAGAGAGAGATAGCGAGAGCAGGAACACAGCAAGGGGAGTGGGAGAGGGAGAAGCAGGCTTCCTGCTGAGCAGGGAGCCCGATGCGGGACTCGATCCCAGGACCCTGGGATCATGACCTGAGCCGAAGGCAGACGCTTAACGACTGAGCCACCCAGGCGCCCCATATGATTCTGTGATTTCTGTACCAGTCTCAAAGTTCTTATTGATACGAGACCTACATTATATTCATTTTTACACAGATTGGCCAGCTTAAACTCTGATGCAATACACCAATCTAGGGCCTGAAACATGGTGCTCTATTAAGACTGATTTATTAGATGAATGTGGAGTCAAAGAAAACTCTGTAAAAATATTGGCTTTCAAATCTTAGCACATAATTTCAAGCTGGTGTACCCACGGCCCCAAACCTGGATGTAATTAAATGTTAAATGGTCTCATTTTAGCATGGGAGGAAATCAGCTTTCTGGTCAGAAGTAAATCTTTTTCAATTTAGTTCTAATTGGGAATTTTCCTTTGGGGGAGCTAGAATGGTTAAAGGAATAAAATACCAAATAGCAAATCTCTTCATGAATGATTACCGAGCAGAAGATAGGAAGACTCTCACTTTTTTTTTAGATTTTATTTTATTATGTTATGTTAGTCACCATACATTACATCATTAGTTTTTGATGTAATGTTCCATGATTCATTGCTTGTGTATAACACCCAGTGCTCCATGCAATATGTGCCCTCCTTAATACCCATCACTGGGCTAACCCATCCCCCCACCCCCTCCCCTCTAGAACCCTCAGTTTGTTTCTCAGAGTCCATTGTCTCTCATGGTTCGTCTCCCCCTCTGATTTCCCCCCCTTCATTTTTCCTTTCCTACTATCTTCTTTTTTTTTTTTTTTTTTTTAACATATAACGTATTATTTGTTTCAGGGGTACAGGTCTGTGATTCATCAGTCTTACACAATTCACAGCGCTCACCATAGCACATACCCTCCCCAATGTCACTTTTGTTTTTAGCGGTTTGGGTGGTTTGAGAGGATACCTGCAGTGGGGGACTTGTGATCTACCATACAGCCGTAGTCACCCACGAAAAGAGGGAGAAATATGCCAATGTCATCAAGTCATGCACATTGGGTTTTATTTAAGGAAATGTCTCCTCATGTAGAAGTGATGTATTTAAAAGTGAGACGTTTTTTTTTACTTGTTTTTAAGTGATGGCTTTGATGGGTCTGTAAAGAAAAAAAAAATCATTTTCTATCCTGCAGATTTAGTAACTGCCCTTAAATGACTGATCATGTCACATTTCAGTGGAGGCAACATGGTGATTTGCTTCCATGGTGATCTACTAATGACGGCTAAAACGAATGACTCTGTATTGTCAGGGCACCTTGCAAGGCGGCCACTAATTAGTTATTTTTTCATAATCCGCTGGTGAGGAAATTACTAATATCATTACTTAACACATCCTTTGCAGTTTACACTTGCAGAGTGCTTAAAAATTCATTTGTGATTACGAGGAAATGACCATTTGTGCTATTCTTAGTAGAAAGAAGGAACAGCACCCGTGTGCACAAGGCGCCATAGTCAGGGGCCTCGAGCCTTAAGTTCTGTGCTGGCCCCTCGGCCACGTGGCCTTCAATTCTAGCTGAATAATGGAATTATTATGTGTGAGGCATTTTTAATGTATTATGCTAATCTGCAGAGAATGAAGTCAGTAAACAATAAAGTAATTCAATTATAAAACTATCCTTCCAGAAACAAAACAAAACAAAACAACCACCACCTTTTAATTTAGTAATTTTCACTTCTAAGGCATATTCAGCAAACAGACTGGAAAATGTGAAATGTGCTCTGGCAGTTGTTTAAAAAAAAAAAAATCTAGTATAAATTAGTCCCCTGTATTTGCATTAAGGACTGTCACAAAATCCTTTCAACTTACTTTTTGGTCACTAGTGTACTCCTCAGCCAGAGCCTATCTACAGGTGGCCCCAGTGGGAGAGAGTATTTCTATACTATTACATTGATAGGTTGTGGTTAATATTTAACCTAAATTTGTAATCAGAATATAATATTTTTAATATGGTTGATAGATAGATGAGAGAGAGGTGATTTAGGAGACTATACTTCTCTCCTAACAAGGAAGATGGGAGAGGCAAAAAGTCTTCAACGAAGTTAAGATTTGCTACAGATAACTTTCACCTTAAAACTGGACAGGTGGGAATGGTGGTGATACTAGAGAAATAATACTGGGCAAGGAAGCTTTTCTTAATCACAAAAATATCAATTCTTTAAAACCTACCACGTATTTCCTACCTAAGTGCCGTAGAATGTTGAACAAGTAACCAGCTCACTCACACAATTGACAATAGGAATTATGCAAGTCCAGAATAACTCTCCTTTTGCTCAATAAACCATTTGTTTTATTCAGAGAAGCTGCTGTTTCACTTTGTCACTGGCTCCACGGTCCTTAGGTCTTACCAAAGAACAAGGAAACACCAGAGAACAGCACAACATGATTGATTGGATGCTTTAAACTAAGTCAGATAGATGTTCGAAGTAATTATGACCACTGCTGGCCAGTGATGTGGTCAAATGCCTCATCAAGAATGTCTGTGTAGGAGGTTTTCAGGGGCTGCAACTGGTTGAAAGGGGGCTATGGAAGCTCAGAGGCTTGTTCCCATGGCACTCTTCTTAAGGCTGAGTGACAACCAGTTTTCTGCTTCAGAACCTGGAGGAGCTCATAAAGATCAAACCACCCCTTGACAACTGAGTATGATTGAAATTCTGAAAACTCTGAATACTGATGAAATAGAACATAGAACTTTTATTTTTGACTTATGTAAGTATGGCAGATCTCAGACGTGCCACAATTGGAGCTGCTTTTAAGCCCAATTGCAAACGTCCATTTTTCACTCACACAGGAAATCTTTTCTTTCCCAAAGAGTCACTCTGCAAATACGGATCTCTTTTCAGATCAGGAGTCCCTTGGAGATAGATTTGGCCTCATCTAAGTAAGATGAGCAGCAGAAAACATAGTGTATGAGCTGAACTAACAGAAGGGTGCTGAGTCGAGTTTTGTTCAACGAATCGTATGGCTGGCAAGGATGACATGTCAGATGTTTCATTCATTTTAAATACCTGACCATTTCCATAAATCATTGTTATAACTTTGAATGCATTATGTAGGTATAGTAACAATAGATGGTGTGTTCCAATGTGCCAGGCATGTCCGTTTGCTTCACTGCATACTGTGTTTCTCATTTCGTTTTCCGAAGATGTATTTATCAGATTATTTTTTATGGCCTGATCCATATTTTAGTTTTATTCGTGTAGTCTTGTTGATTGGTGCTGTTATGCTTCTTATGCGATTGATTCTTCCTGGTACGTACACATTCAACCCATGTGAATATCATCTTAGTGTCTCTCTCTTCCTTCTTGCACATAAAGCAAAAAGAATCTTCTTTTTTTAAATGCATTTGTCAATGTAGTACAGGAAGAAAAAAATGCACAGGATGCATTTGGGGCTGTTTAGCATAAAAACTCCATCTGAAACAGCTGTATTATATAACATAATGTGTTGTATTTCAGGATATTTAAGGTTGAGTTTCTTTCCTGTGTGAATGCTATACTATTTTCTTTTCTCCCCTGACTTCCCCCTCCCCCTGTTTAACAGCAGACAAACCCAGGGAGCACTGAATGAATCCGATGATCCCGAAACAGGCTGTCTAACTGATAACAAGCCAACTTCTCGACACTTCTATCCTGTCGCCTTGCTGCTTGTCAGCTCACACCTGCTAGTTGTGTGGCTTATTTTAAGTCTTGCATTACTATTAGCCAAATACCAATAAGTTTTATGTTGTATTCCTTTCTTTTCTACAAATGACAATGGACTTTAAATTACGGGGTGGGGGTGGGGGCGATGCTGTAATATTTCTACATTTTCAGACTCACAGAATTTAAAAAAAAAAACAAATGTTTGAATTGTGTTTTGTTTGTTTTTCCTGAAATCTACAAAAAGAAGTACTATGCATTAAGGGAATTATTTTGCTCTTTTGTTCATGGAAAAGTGTTTCCCACTGTTAACTAGCTCAAAAGAATTTTTGAATTACTGTCTTTGGAATAAGACAAAGAACAGAATCCTGAAAGCTTGAAGTTCTGCACCTCCCGTTTCTCTTCCCATTCAATTTATCAAAAACAATTAAGAATGAATTGGCACAATGCACTGAAACCCTGAGACAAGTCTTAGAGATGTGGGAGGTTCCAGACTTTATTTCCACTGTGCTAATATCATTGTTGCCGTCGGCTGATAGAACCTTCTGTTTGATTCCTTAACCTGTGAGTTATGTTAGTTCTTGGCTTCAGTTGACCCTTTTCTGTCGAGTAATTTTATGGAGAGAATGGCTATTTATGTTTTGTAATTAAATTAACCTGTTTGTAACTATTGTTTGGGTTGATTTGGCTCTCAGAATGCTTTTCTGTTCTTTTTAACAAAGTCTTGTTTGTGTCTTATGCGCCATTTTCAGCACCTGTGACTTTTGTACTGTCTGCACAAGCCCCCTTCCTTTATAAAGCGGAGACTTGGACCAGGCTGTTCGGAAAGCCATTCTTCTCTTCGTTGCACAGCTAAAATAATGAAGTAAAATAGAGATGAAATTTTCCTTTAAAAATCTATAGGGCCAGACTTAATCAATTAAATGCCTTATTCCTAGAACCTGCATCCTTAGGGCTACATGTAGATTTTAATGTGTTTTAAAAGAGACTGAGAAGTTAATTTGTGGCAAAGTTATAAAAAAAAAGGCAGATATATTTATGAAACTAAAGTGAAGCTGTATTGTGGAGCAGATTATATTTAAAGAGTTTATTAAACCTTAAATATCTGTTAAGAGCAAAGAGACTTGAATCATCTCTTTCCGAGGGCAATAACGGTATTGGGCCTGGCCTAGGATTTAATTTTGTAAGATGTATCATCATTTGTGGAAAAAAAAAAAATGTAGAGTTGAATCTTTGTTATTTTTACTTGGACTGTTGCTGCAACTCTGCATTGAACAAATAAAGCATATTTATTTATTCTGTGTTTCATGAAGTTGTGCTTTTTCCCCTTTCACCAGAGAAGGATGCCGCATAGAGAATGTACTGAAGAATGTCAAATGCAGAAAGTATGCTTTCAACATGCTACAGCTGATGGCTTTCCCCAAGCAGTATCGACCTCCAGAGGGGACTTATGGAAAAGCTGACACCTAACTTTACCAACATGTAAATAAGCAGGAACACAAACACGCTGCAGTCGGATAATCTCCACCCTTTTAACTTTTTTATTGTCACGAATTTGTGGAGGGAGGTGATCAGGGATGTTTGCCCAAATCTAGGCATTACTTGGGTTAGGTATTAGCATATTACTCTGAATGAAATCCGTTAAAAAAATCTGAAGTAACATCGTGTTTCTAGGTCTCCGCTTCAGCGCGTTGCCCCTCACTGGCTGTGTTTAGCTCAAAATGGGTGCATTTCGTTCATGGAGTCCTTCAGCCGGAGGCATTCTGAGGAAATGTAGGCTGTCACAGGAGGAAGACAGGTGACTCAGAGAGGGGCGCTCGACCTCCAAAGGGAAGACAAAAGAGGGGACAGGGGAGGGAGACTCAGACATGTTATTTCACAGCCGTACTCACGTGTAACCTTAAAGCCCATGTGTGGGATTCAGAAAATATTTTTCCAGTGAATTAAAATTCAGTAGCATCAATGCACGATCTTGACTGTGGAAGCTGGTTGCCGGTGTGCTTGTAAAGACTTGGGTCCTCCAGGCCAGACAAGACCAGTCCTCCCGAACAGGTAGATGACAGTGTTAGCAACACGGAGAAGAGACTTTTCCATAACGTGGTATCTTTTCAAAACTCTGACTCGTGCCGTGTGGCCCCATGACAGAAGTGGTGATAGAGAAAGTTGAATAGAATAGTAGGAAAAAACACTGGAGGAACAGCAACTGCAAGGAAATGAAAGCTGATCAGCCTGCTGATGTCAAACCTAAAAATCCCCAACAGCCTGAACTTTATGTAGCCAAGTTCATAAAAGTCAATTAACTATCTTTGTGATGTTTTCCAATAGTCCTCTTGCTACAGAATATAGATGGTGGAAGTATGCATTGTCTGGCATAGATTACTATGTGTGAATAAACATTTTAAGACCTATGCAACCGTAACTAGTGATAAACTGAAACAATTATTTCTGTTAACCTGAATTTGAAATTTATTCTCAGGGAAATCGCACCATAGGTTTTCCAGAATTCCAAATTAGAAATTGCTTTAGAGATCATCTTGTATAAGGTCATTATAAATAGGTAAATTAAAGCACAAGGAAGATATGCACCCCAATCATCCAGCTAGATAATTTTAGAACCATGATTAAAATCTCTTCTTACCTTCCTAACCTGTGGCTTGTCTAGTCTCCAAATTGCCATGCTAAAAATACATGAAAATTGTGGGAGAATGCTAGTTCGTTAAATAGAAATTGGCATTTATTGCCAGAACTGAACCTTGGAGTATAATGGTCTGAATAAATGAAACCTGTTTTCTCCAGATGTTAAGAGTTTATTCTTTTTCCTCACTCATTGGAAGAGTATGCTAGCCAGAGCATAAATCTCCCCTTGGAAATGCTGGAGGGCTGTTACATAGACATCTCCTGGCTGTGACCACATTCAGTGGATGATATTATGAGGCTTTCCAAGCTAGCATGACAGCTTCTTGGCTAAGATGTGTGTTGAACTAAGGACTCCAAACAGATCTCTAGGTTCATGTTGGGTTTTTCAGATTACTACAAATTTTAGATAACCGCTTGGGGCTTTTAATACTAGAATTCTCAATCCATTATTTTAGCTACTGACTTGTGGGCATTATATTTGAGGCCATCGACAAACAGTTTACAGGTTTTTTAATAAAAAGATGCAGTGTACTATAGATCTATTTACAGACAAAGTTTTGTGGTGTTCTCCCTTTTATGCTTCCTTCTCCATTTCAGTGATTAAATGTAATTTTTGAATGTTCAATTTTATTTGAAAATGGTAGGATTTGTGGTTATTTCCATGATCCCATTGGATTTAAGTTAAAGAGGTTTGGGATGACAGAGATTCTTGAGTAACAATGAAGCCTCATTCAGTATATCAAAGAGTGGTCCGTGTTCCAAGAGACCTTAAATGAAAATGTATCATCCTGTAAATACTGTTACAAACAGTCATTTTTGTTTATATTTTTAAAAATGAAAACTCTTGACTCAAATACTGAAAAAATACTTATTTACTAGAAAACCAATAAGTAGGGTCTTCTATTTGGGGAAGATATCCCAAAGATTTTTTTTTTCTTTTTAGTAAGTACTGATAGAGAAGTCTCAAAGGCTAGAGCTTACTGTAATACAAATGCATAGAAGTTTTCTTTTATTATTAGCAGAGTCATCTGCCTTTCCGTATACAAAGCCTGTATATCTGTGCATACTGTTAGACGTGGATTTAACCAAGAAAATTCATGTTTCATACCAACAGCAATACTGCTCCTTTCCTGAGAGCTATTCCAAGTACTGTTGGAAATCCACCTCACTATTTCTTAAGTTATTACAGTTTTTTAAATCAAAAAGCAAATGTTAAAAAGTTTTAAAATCTCCTTTGTACAAACACAGCCTCGTCATGCTTTCCTCTCTCTCTTTTTTTATTTAAAATATACACCAGCAGGCCTATTTCAAGGTATCAGATTGAGCCAGAAACTGAACCAAGAAAATGACATTTCCAAACAATATAAAAATTTTTTTGGCTAAAAATATGTTTCCCCTCTAATGTTACCAAATGCAGAAATCAGTTCTGTATAGCTGTTTGCAGAGTTCTATAGAAAACATATTTAAAAACAAGGGAAGGTGAAATCTTGATTATGTTTGACCCAGTGGCAAAAGACCCAGAGCCTGAAAATGTTCCATGAAACAGCTGAACATAAAAGTTTCAAATATTTGGTTGAAGCAGACCCACATCTGGATGCATTTATTAATTTCTCGTGTGTTTTTTTTTTTTCCTTTGTAAATATTGTCTTGGATTTTGTTTATATCCTGCCAAAACAATCCTTGGGTGTTCAGTCAGTCCCGTAATCCAGTGAGTCAGAGCCAGCATTTGATCCTGCTGACAAATTGTGCTAAGATGACCAACCAACTAATTAGAGCAGTATACCATGTGACTAACCTCCAGTTCTCACTTTATAAGACAAATCCTTGTTCTTGTTGTTCTTGTTGTTGTTTCTGAAAAACTGTGAAGTCTGTATGGAGTAATGCTTTCCTTCCCAACAAATCAAGCCCTTCCTTATGTAAAGTATGATACATGCCAAGGAGAAAGGATACCATGGTGTGCAAGAACTGACTCATGCAGACTCATGAGAGCTGATCATTAAATTTTCAGGAATTTTGTAAGCCAGTTGTTAAATACACCATCATGAAGTACGAAGTTATCAAAAGCAATTGAATGAATTTTATTAAAAACAAATATAATAATCAAAACTTACCACCTCCTAATTATGTTCCTTCATTTTACTCTTTACCTGTGATTATTTATGTCCACTGTCTCTGCACAGTGGAAACACTATATCATCATGTGCTACTGTGCATCTCTTCCTGACTCCACATCCAGGAACACCACGTGGGTAGCTTGAAATTGACTACAGTGGGAGTATTTACATGCAGAAATTACCCAGTGCTGCAAACTGGGACTTTTAATTCCTGGAAAGCTAGTTGTTAAACATTTACCAGCACACAACTGAATGCTACCATCACTTTTTTCTCCAGCAAATAATAAATAATTGGAAGCATTATAAAATTATTAATATGGTATTAAGTGCAATCAGGCATCTTCAGATGACCACAATTCTGGATTTCCCCTTTCTAAAGACACCTATTAGACTCTAAGTAATATTTGGTATTTATATGTTATTCATAATTAAATTATATAATCATACAGATGCATTTAAAAATGTATCTCTCCTGATGTTCTGCAAGGGAAATCTTAACAGTGCAGCCTTAGTGTAAGCAATAACAACTGTGGGCTAGATTCAGAGAAATGTTAGCCTAATTAGAGTATCACTGAAAATGTGCTTCAGTACAAATTTTTAAGTTTATAATTTTAGCATTTGCTAAAAGCAGAAAAAACAGTAACATATCACTGTGTCCAGATTCTAATAAGTATAGTTCAGTTGAAACCCACACGGTTAGATTAAGCAAATTAAACTCTGGCAGTATGTTAAAACACCACAGACATTTTAGATGTTTGATTTCCAAACAGGATGGCATATCAGTTGTCTAATTCAATATGCAAGGGCACCTTTTTGTAATCTTTAGGAAATAGATTAACGTTTATCACAGATTTAAGAAACTGGCCTGAGAAAAACTGTGATCAGCAGTTACGGAGGGAAGCAAGTGTGTTGAACACAAAGCATCCCTAATAGCTGAAGGCTTTACAAATTATGCACCACTGAAGAGAATGATTTGCTGAGAGTTGTGTGGTTGATCAACAATTTTAGTGTGAACTGACATTCATTTAGCTCAGCTGCAGTCTGCAGAAGCTTTGCTTTTTCCCCCATATTTATATTTTATTGCTTTGCAAAGAAAGTCCCAATATATTATATCCTTTGTTTCTTTGGCAGTTTTAAGTTAGAACTTTCTACCCAAACAGATGCTACCGATAGCAAAACTGTCTTTAAGAACAGGAAAATAAAATCAATGTTTAGATAAAATATTGTGGGCCAATTAGGTATAAAGTTAGGGTATAGAAATTTGGATTTTTACTTTCTGAGTCATGGTGCACATTCATCAGTCTTTGAATTTTATTTCTAAGCAAGTAAGAGAGTCTAAAGCATTTCTGATGTCAAAGAAACAAAGCCTATCTGACTACTAGTAACAAGGAGGTAGGAAAAAAAATTGTAAGGTAATATTAGCCAAAAAAATAAATTGTACGTGCAATTAGCTGTCCTCAGCTTGAATATCATAGATTATGTGAACATTTAAAATTATCAATCAAAAAAGGAAAGCATGGCTCACAATGAAGTATACTACCCAGAGTGAATATCAGGAGAGAGAAGACCTAACACAAGCAATGTTGCCTGATAAGACAGATCTTGTTTATCTGTAATAAATCGAGTTCGTTAAGATGATGTTGCACTTTCCTACTCATAGCATGAATATATTCACGAGCTTCCTAAAATCATTGAAATCACTCTACGGTCACAAAAGGGCATAATCCCACAGTCCATCTTTAATGATCACTTGGTACAGTTTCATTGTCTAGCAGGCAATACTGACTCACATATTGGCGAGATTGCTTTCTCATCTATATAGGTCCTGAGATGCTTATATATCACTGTCCATATTTAAAAAATATTTCATGTCAAAGGACTTTAAAACTTTTCATAGGCAGGCTCCACAGGTGTGTAAGTGGAGAGACACTCCCATTTTCCTGCACAAGTGTGTTCTTTGTACACATATACTTCTCGTGTGAATATTTTATTATTTTGTTTAACCTAACATCTAATTTTCAGATTCTTGTGGTACCTATCTGAAATGTTGGCATTTGTTTTCTTTTTATGTTAAGTATATATTCTAGATGAGCCAATAATGTGTATTCCTAGGAAATGGGGCACAGATAGGTTAGATCATGTTATACTGGCATTTGAAGAAATATCATTTTATTTTGTTGTTCCGTGTAAACCATATTCATTGTACATTGTGTGTATATTTTTGTTTCAATAAATGTGATTTTTATTTTTTATGTTTCTGTCTTTTTCTCCCTATCACACGTTTTTTTTTTTTTTTTTTCGTTTCCATCAGTGTAGCAATGTCTAAAAGTTAATTGAAATAGCAGAAGGGTATCCTAAACAATGGTTCAAAGAGAGTAGACTAGTTTTCTGCTAGACCACAATTACAGTGCAAATTTTACATCGATTCTAGGTTAGTCTCATATTCACTAGCAGAATGCATCTTTAAGGGTTGCCATTCTGTAGGAATAAGATCAACCACAATTTAGAAAAGAGTTCAAGAACCAGATGTCAATGCTTCAACCCTGGGCAAATCACTGATCTTTGTAGCCCAGATGCTGGTAGAGTCACTTGAGCACATGAACTAACTTCTCCTTACAGGCTAGTTGGATCTGATCATTCATAACTCATTATAGTAGCTGATACTAGAACGCACATTCCAAAGTTGTAATTATATCTTGTTGCCAAAAAATTAACCAAATGAGGCCCCTGCTTGCATGTAAAGAAAGGATGGAGTTTTGCCATCTGGAGCATTTCAATAACATTGTTGATCCTGCAGCAAGAAACATTCCTCTTCTGTAATGTCATCATCATTAATATATGTTTGTACTAACATGTTGTTCTACATCTGAGCAGGAACAATCTGTAGGTAGCCCCATGGTGGGACAATGCATAATGAATTAGGGCAAAATGCTGCCTGCCGTCAAACCAGAAGACAGCCTCAGTGAAGCAGGAGTGCTCTGCTGCCTTAAAGTTCCACGCAAAGGTACCTTGACTGTTGTAAGTGACATTCCCACTCAAAGTCACAACACAACGAAAGACTCAGAAAATGTGCTCCAGGGCCGTATTTTGGTATCTCCAGAAGGTAGAATCAGGAGGATGGGTGGATGTAGTTGAAGCATATCATGCCATGCACCCATTCTAAGCAAAAGTAGCCACATGGCATGATTCTGTGGGTCGCTATGGCAACAAACAATGAGTTCTCTGTTCTCTCAGTGGTCCTGATGAATAAAGGTGACTTAAGAACCAGTTTTCTGAATAAATATTAAGTGAAAAGGGAGACGATCGTGAAAGCGGATTGGGGTAGAATGCCAGGAATGTGGTGCTCAAGTGTCAAGAGCTCCCTTCCACTTCCTAATCCATATGACTTAGTCTCTAGAGCCCTAATCCATATGACTTA
>NW_023270454.1:42458824-42581933 GCF_011800145.1 Mirounga leonina
CCCTAATCCATATGACTTAGTCTCTAGAGCCCTAATCCATATGACTTTGTCTGTAGTTTCAGAATTTAGTGACAGCAAGGGTGATAATGATCTGTTTTTCACTTAGTATGGTGGCTTCTCAGTTTTTAAACCAATTGACCATAAGCCACCACCTCCTTCATGCTGGTTCACCTCCTCCGACCTTGAGTGCGGTCTCTTAACACTGTCATTCAGTTCTGAACATTCTTTAGTCTCAATTACTCCTTCTGCTTCCCTTGCCTGCTCCTTCCATTTAGGAAGTCCAGTCCAAAAGTCTAGACTCAATATTCATCTTTGCTCATTTGATATGCTCTCCTTCGAGGTCTTTAACTGTTATTTCTAAGGAGAAAACCCCAGCACAGGCTAAAGAATGTGGGCTTTTAAGTCACAGTGTCTGGATGCAGATCTTGGCTTCCCCAATTAGATGCAGACGTATGTCAAGTTCCTCTATGGCTTCACATTCTGATCTGTAAAAGAGGGGTGTAGTAGGACTTACTTAGTATTTCTTGGTGAAAAGGAGGTGCGAAAGTGTAGGTCTAGCCCTTTGCCCTGTGCCCAGCACCCATTCCCTCCCTAGTTTAGTCCCCCGAAGCCCAATCATCTGCAACTAAAGGGCTGGCTGACTAAAACTCCATGTTCTCAGGACACTTACCATGACAGTTCAGGATATATGGGTTCTGCCCATGAGACCTCTGGCACCATATTTGGAAAGCAGAAGGAAGACAGCCAGGAGGGAGGCGGTGACTTACCCCTTCTGCACCGGTGTGGGCAGACAGGCGTTTTGCAGGAGCAGCTGTTGGACTCCCATATCTACTGCCAGTTCCCCAGCTTGCTAGTAGGTGTGGCTGTGATCTCCACAGTGGTCACAGCAGAGCATTTTCCAGGCCTGTGGGTGGCAATAGTAATTCCTGACAGCCGGACCAGAGGTGCTTGAAGCCAGAAGATTGACGAGGGTCCACTTCAGACGTGAAGTTCCTCCAGTCATTCCCATGATTAAAGAAACATCAAATTCCTCGTATTACACATATTCAATTTTCCTCTGAGAGAAATAACTGGACTGGATTCTCTTCCCGCACTAAACCCTGACTGGTGATACCCTCAGTCTATAGGACATACTCAATACATTTCTTTCCAAGAGTTGTTTGCTGATTAACTTATTTACCTTTGATTTTTCAGCTGGACTCTGGCGCCACCTTTTCCAGTATCATCTGGCCATTTTTGAATATATCTGTTTGAGGGTGTTCATACTTTCATTGCCCTCCTCCCAGTTCACACACAGCCGTCCCAGCTTTCCTGTCCATTCATGTGTCTGTCCCCCAGTCACACAGGTTTACAAGCTCCAATCAGCTTTAACTCGTCCATCTCCGTCAATAGATCAACATTCCATTTGTCACTAGGTCTATACATTTCACCACTGCATCACCTCCTATCTGTTACTTCCCTTTCTTCTGGCCACAGCTACTTCTTTCATACACAGCCTTTGTTGTCCCCAGAACTCTAGCTTTGTCCAAGCTAAATGAAGTTTGGGATTCAATGACATCCACGATTTGGCCTCACCTTATCTACCAAGGCTTACTTTCTATCTCCTGCACCTCTGTCCTCCATACATAACCACACTAGGAGCCTGCATACACCATACGTGTCCCTTACACACATACACACACACTCTCTCTGTCTCTCCCAGGTTTTCTCTGAGCTATTTCCTTTCCCCAATCTATTGCTCCAAGTTTAACTCACACGCTTCTTCTTCCAAAACAATCTTCCCACATCACTCTAAATGGAATCAGTCTCCACTATTCTAGTTTTTCTTTACCGTGCCCTGTATAGTTCATCCATTTGTACATTTCTTCGTTGACTCATTTAGCAGATACTTTCCAGTGTCTGTGTGGCTGGCAGGCACTTGGGGCAGCATGTTTAGTGGCAGGCAAGGGGCATGGCTCTTCCATTCACAGACCTCACTGTCCGGTCTAGTGATGGAAGCAGACAAAGGGGAAACCAACTAAAAAATAAATAGCAATTATTAATTACCATGTTTGATAGGAAGTAAATGATCTAGGAGTTTGGGCAGAGAATCGTGGTGTAGGTGAGAGGTATCCTTGCTTTAGGAAGGGTGGTCAGGGATGGTCTCTGAGAAGGCATCACAGATTAAGCCATAAAGGAGGAGGATCACCCAGGAGAGGGAGGGACCTACAAGCAGAGAGAGTCTGCCTGGGGCCAGTGCGTGAACCACAGAGTATAGGGCTGGGGGAGAGATGAGGTTAGACTTAGCGAAAGGCTTTTAGACCAGGAAAGGGAATTCAACCTTTATGTTATGTGCAATTAGAAGCAATTACAAGGTGGGGTGCCTGAGTGGCTCAGTCGTTAGGCATCTGCTTTTCGGCTCAGGTCATGATCCTGGGTCCTGGGATCAAGTCCCGCATCAGGCTCCCTGCTCAGTGGGAAGCCTGCTTCTCCCTCTCCCACTCCCCCTGCTTGTGTTCCCTCTCTCATTGTCTCTTTCTCTCTCTGTCAAATAAATAAAATCTTAAAAAAAAAAAAAAGAAGAAGAAGAAATTACAAGGTTCCAAGCAGGGGAACGAAAGTGACCTAGTTTATATTTTTAAAGGATCACTCCAGGTGCCATGCAGAGGCTGGATTATGAGGAATCAAAACAAAGTGGTGAGGCAGCTGGAAGGAAGTTGCAGGCAGTGAGAGATGGTGCTAGGCTGGGGTGGAGACAGGAGAAACGAAGAGAAGCAGAGAGACCCGTGGAACATTCGGGGAATGAGAATGGCAGGACTTGCTGGAGGGTTGGTAGTGGGGGAGTTATAGGAGAAGCAGCCTGCTTTTGATAAGAATTACTTTACTGTAAAATTGCATTTTATTTGGAGTTAGACTCTAAAGTCACTAGTAAGATAAAAACGAAAAGTCAATTCACTGAAATAAATGTAACTAAGAAAACAACTATAATACTACATTGAGAGGTAAGAGGTTTAATGGTTTCTGGATTTGCCATTAACCCTGAGTGAATCAGTTCATTGTTATTTTTCATTTGGCCATATGTAAACTGAAGATAGCATAACTCTCTCTATGCGCGCCCCTTGTCTGCTTCATGAACAAGGAGTGAATTCACCCAAATGCAAGGATTCTCTGAAACATGCATTGCCTCTAGAATATGGTTTTATTTCAGAAGCCCCTGACTTATTCCTAAAGAAAAATATGAACTTGCACTGATTTTCTTTTTTCAAGAGAAATAAAATAGAGGGCTAAACATCCTTTCACCTCTGTTTCATGTTTTTAGATGAGGAGCATCCTCTGGGATAATATTTGTGGTTGCTCATAATACTTTACGCAAATTGCCATTCAGTAAGCAGCTTTTTATTTGGTGAGTGTGAACACAACTGGATATGCAGAGTTTAGCCAATACGTTGCTTCTTTTTTTCTGGTATTTGCTATTTGCCTACCTACAGATATGACATTTTTTTTAGAAAATTGATAAGAGGCAATATTTCCTCATTCCATGAGGCCAGTCTTACCCTGACATCAAAACCAGGCAACAAGAAAAAAAAGAAAAGTTAATATAAAGTAATTACCAAGCAATACAAAGTAATTGCAAAGAGGTAATTAATGAATTTAACAAGGTTGCGGAACACAAGATCAATATACAAAAATTAATTGCATTTCTCTATTTCTAACAATAATCAATTTAAGTGTAATAAACAATACCATTTACAAAGGCACAAAGGTAAGTCAATTAATACAAGGATAGTTTTTTCAACAAATGGCACTGGAACAATTGGATGTTCACATGCAAAAAGTAAGCCTTCATGAATACCTCAGACCTTGTACAACAATAAATCAAAATGTAAATGTAAAACTATTAAACTTCTAGACAAAACCATAGAGGAAAATATTTTTGAGTTTGGGTTAGGCAAACAGTTCTTAGATACAATAGCAAAAGCACAAATCATAAAAGTAAAGGAATTAATTAATTTAACTTTATTGAAATTAGAAACTTGTTCTGCCTTTAACATTGTGAAGAGAAAGAAAGCCTAGCCACAGATTAGAGGAAAATATGTGCAAATCATATGTCTAACAAAGGATTTGCAACTAACACTGTAAGTAACTCTCAATGCTCAACAGTAGGCTAACAAACTACTCAATTTAAAAAATCATGAGCAAAAGATTTGAATAGACACATTGCCAAGGGAAATATATGGCTGGCAAATAAACACATGAAAGGATGTTCAACATTATTAATCACTACGGAATTGCAAATCAAAACCACAATGAGATACCACTTGAGTATGTGGAGCAACTAGAACTCTCATACATTGCCGCTGGTGGGAATGCATAGTGATACAGACACTTTGGAAAAGAGTTTCATGGTTTCCTATGCAGTTAACATATGGTTAGTGCATAACCCCATCACCTTACTCTCAGGTATTTACCCAAGAGAAATGAAAATGTTTATTCATATAGAAACCTATACACAAGGGGCGCCTGGGTGGCTCAGTCGTTAAGCATCTGCCTTCAGCTCAGGTCATGATCCCAGGGTCCTGGGATCGAGTCCCACATCTGGCTCCCTGCTCAGCGGGAAGCCTGCTTCTCCCTCTCCCACTCCCCCTGCTTGTGTTCCCTCTCTTGCTGGGTCTCTCTCTGTCAAATAAATAAAATCTTAAAAAAAAAAAAAACCTGTACACAAATATTTGTGGAAACTTTATAATTGCCCAAACCTGGAAACAAGTCAAATATCCTTCAATCCCTGAATGGGTAAAGAAACTGTGGCACATCCATACATTGTAACACTCTTCAGCAACACAAAAGCATGGACTATTTCTTTACACAACAATATTGACGAATCTCCCATTCATTTTGCTAAGTAAAAAAAGTCAGACCCAAAAGATCACATTCTCTATGCTTTCATTTACATGGCATTTTGGAAAATAAAAACTGTAGGAACAGAAAAAAGGTCAGTGGTTGCCAAGAATTGTATTTGAGAAGAAGGTTTGACTGCAAAGGGAGAACATGTTGAAATTTTTAGATGTAATTGAACTACACTGTATCTTGATTTTGGTGGTATATAGAGTACTCTATGCATTTGTCAAAATCCATGATCTGTATAAAATGAAGAGTGACTTTTACTGTGTGTCCGTTTTTTAGATTGTATGCCATTTTTTTAATTAATTAAAATTTTTAAAAAATAAAATGCAAATTAAAACCACAAAGAGATACTACCACATACCCACTAGAATGGCCAAAGTTTAAAAAACTTACTATACCAAGTGTTGACAAGGATGTAGATAAATCTCAAAGTAATTATGTTGAGTGTAAGAAGCAAACAAAATTAGACTACATACTATACGATTATATTTATATAAATTCTAGAAAATACAAACTAACCTGTAGTGATATGAATAAATCAGGTGTGTGCCTGAAGACAAAGCTTGGAAATGAGAAATGGATTATAGAAGGGCACCGAAAAACTTTTGGGGGTGGTAAATTACCTTGCTTGTGCCAATGGCTTCATGATATAGATAGGTAAATAGAGATAACAGATCAATGATAGATGGATAGATGATAAATAAGTATAGATAGATGATGATAGATAGATGATAGATAGATAGATAATAGGTAAAAACCCATCAAATTATACACTTTAAGTGCCATATATTGTATAAAATTTATACTCAATAAACTGTTTTAAAATGAAAGGAAGAAAAACCACCAATCTTACAAAAACTCTTCTGAAGAATATAAAAAATAGAACACTTTCAAACATGTTCTTTGAGGCCAGCATAATTGTGATCAGGATACTTGACAAAAATATTACAAGAAAAGACAATCTCTGGCCAATTATCCTTATTATCATAAATACAAATATCTGCACAGAGTATCAACAGCTGAATCAATTAAGATATTTGGAAAAAATGTATCACAAAGAAGCTGAGTTTATTTCAGGAATGTAAGATTGGTATAGTATTCAGGTCTCAGTCAATATAATTTACCACATTTAAAGAAGAAAAGAGTAAAATCATATGGTTTCTTAATAGATGTCAAAAAAGTAGAGTAAAATTCAACAAACTAGAAGTAGAAAGAAACTTCTTACCTGATAAAGAGATACCTTGAAAACTTACAGCATACTGAATGGTGAAATATTTGTAACAGGCACCTGGAAAAGATGTTCTTCTCTCTGTACACTTCGGAATTATATTGGAGATCCGAACCAGCACAATAAGAAAAGAAAAGAATATATATATATTTTTTTATTTTATATTTATATAAATGAATTCTAAAAAATGAAATGAAACATACGATTATGTGATATTCATGTGGATTTTTTAAAATTAGAAATAAGACATGAGAATTAAGAAATGAATTAAGCTAGTCATTCAACATAAGTGAAGAGAAAGCAATTATATTTCCATATACTAGTAGATGAAAAATTAGGAAATACAATTTATCAAAATACATACTTTTCAATTGCATATCAAATGCAGTAGAATCAATATAACAAAAACACACAAGACCAATGCTATAGGTTCAAAGCAATCCCAAGGAAAGTCCCAGCAGGTATTTTGGTGAAAATTGGCAAGTTGATTCTAAACTTCACATGGAATCGCAAAGAGTACTAAAAAATTAAGGCAAACTTTCATAAATTGAACAAATATGTAGTACACACACAGTGAAATACAAAAATTTAATGTACAAGAAAGGTAATTCAGTACTAGTGCAAGTTTAGATGAAAAGAACAATCATATGGACTACATTTCATCTACTCAGTTACCTGACTGCCCGCAAATGTGGTGGGTGCAGAGCACTAGGGAAGGCACTTACCCTACATTAAAAAAAAAAAAAAAAAATCAATTCCAGGAAGATTTTTTAAACCTTAATGTGATAGGTAAAGGATTAAAGCATCTAGGGGCACCTGGCTGGCTCAGTTGGTTAAGCAAGCATCAGACTCTTGATTTCGGCCCAGGTCGTGATCTCAGGGTTGTGAGATGGAGCACGGAGATGGGCTCTGGGCTTGGCAGCGTGTCTGCTTGAGATTCTCTTCCTCCTTCTTCCTCTGCCCTTCGCCCTGCTCACACGTACTCTCTCTCTAAAATAAATAAATAAATCTTAAAAAAAAAGAATTAAAGCATCTATAAAATAATGAAGATCATCTTTATGACTAGCAGTAGCTAAAGATTTCTCAAACAGGACACAATAGCCCTAACCATCGAAGAAAACATTGATAAATTTGTCTTTGTTAAAATGAAGAACTTCTGTCCTAAGGAGAACATAAAAGCACTAACCACAGAACAAAATGTTAATAAGTGGCATTTATTTTAAAATGAACTTCTATTCAACAAATGACATCATTAAGAGCATTAGAAGAATAATGCAGAATGGGAGAAGGTATTTAAAATATTTATAATGGGCAAAATACTTGTTCCCACGATATGTAAACCATTAAAAGAAAATATGTCAGGTAATCCAGTTAGGGATACAAAAGAAGATATCCAAAAGTATGTAGAGTACTTATCCTCCTTAGTTATTCAGCAAATGCAAATTAAAACCACATTGAGAATCCATATACAGGTAGAATGGTTAACGTTAAAAACCTGACAGGTCAAATATTGGTAACAAAATAACAGCTGGAAGTCTCATATACTGGTAGTAGAAATCTAAATTACTGTACTGACAGATATGGGCCGTATCTACTAATCTGAACACTACACGTACCCCATGACCAGCCATTCTACTTTTAGGCAGTGACATACCACAGATGGGGAGGTGGGAGCATTCTGCCCTGGTGGAAGGAAATTAGAGGATGCCCTGTCTATAGAGAATCTTACAACAAAAACAACAAAAAAAAACAAAAAAATGAAAAGATGGTCAGATTTTTATTGTAACTCTGCCCCCAGAAATTCTAAACAATGTCAATGAGCAAATAGTCTTTCCCCAAAACTTTCTTGTCTAGGTTTAAGTTCTAAACAATTGATCATAGTCAATATTGATCATATTGTTAATTTTAATAATATAGGCCAGCATCAAATTAGCTATTTTATGACATATCCTTTAATAAACTTTGTGTGTTACATAAACATGAATTCAGAGAACTCCCAGTTATATCACTGGTCTCTGACAAAAGTGGACTCAGTTACATGTGTTCGTCTTATGTGTAAGTTCCTTAGAGTTCAGAATTGTTAAAATTCATGTCTCCAACTCCTGTTACACTGTATGTTCCTACACAAAAGCATTAGATTCAAAACAATGATCGCACAGCGATTGTAAGAGACAAAATCAAAATTCGAGTCATCCCAATTGTCACTCTACAGAACCACCTGAATAAAGTTCTTTAAAATTTAAAACATTATCATAATGCGAACTGGGAGGGCTACTATTAACTTTTTGAAAATGCAAATTTTTGATCATATATGTAATATTTTACTGAATTTAAGAAAAATCTTTAAAAATGAAACACATTGTTTTTTACATTAATTACTAGTTTTAAAGCTAGAGAGCAAATTAGGAAAATGATTGTTACTGTTTTTTACCTGATTATTACTAAAATTTATTTTGTTATATGGGTGAAGGTGCATTAAAAAATGATTTGCCCTGGTGTCAAATACACTATGCATGCCACTGATCCTGGGTATATATCCGATCGCAATGCATAATGCATACACACCTGAGGACACATCTCACTAACAGAGGCACAAAATAAATGGAGATAACATTCCAGTGCTCACAGATGCAGTTCAAAGCTATGGGAGCTGGATGCTGAGTTACTGGTAAGTGCAGTTCCCGGGCAAGGAGCTTGGCTGGGTCCCCCTCACTGCTTAGAATGTAAGCTGCCTTTATAAGGGCTCATCGCAACGCAGACACTGAAAGCTACTTTAGCTTTTGCCTATTTTTATAAAAGCAAAAATCCTCTTCTTTTGGTCACGGAAAACAGTACTAATGTAAAAGCAAAGTTGCATTAGGTGGACTTTCGAAAAGCAGTGGACACGGTGCTCTAGTTCATAATTTGTTTCTCATACAAGTACAAATTGGTAATTTTGAAATTACAGCTATACAATGGTTAAACAAATAGGTATTTTGTAGTTAGAGCTAAGTTTCTCCCTGTCTGAGAAAGAAGTTATAATAAAGAAAGAGGAAAGATAGAGTAAACACTAGGGTAGACTGAAATCAGATATACTGGTATAAATTTATGTTCATATGTACATATATTTATGTATGTGTAACATACACACACAGGTGGAGATTACATGGAAAGGTCTGCATCATCTATTCCCCAGCTCTGTGCACTAAGAGTGCCGAGACGCAGTCACACACCATAAGCAATGAACACCCCTAGCATCCGCACGTTGATTTCTAAATTCCATTTTCCAACATAAGGAAACAAGATTACGTAGATAAGTGGTTTATTCCAGGGTGGGGTTGGAGAAAATACAAGATGAATCTGGATCATCTTGAGGTACCAGAAAGTAAAGATAGAATAAGCAAACAAACAAAAAAACAAAATCAAAACAACACACAAATGGAACATTTCAAAGGAACACAAGGGCCAAATTGAAAGAACCTCCAATGGCCTCAGTTGGAACAATCAGAGGCACACAATAAAAAATGATAGCTTTGGATTATTAACCGAGGAATAAGATAAGAATTTGTGATAAAAATAAATGCATGAATAAATAAATGGGAGGAAAGAGACAACTTACCCCTTAGAATTCCAATTAATGAATAGAGAAGGAATATAAGTAGAAAAATCAGCATTATTAATGACTCCAATGGTCACTAGTAATAAAATGTGTTGATATCATGTGTTCTCTGTTCTAATGCAATATGATGAGCATGTGATCTCTCTGGTATTCCCAAAATCCATAACATCTGTCTAATAATTAAAAACTATAAGGCAGATCCAAATTCAGGGACAATCACAAATGCCTGACGAGTACTTTTCCAAAATTGCCAAGGTCATGCGTTACAAAAAATCCTGACGAACTGTGACAGATTGGAGGAGATAAAGAAGACATGACAACTGAATGAAATGTAGATCCTGGAACAGGAAGAGAACATTAGTGGAGGTCTGGGAAATCTAAATAAAGTCTGCGGTTTAGTTGATAGCCCTGAACCAATGTTTATGTGTGATGTTGACATTAGGAGGGGCTAGAAGAAAGTCACATGGGAACGCTCCATACTATCTTTACAGCTCTTCTGAAAGTCAAAGGGTATCTAAAAATTCAAAGAAAATTAATTGTTTATATCTTGATCTTTGACCGCTTTGCTCTTTGTCTGCCTCTAATTTGCTCAGAACATGAAACAAAAAAAAGAAATACTATAGATAAATTCCCTAAACTCTCTCTTAAAAAATAACTTTTGTAGGATTTATTTGTTTAAAACTGTAATATGGAGACAAATGATAGATTAAGTGATTTTTCTAGTACAACCTTTATCACTCATCTTTTTTTAAAAATGTCTGAATACCTAAGAAGACTGTGTAGAGAATTTTACTTGAATTATTTCTCTCTTTAGTACATCTTTTTAGTAAATATGTTTTCCAAATTTAGTGTTTTAGGGAACGGTTGGAGTAAGAGATAAGATCTAAATACCTGCAAGAATACCAATAGTTTAAATATGATTTAAAATTTCCTAATGTACAAATAAACTCATGAGAAATATTTGTATTTTGAGGCATTTCTTGAAAATATTAGTTCTTAGAATATTTGAGGAAGAAAACTACAGGGATATTAAATGATTTTGTTCTATACCTGAAGGGTGATAGTAAAGATTACTTTTTAATTCTGTGTGTTTAAGATGAACAAGCATGTATTTGTTTTTTCTGCCTTTACATTGTTTCTACACGAATATCTTTTCTAGCACAGATTTTTCTCCATTTAGAGAACGTAAGCATTCAACATTTATAACTGAGAGGATTGTAAAAAGCTTTTCTGTATAAATTAATTCAAATTTCACAGATGCTACATATAGAATAGTTTAAAATCTTTAGATCAGCTTAGACCAAATGCTAAAAGTGTTCTGGACAAGGGGGTGTGGGGAGCACTTAGACAAACATAAGTGAGTGAACATATTATCCAACTCTTAATGCCTTGGAGCCAGAAACCAATAATAGACTAGCAGGAAAAAAACCAAAAAACAAAAAAAACAACTTTTTTAATATATTAAGATGCATAATGAATTTTCAAGAAGAGAAAAAAGAAACCTGCCTGGAATGCGTAATTGATTTTGCTCACAGACGCTGGCTAGGAAAACATTTGAAGACAATAGAGTAAATCATCAAGGAAGCTAAAAGGCACCTGCTGTGGCTCCATGGCGAGTCCAGCTCCATTAAATCCAGAGGCAGGGAGATGAGCAAAGAGGAATTACTTTCTGACACAATACAATTTTAACTACTTGGAAGGCTCAGCTTTGAGGTGGACTTTGACGTAAATTTTAATACATTATAGGTATTGAATTACTGAGTTTAATGAGTTATGAATGGACCTTCGATGAGAAAAGGTTGTGTTAGTGCTAAGGTGTGGAATAAAATATATTTCTTCTTTTGAGGGATAAAGACAATAAACAAACAACTGTTAAATGACAAAATTCAACTGAGTCGATATTGAAGAGCATATTGGCTTTATTCAACTACTCACACATCAGGCAGCCTCCAATCCAGCAGAGAGAAAGGAGCTCAAGGAACTGTACAAAAGGAAAGACTTTTATAAGGAAAAGGGGATGGAACAAGGAAGTTATACTAGACAAGAACATGGCTGGGTATTGCAAGGTTACTTTCCTTTAAGAGCATGGTAGGGGTCTGTCAAGCAGGTTACCTAACGTATGCTTATCGTGTGATTCCTGATTGACTGCCTTATGATGCCATTTCCAAGAGAGCTGAAACTGCAGTTCAGTTGAGTCTTGATCTGGTGACATGGGGCTTAGCATAAGTGACTCCAATTTGGGCCCATTGTCTTGTTTTTAGCCCTACTGCACCATTTTTATGCTGAGCACTGCTTATTGTACTGCAACTCTCTGTAATGTTATATTCCATATGGGGGTTTGTAGAATATTTTTCCTAGGTTTTGTTTTTTGGCTTGTTTTCTGTTGGATAGACAGCTATCCACTGAAACTAATGCAGGTATTATTTTATGTGAAAAAGATAATGGTCCACCACAAATGGAATACATTTTTGCTCGGTTCTTTGTTCTGAGTATAATTCAAAAATAAACATGTGGAAAAAATATATGAGAGAAATAAATTCCGGAGATAAAACTAATAAAAGTGGGATATAGGCTAATTCCCCTATTGTCTTACTAGTGTTCCTATGCCAGAAAGTTACTATTTCTTGTGCTTAGTTTTCTCCATTTTTCAATGAGGTCAATACTGCCTATCCAAAAACACACAGAAAGAAATGATGCATTTCCTTGAAACAGTACAATATTTTAGAAGATCTGGAGCCCTTGAACCTTGGGCATCATTTATGGATGATATTATTAGGTGTGTCATGAATTCTTTTTTGCACGCTATTTTTGATACATGAGATCTATATCAATTTAAGCAAGTAAAATTATTTTCTGATTTTTCAGTTTCCTAATAAAAGAATAAAGATGCATCCTTTTATTCTAGCTCTGTAAGATAATCAGAAATGTCCTTAAGATGTTTCCTATCCTAAATGAACAAAATCCTGCTCTAAATTGGACTTCTATTAACTAGTTGTATTTTCACCTTTGCTAGCATTCTTCTCTTTCCTCTTAACTACCCTTTTATATTGTTATGAAATCACTGTTCTTAAAATCGTCTGTTGTTTCTACTTTTATTTTGTAGATTTACTATATTGGTAATTGGGACCCTCAGGTAAGTAGAAGAATCCTCTCAGAGAGAATAAACCGTAATCAATTTAAAAATCATTTGATTTGTCTGATTGGGCAGGGCAAGTGTCCTAGTCTTTTCTGTGAGGTAAGACGGAATAATCATTATTTTTACTTTGCAAAGCAGAAAACCAAAAACACAGAATGGAACTGGTCACATGTGTAGAGAAGTCACATCCTTGAATACAACCCATTGCCAGTTGCATGTTACAACTTTCATGAGTTGGATGTAGTATCTCCCCTGAGATCAGAGTGAGACGCTAGAAAACCAACCACTGCAACACCAACAGAATTTGCTTTCATAATAGTACATATCAATGATTCCTTCAGGAAGTTGTACATGAAGAAGTATTCTTCCTGGACTGGTAGAAACTTGGAGATCACTTTGGAATTAACTTAGATACATAAACAGGCCCATGACTAGATTCAGTTCAGTTCAACAAATACCTGTTGAGCATGTCCTCTGTGCTGAGCACTGTAGTAGGGGATCGGATTCAAGAGTAAACAGGATTTTCACAATGCAATAGATAAGAAAGAAAGAAAGCTACAATTTTAATATCATGTGCAGTGATTTAAGAGAACAGAGGAAGGGCATTTCACTGGCGCCTAATAGGAAGAAGGGATAACGGGAAGCTTCCTGGAGGATACTGAAATTAAATCCTGGCAGATACCCAGGGTTAGCTAGGAGAACAGACTAAAACATTTTATACCAAATCACCTAAAAAAGCCTTGAAGTGAAAAATTGGTGTGATTACTAGCAGCTCCATGCTTTAAATCTAGTGGTGGTTACAACAAAATGATTTACAGAAGGGTAAAAAACAGGTTTAATCAAGAGGATGAGATGAGAGATACAGTATTTCTTTTATGGAGAAAAACATGGCAATCATAAGCTGTCTTTGGGCATGGCCCAGTTTACCATGTTTCTTAAAGTCTATCTGTTCTTATGCTTGTATATGCTCGGTTTTTAAATTTAAAAAGCTGATCTTTAAAAATGAAAACAACCTATTTATATTTATTTATTCATGAGAATTCTAAATGGACAAAAGCAAGATGTGCTCACACAGTTGAAGATGTGTATGTTTGTATGTGTATGAGTGTGTGTCGACACACATTCCAAACAATACAACTCTATTTGCATTAAACTTATTAAGTCAAATCAATTTCACAGACATGTGGGCTAGAGCTTTGGCACTTAATTCCTCCTGATCTTCCACCTGGTAAACTTCATTTCTCACTGTGTTTCCCTGCAATTTGTTTTTAATGTTGCATTTGTTTGGACATCATTAACAAAGAAAATAGCATCAGGGAAGTTGTAAGGTGTAGAATAGCATTTCAGGTACTCCTGTGAGAAAACAATGAAATAAATTTGCATACTCACCTGTTTTTTAAAGATTTTATTTATTGCTTTTAGGGAAAGATAGAGAGCACGAGTTTGGGGAAGGGCAGAGGGAGAGAGAGAATCCAAGCAGACTCCATGCTAAGCATGGAGGCTCACATGGGGCTGGATCCCAGGACCCTGAGATCATGACCTGAGCCAAAATCAAAGAGTCGAGTCAGACGCTTAACCAACTGATCCACCTAGGCACCCCCGTATACTCAACTGTTTGTCACACAGTCAAATAAAGTTGAAACAAACATAGAAATACATTTTACTTATGAAGTCTGGAAATATTTAATTATTAAGTGGACACCCAGGGTGTGCAGATCCACGAGCTACATAGGGATAAGGACAAATCCACATCACACATCTTACTCCACAGAAATAAATACTTTAGCTGTCAAGCATCTGTTATGGACTGGCTCAGTGATGGGCACTTTGTTATACTTCATTTACCTCATATACCTCATTTAATTTTCACAACAACACGGGAAGGTAAGGAAAGTAGGCTCAGAAAAATTAAGTAGACTATTGTCAGTCACGTGGCTAGAATTCAACCCAGCACCTCTTACTCTATCCCCAGTGGCCGGGGCACTATGCCTGCCTCATTGACTTTTGGCAACCAGAGCACCAGGAAGGGTTAATGATGATAATATGGTGTAGCTGTACTCACAAGAAAATAAAATTTGTGAAAAACCAAGTTTATGAGATAGAAAAATTAGGAGATACTTGTATTTGAAAGGAATTCGAATAGAAAATCTTTTTTCTTATTAAACTTCCTTCATTTTAGTATAGATGTGACACAATGTTACATTAGTTTCAGGTGTACAACATACTGATTCAACATCTCTTTATGTTATGCTGTGCTCACCCCAAGTGGAGCTCCCATCTGTCACCAGACAGCACTATTACAATGTCATTGACTATATTCCCTATGCTGTACCTTTTATTCCCCTGATTTGGAATAGGAAACCCGAATATCTGTTTGTTGTAAACGTGTATGGATCACTTACTACGTGCCAGGTAGTGTGTTAAATTATTTCAGGTGATTATCTCATTTAATCCTCAAAATAATTTTATGAAGTAGATATTATTATTATACTAGTGAGAGGAAACTATGAGATTTGTCCCAAATCTGAGTATAGAACCTGTTTTTCTCCCAACCACTCTTCAGACTCCTCTTAAACTTCCTTCCACAAGAGAAGTCATAAAGCCATGACCAGCTGTGGAAACAGGTAGTCCTTCTCAGACAGTATGTATGAGTAGGAAACTAAAAAGTTATAGACATTTTTCATTTAAACAACATTTTACAAACCTTCTCTCTGCCCATGAATGGGGATTCATTACCATAAGCTACTTAACTCACTAACACCTAAGAACGGATGAACCTCTCCTGACTATTATACAACTCAGAAAGTATCTGCCTTTAGGAGAGAAGTCATTTGAATTTAGAGACTTGAAAAAGAAAATAAGGAACATTTCTATTACTTTAAAAATGTGTCCTAGATTATTTCCTTTGTGGAATGTTACCCAGGTTAGAAATCCTAGGTAAGGAGCACTGGGTGTTATAGGCAAACAATGAATCCTGGAACACTACATCAAAAACTAATGATGTAATGTATGGTGATTAACATAACATAAAAAAAAAAAGAAAGAAAGAAATCCTAGGTAAGAATCCCATCTGTAAAAAAGTGTGTTTTAAGTGTACATTTACTGAATATTATTTCCTGTAATGTTAGGTTTAATCTGCTTTAAATCTTGTGATGGTAAAACAGCTCAGGTTATTCATTTCCGTGAAGCTCACGATCCTCATCCTAATACCTGTCCTCTCTAACAGGCTAGCTCTATTTCCAATCACAGGGGGTCACACTGCTATTCTTCTTCTCTTCACCACGACACAGAAAATGGGGAGGGTATTTTTCTGGATTGAATGACCACCCCCTCTCTTGGAAAGCCATTTTCAAAAGATTGTTGAGAGAACATACTTGCCAATTTTTATGACCTATTGTCACCAATCTTGAATACTTTGAAAGAGCAGCTCCTGAACCTGAGGACATTTATTCTGTCATTTAAATCTGGACCGAGCCCTTGTTTTAAGAGAGTAACAGTTTGCTGTGCCATTGTGAGGCTTGGTTCTATAAGTTATGCAAATAAGAGAGTCCATAGGCAGCCTGGTCACCTTTCAGCTTCTGCAGAGACCCAGGCAAAGTCCAAGTGTGTCCAAAAGCTAGTTTAGAAATGACACAGAGCACCCTGCCCAACCTGTGGCATTTCCTTTTGGTGGAAGGAAAGTTATAATGGTGAGGGAATTCCAGTCGTCCCAAGGTAATGATAGAGGCGACGCTCATAAAATGCATGGAGTTAAATAATATTTATCTTGAACTAATCCAAGCCAAGTTATTCACCTACAACTATTAGATTCCTTTTGATAAATATTAGTGACTTCTAATAGAGGTAGGTAAAAAGATATACTTTTCCCTCCTCCGCTTTGTTAAAATGAAAGCAAGTCTCACTGAATTCTGTCACACATGGGATATTTAGTAGCCAGAAGGTAGGAAGCAAGCACACAAGTCCTTCTGTCTGCTCCAACCGTCCCTCAGGTGTTCTGTCAAAACCTTGAAATGAAAAGTTTACGATTCAGTGACCACTTTAATCTGAGTCATGTGAACAAAAGTCTGCTGATCAATGGCTAAATGTAAGACCATTTAGGCGTGAGATCCAGGTAGTTAACTCCACGGGTAGAAGATGAAGGGCAGTCTACATTCCTACATCCTATTCATGTACCTTTCTCTGTGATGTTTCAGCCATCTGCAGATCTTAAACGCCATTCATTTCACCAAAGAAACATAATCTTTAACCTCTGTTACACAAATTAAGAAAATTTATGGTACTGAATTTTCATAAATATGGCTAAACCTTGTTGTGGCCACATCTGCATTATGTCCTTTTGATCAAATACTAGCTAGCCTTCCCTGGCTCGAGTACTAATTAGAGCTGACCACATCTACAATGTAAACTTAAACTAACATTACTATAATAGGAAAATATATTTGTAATAGAAACGAGAGGCAAGGATTTGGAGATTTTGTTTGTTTGTTTATTTAAAATTCTATATAACCTATTTAGTAAGCTCTTCCTAGTTGTATTTCCAATATAATCTAATGTATTAATTTATATAACCCTAAGAACTTACAACTCAAAGTAAACAATATTGATGCTGTTTTAAGAGTTAAAATAGAATAAGAATCTAACCCATTTGTTCACTACATCTCTTCTAGTTTCTTAAGGAAATAAGACTACAATCTAGAGAAAAGAACATAAACTCTGAAGTCAGATGGATTTGAAATCGAATCCCAATCTTACACTTCTTTGCTGTGTGAACTCGGACACCTTGCCAAAGCACCGTCTCAGTGTCCTCATCTGTTACATGAGGATAATAATGTCTACATCACAAAGTAATGGTGAGGATTAGGTGGGGTAATGAGCAACATGTTCTTGGCATATCAGAGATACTTACTAAATATAAGTTATCATTATGTTTATTATCAGAATAATTTGAAAATAAAACTAGTATTTTCATTTTAAATAGGTAGCAAAGTAGAATCTACAATTAGAAAGGCTAAGAGTCTAATAGTCTAATGCTGTTCTTTGTTCTGAGTATGGAACATTAGTGTCCTGGGTTTGTAATGGGAAATAGGGCAGAAAAGCTCTTTAGTCTGATTATTTAGTAAAATATCCTTGTTCTTGGCTTTTTTTTCCTGCCCTAGTTGCCTTCTTTAGAAAAATGTTTTAATTGTTTATTAGCATTTTGCCTTTCAGAACTGTATTACAATTATAGTTACAATAAAAAAAGGAGCTAATGTGCAAAAAAAGGGGGGGTTTTGTCCTTGTGGTTGTGGTTTGTGGTTTCATTTATCGTCTTTTGTTCCTTTTTGTTGGGTACAGAAAATGAAATGTAGGGCTTATATTCAAAGTTTTTAGACCATATTCCTCCTTTTAATAAACAGGTCAATACCACAGTCCTCTAGTCTATGGGTATAAGAATCACCTAAAAGTCCTTTCTTGAGGACAGATCTTCAATACACGTGGAATGAAAGACAGGATAAAATTGTTAAGCTATTGATTTACCAGCAAGGTTTAAAGGGCCATGTCTAGCAACAGTTTGCTCTAAAAGGGTATAATAATCTCATGAGGAATCTCAGGACCTAATATGTTAAAACCATTTTTGTATCCTTACATAAGGTACATCTTTCCTACTAATTCTCATTAGCCTGCTGAGAAATATGTTGACTTTGAGCCTTTGTTTTAACTGCATTTAAAAACGAGATCTACCCAGAAAGCTTTAGTACAAAAACAGTTATGAAGGTCATTGTAGAAGTGAATGAAATAATTACTGATATCTCTTTTGCAATTTATAGTTTACAAAAAAAAATCTTTCATGTAAGTAGGATCTTTAGCTGCTGTGTTATAGACCGCAAATACTTTGAATGTTATATTTCTTGTTCTTCATAAAATAAGTACAAATGAAGTGATTACATAATTGAATTTGACAGCATAATGGAAATGCATTTGTATGTGAATATTATCTGAAGATAATGAAAAATAAACAACAGCAATGCTTCCTTTAACCTTTCTTTATCCATTCCTAGGGAGCTAAAAAAAAAGAAAAGAAAAAAGTTTGCCATTTTATGAACTTGTCCGTGGTGGTCAGGCATGTCTTAAAATTACTCCCTGTGCAAAAATTACACTTTTAAGGGCAAGAGTACAAATGGGGGTGGGTTTCCTAAATTACTTGGCTAAAGTCTGCTCAATTGGCTGTGAATTACTCATAAAAACCACACACTTTCAAAGAAGACCTTGAAGACATCTGCTTAGTCCAGGCTCAAGTCTGCTGTTTAATTTTTTTTTTTTATCAGTAGCATCATTAGCAAGTTCTCCTCTAGCCTTCTCTGCAACATGTGTAATGATGGGGAACATACTCCTTGGTGAGGTTCCACCTCACCCTTGGAGAAATTAACATGGGGCCATACAAAGATCACTAGACTTCAGATCTGGGGTCTCATGGTGACAGGTTCTTACTAGCTTGGGTGGCGTTTGAACTCAACTGTCCTTATCCGGTAAAATGAGGAAGTTGAGCTAAGATATGTTGTGAGGAAACTTCACTTCAGCTTAAATGATTCTTTAATGTCAAGATTTGCAAAGCCACCCTCGTCTAAATTTTCCAAAAAGCAAAGGTGAAACCCCTGCCATATCCTACACAGAGTTTTACAATGAAGAGTTTTCTAAACTCTCTCATTGTCTAGTTTTTTCCTCTATTCCCTGTAATTCCTACAAACTAGAAATTAGAACTACTTTTTGGGTAAGTATACTGCAAAAGATCTTAAACCTTAATCACATGATATTTTAACAATTTAAAGCTAGAAGCTTCCTAGTGTTCTATAACTCATGTGTAAATTTGCCATTTAGTGTGTGCCATCATTTACTTGCTAAAATATATGCTTGTGACTTGGTTATAATAATAGTCATCTTTAGAGCTGGAATTGCCTCCCACCTGGTAACCTTTCTGCATTTGTAGATTGCACGTTCATTTTTAGGCCACAGATTTTAGGTTTGTTTTCCAGCCAAACAACACCTATTATAAGGGTAAGTTGCCTACTTAATATCTTTCCTTCCAATAGATATAGTTTATACCCTAATGGACTTTTAAGAAAGACTTCAGGGCATATGTTAATGTAAAATTTTAAAGTCAATTATATTATCTCTGTAATTCATTTGATTAGTCAGCTAATCAAATAAAAAAATATGTTAAGTAGTTACACAATGCACAGCTTATTTCATTAGTTTCCAGCCAAATTTTTATTATGACAATGACTTTTTAATGCAGACCTAATTATTTTCAATTATATAAAAGGTTTAAGGCACCAGTGCATTCAAAAGACCTTCTGTAACAGTAGAACAAGTCTCATTTTTCTTGGCTTCATGCAAGCATAGGTTGTTTTTATTCCATTGAAGTGGTTAATCCTGTTAACCAGAATTAATAAGAAATGCTTAAGCATGCTGGATATTGATTTTTTGACTAATGTTCTTTCAATTTACACTGCTAAGACTATGTAATCATACAAAAGCAACCTTAGCCTTTTCAACAGCATAGTTTCTTTCCTTTCCAAATTATGCTTAATCATTTTCATGGAACTATTTTAACAAAAATCATCTTTTCTGCTCTATGTGTTCCAACATATTGCTAAAGGCAAAATATTAAATCAGAGACAAATTTAGAGTAAGAGACTAAGTTCATATAGAGACTAGAAATCTCTAGTTGTCTTTGGCAGATAATGTGCTTCCTTTAAGGCCACCATGGGTAAATGTTAAATCGTAATTGATTTTCCCATTTTTGTGGAATTTCAAAAACAAAATAGCATGCTTTACCTAAGAGACTGGCTTCCTTTTTGGGACCATTTTAATTTTCCTACATGAGTTAGTGATCATTTAAGTCAAAAGAATTGAGAAGGCAATGTGTCACAATTTATGGACAATCAAAAAATGAAAAAGGAAAGGAAAGAAATGAATAAACAATAATTTTGAAAATGTCTTAAACACGGATATTGTCCTAACTTATATGAAAGCCAAGATAGTTGGCTTCAATAGAAATGATACCATATACAAGCATTTCCATATCTCTGACTTAATGAAAGTTACAAAATGATGGAAATGTCATCCATTCTTACCAAGTTTAAATACTTTTTTCCTCAATGTTGTGACAATTTTCAGTTCCCATTGGCTAGAAGAAATGGATAATGTGCTGAATTTAACAGTAGGCACTATTCAAGACTAACAGAACTATAAAATACAATCGTAGGGTAAATTATACTTGGGAATTTTGAAATATTTGAGATGAAAGTAAACTTTTTCAATAGACATAAAATTTTTAGCCAAACTTCATTGATCATAAGAAGCTGAGGGTATATATTTAGCTAAAATGCCACTCTCTCCTCCAAAAAAGACACTGAGGGTTTGGGGTTTCATTTTCGTTTGTTCTTTAATAAGCATAGCTCAATATATGAGGCAAGTATCTTAGTTAAAGGAAAAACTCAAATATTCCCATACTCTGCCCACCTCTGCTGTGGTAGGTGACAGGGAACTCCTATATAATCTTTTAGGAATATGTCCAAGGCTTTGGCATTCGCAAGTGTGATGGAGATAAACTTGTCATATAATAGAAAATGGATGGCTTTGGAGTTAGGCAGATGTGGATCCAAATCCCGAATTTTTTGCCTACTATTTCAGGCAAGTTACATAACTCCACCTAAACCTGGGTCAAGAGTCATAATTACCTCCATTTCATTCAATCACCTAATGACTAAAGGAACTGATGTTTGTAGAAGAAATGAAGAAACTATGTATGTGTTGGCATAAATAGTTTGAATAGGGAAACACCAAGCCTTGGAATAAATTTCTGGCTTTAGAAGTAGACAAAAATAGTAAAACTCTAAGAATATTGGAAGAAAAGAGAGAAAAATATATAATTGCCTTGATATGAAAAGAAAGGTGACTAGTACACAGCTTTTTGTTTTTGCTCTAGTAAACGAGAGATGGGATTTTCCATTCCTGCCTTCTTTGTGTCTATGCTAACAATTGAGCAAATAAATTGAGTAGACTTGTCTTTGCAATAAAAGGCTGAGTTGTGGGAGAAATAGAATATTCTTGAGTTAATCTTACCAAAAGACATCTGTACTCTGCCAAATTTGAAGACATCTCCCAACAACACATCTAAAGAGTATTGATGTTTTTAAAACAAAATAAACAAAAAATATGTGCTATTACAACATTTTCTTATAAGCCTGCAACTAATAGTTGATTTCCATTAGAACGAAATGCACTAACATTCTCTTTATTTTACACTCTTCTGTGCATATTTTAGCTTGTAAAAGTTGTCAATGATATATATGTCAGGCTTATGTATCTTTGGTAATCAATGTCTGGAAAGAAAGAATTGGACGTTCTAATCTTTCTATTATGAAGCTTTTAAAATGTATTTTGGGGGGGCGGCTGGGTGGCTCAGTCAGTTAAGTGTCTACCTTCGGCTCTGGTTGTGATCCGTGATGCGGGATCAAGCCCCGCATCAGCCTGGCATTGGGCTTCCGGCTCAGCGGAGAGCCTGCTTCTTCTCCCTCTGCCATTCCCCCTCCCTCTCCCTATCTCTCTGTCAAATAAATAAATAAAATCTTAAAAAAATAAAAAATAATTAAAAAATAAAATGTATTTTTGGGAATAACCATTGAATATCAGTATGTAAACACTTTAAACACTTTGTAATATAAAAATCAATTCCTTTTTTTATCTTTTGGGAGAAGTTTATTAGAAAAACTGTATGTTTATTACCTTATATTTTACATGCTAAAGAGAGTATTCTCAAGATTCCAAATTAATTTTACTCTACCTTAAGATACTTTATTCCCCAAAAACATATAATATATATGTTATAAACCAATGGCAATTCTGTCCACAATTTTCTTCCTTTCCTTCTCTGTGTGTGGGTTATTTGAGATGTACTGACAATAAAGTTCCTTGATTCTCTTTTTTTCTGTTTATTTGGCTTACCTTTAAAGTGTCCCATTGGCTTATCCCATTTGACGAAGTCCCTTCTGCTCTCTTGTTTAGTGACTCTCATAAGTAACAATAGAATACCAAGTGCTTTCTTACCTGGTGTCTCTAACACTCCTCACACTCTGAAACACAGCAGAGATTTTGGTTGATAATAAGCTCTAGGTTCTTATTAATTGGTCTAGATTCCTTTTGTTAATTCTTAAACTTTATTACTTTCACGTATTTTCTGTAGCTACTGATACTTGGAAACTCACAGTCACAGAAAGCACCCAGCAAATGTGTATCCCTGGGAGCTTTTGTTATATTACTTTCAATAAAAATGACTTAAGCAGCACGTCTGATACTGACATCAAACATTATAAATGAGGCCTAGCTTACTTTTCAAGAAAATACCACCTAAATGTTCTTTCTTTAATAATGTTTCATAGGATTAAAAGTTTGACAGCATATGATTCAAGTTCCACATTATTCTTCATTATTTTGCAGGCATTGGTTCATGAGACATAGTTACATACATACATTGAGTTACTATTTTGATGAATTTTCCTGAGTTTTCACAGATTCATCTTCCTTTTCTTCCTTCTTTCCTTCCTTCCTTTCTGGTGTATTTCTCCTGGTTAAGCAAACATTAGTGAACCTTCTTCAGGAAGCCTCTCCTACTGGTCATGATGCAATGTTTTGTACTCAACGATTTCAATAAGAGACCACTGGCTAGATGAAACAAAATTTAAGATGAACTTCAATGCTTCCTATTGCTGTTGTAGCAAATTACCACAGACTCACTTAACATAACACAAATGCATTATCTTACAGTGTTGGAAGTCCAAACTGGGCGGCACTGGGTGATTGATCCCTGGATTTTAACAAGGTGTTGGCAAAGCTACATTCCTTCTAGAGGCTCTAGGGGAGTGTAGCAGGTTGAATGGTGACCTCCAGAAAGATACATCCACATCCTAAACCCCATCTATAATACGTGCTAATATGATAACCGCTAGTCCATGTGCCTGTTGAGCACTTGAAATATGGCTTGTAGAGATTAAGATATATTGTAAGTGCAAAATACACACTAGCTCTCAAAGACTTGGTATGAAAAGAGGGATGTAAACTATCTCATTAATAATCTTTTTTTTCTCATCATTAATCTTAATATCAATTACATGTTGAAACGGTAATTTTTGAAAATCTGAATTTAAGATAAATTGTTAAAATTAATTTTACCTATTTCTTTTTACTTTTTTAAATGTGGTTAGAAAATTTGAAATTACCCATGTGGTTTGTATTTTGTTTCTATTGGGCAGTGCTGGTTTCTATCCTTGACTTACGTTCTTAGAAGAGGAGGAACTTATCTAGTTACACAGCAGCAAGGAACATTGACCTACTTCTGTTTGAATTTCCCGTACTCTTCTTTATTTTTCCAGATGAATTAGGTCACGGAGATGACATGGCTAGCCTCGGGGCAGTGACTTTTTCTTCATAGCCTCAGCATTACTGACTTGGAACTCAATAAATATGAGAATAAATGAATGAGTTATTGAGTTGACTAAATAATCATTTGAATGAATGACTGTATTGAGCAGCACCAAAATCATACATTTAAATATTTATCACTGATGTTCAATTCTCACGGAATGCTCTTCTCACATTCCACAATCCTGTAAATATACAATCAGAGGAAAAGGTCACTTTTATGCAGTGAAGTCACCACTTCTAGCCTGGTGCAAAATGTTCTAAACTTACAGTATCAAAAATGACACATATCCTAACTATTCTCTCAGTTTATATTAATAATTTTCAGCTTTTTTTCTTATTTGCTTGTAAGCAAGTCAACTGAGGTACTACTACTTGTCAGCAACTTTGAACGTGAACAAAGTTCTCCAGTCCCTTTAACATTTAGTGGATTGATTATCACATAATTATATGCATGAGAAATCTTATGGGATGTCCATATGGCAAGCAACATAAACTAATATTCATTGATTTTTTTTTTTTTTAGATTTTATTTATTTATTTGAGAGAGAGAGACTCAGAGAGAGAGCACATGAGAGGGGGGAGGGTCGGGAGGGTCAGAGGAAGAAGCAGACTCCCTGCCGAGCAGGGAGCCTGATGCGGGACTCGATCCAGGGACTCCAGGATCATGACCTGAGCCGAAGGCAGTCGCTTAACCAACTGAGCCACCCAGGCGCCCAATATTCATTGATTTAACAAATTTTTATGGGCACATTCCATGTACCAGCCACTGTGCTAGTTAATTTATATGCATAATTTCATCCAATGTTTAGAATATTTCAATAAATCTTACCATCATTTCCACATTTTATTAATGAAGAAACTTGCAGAGTTTAATTAACTTGTCCATAGTAATGTACCAAGTAGGTATGGTAGAAATTGTCATAAAGTGCAGAAAGTTTTATTTGATATGAATATTTTACTGAGAAAGAAAGAAGCTATTTGCAAACAGGGAGATTTCAAAACTAAAAGTGCTTGCTGCTGGGTATTTACCCCAAAGATACAAATGTAGGGATCTGAAGCGGTATGTGCACCCGGATGTTTATAGCAGCAATGTCCACAATAGCCAAACTGTGGAAAGAGCCAAGATGTCCATCGACAGATGAATGAGTAAAGAAGATGTGGTATATATATACAATGGAATATTATGCAGCCATCAAAAGGAATGAGATCTTGCCATTTGCAACGACATGGATAGAACTGGAGGGTGTTATGCTGAGCGAAACGAGTCAGTCAGAGAAAGACAAGTATCATATGATCTCACTGATATGAGGAATTCTTAATCTCAGGAAACAAACTGAGGGTTGCTGGAGTGGTAGGGGGTGGGAGAGATGGGGTGGCTGGGTGATAGACATTAGGGAGGGTATGTGCTATGGTGACGCTGTGAATTGTGCAAGACTGTTGAATCACAGATCTGTACCTCTGAAACAAATAATGCAATATATGTTAAGAAAAAAAAAAGAAGAAGATAGCAGGAGGGGAAGAATGAAGGGGGGAAATCGGAGGGCGAGACGAACCATGAGAGACGATGGATTCTTAGAAACAAACTGAGGGTTCTAGAGGGGAGGGGCGTGGGAGGATGGGTTAGCCTGGTGATGGGTATTAAAGAGGGCACGTTCTGCATGGAGCACTGGGTATTATGCACAAACAATGAATCATGGAACACTACATCAAAAACTAATGATGTAATGTATGGGGATTAACATAACAATAAAAGAATTAAAAAAACCATAACAATAAAAAATTTTTAAAAAGTCACAAAACTAAAAGTGCTTGGCTCAGCAGTTAAGCTCAGTTTACAAAGCCAGAATGAGGAAGTGCCTTGCTTTCTATTGTGACTGGTTACCAGGCACTTAACATTCCTTTTAAGGTAGTAGCACCTCATCAGTTTACTTGTTTGTAACTGATCAGCTAGGAAGCTACAAAGTTTAGTTTGAAGTCAGAGTCAGCATTTCAGGGAAATCAGAACTGCTTAAGTTTTCCTTCCACGGCTGTGGGTGGTTGAATCAGGGATATACTCAGACTTTGGGCTCCATTTTGAGTTTTCTTTAACATGATGATTTAGTCAATGTTTATTCTAAGACCCTGTTCTACTACAAAAAAATATTTATATGCATTTAAAGCTTTATATACTTCAAACAATTCTTCAGTAATCATACCCAAGGAAGCAATGTTATATTTAAATATTAAATAGATAAAATAACCACCATGTATTTACAAACTGGCTTCATAAACAGTTGCAGAAAGAGTTGTCGGCAGTGACTGATGGCAGGTATTCCTTGGAAGGATGTCTCATTTCTGCCATCCCAGTAGCCCTTCTCCATTTTTTGCTTGTATAACAATCCCTAGAATTTCCTTTGGAAACCACGCCCATCATGGTTGAACTTAAGATATGTGAATATATGTTTCAAGCCACTGGGTTTGTGGCAGACTATCAAAACATATGATGAGCAAGGAACCTAGCTAGAAAATGATCCAGGCTCTGCCACTAGCTGGCTGTAAAACCTCGGAACATTTACCTAATTATCCAGGTGTCTACACTTACAAAATAAGGGGGTTGGTCACCGTAGGACTTCTGGGAGAAGTTCAGCTGCTAATTGTGACCTTGCCTCTGAGGTCTGAAGATTCAACCCTCAGGGAATTGCTAGGAATTGATTTCTATTAGACCTCAGATGATTGAGAATCCAAACTAAGCACTTGTATCTCATTTTTGAAATTGTTCATTGAATAACAAGCAATAAATATTGATCTGATGAATAGCATTTCATAATGAGAGGACATAGAAAAGAAGAATTTGTAAAATACCAAAGAATCAATTCAAGAGAATTTCTGAGAGTCAAAGGACAAAGTCTCCAGATTGGAAACTCTCTAAATGCCAAATAAATGCATGAAAAAGTCCCATTCTTCAACAAGTATTTGTGTAATTTTAGAACCAAATAAATAACGGCAAAATCCTCATAGTTTCCAGAGAGCAATAGAAATGTCATCTGCAGAGGAATAATCAGATTGGCACCAACCATTTTATCAATAACACTGATGCTAGATAGTCATGGATTAGAGCTTTCAGAAATCTGACAGAAATAGATTTTGGACTAAAATTCTATGTGTAGCCAAACTTTCAGTCAAATGTTTGGAATAAACACATTTTCAGATATACAAATTTTCAGAAATATTACTTCCCACACACTCTTTGCTCTAGAAAAACAAAATAGTAATCCAAGAAAGACAAAGACAAGTTCCAGAAAATGAGGGTTTCTACCCAAGAGTATAGCCCATGATGACCACTTCAAAGCTCTCCTAAAAAAAGACATGTCCAGATGACAGATGAGAAACAGAGTGTTCTAGGGAAAGGCAGTAAAACAAACACTCTATAAAATGCTTGATAAAATAAACAGTTTAAATATAATATTAGGATAAAGGGACATAGAAAAAGAGGAAATGAGAAACTCTTGGTAAATGAAAAAACTGCACAAAAATGAGCTGTTTGTCCTTCAAATAAACTATATTTATATAATTTATCGATTTAACTAAAAATAGTGATTTAGCTATCCTAGAAGTTTGGTAGATTAAGAGACAAAAGAGTAAATAAATAATTTCTAAAATTGAATAATTGAAAAATAGTACAAGATAGTATTTAGGGGTATGAAAGGAACAACAAAAGAATCAGCAAAGAATCAAAAGGTACAAACTTGCATTTATCAAATAGGAGGTGTAATGTACAGCATGGTTACTGTAGTTAATAATACTGTATTGCATATTTCAGAGTCGCTAACAGAGTAGATCTTAAAAGTTCTCATCACAAGAAAGATAAACTTGTAACTATGGATAGTGACGGACGTTAACTAGACTTACAGTGGTAATCATTTCACAATATGCAAATCTTCCTTGACATATGATGGGGTTATGTCCCAATTAACCCATCAAAAGTTGAAAATCTCAAAACTGAAAATGCATGTAATACACTCAACCTACCAAACATGATAGCCTAGCAACGTGGCCTCCCTTAAACATGCTCAGAACACCTACATAGTGTGCAGTTAGGCAAAGTCATCTGACACAAAGCTTATTTGATAATAAAGTGTTGAATATTTCCTGTAACTTATTGAATACTGTACTGAAAGTGAAAACAGAATGGTTGTAAGTATATCTGTTGTTTAACCTCTTGAGCACATGGCGGACTGGGAGCTGCCCCATCAAAAGAGAGTATCATACTTCACATTGCTAGCCCGGAAAAAGATCAAAATTCAAGGTACAGTTTCTACTGAATTCATATTGCTTTCACACCACCATAAAGTCGAAAAATATTAAGTCAAACCATCATAAGTCAGGGGCCATCTGTATACAAATATTGAGCCATTATGTTGTATACCTGAAACTAATATAATATTATATGTCAATTATATTTCAATTAAATTTTTTTTAAACATCAGCTAAAAGAATTAAAAATGGTTGCCTCTAGATAAGCAAACTGGATTATGAGGAAGAGTATGTACCCTTTCATAAAGCTTTACTATTATGATGTGGTGATTTCACCAACTTCAGAGCACACTGTGATAAAAAAATATTTTAATATTTTTCAATTTGTACTAATGATATTAGGAAATATTTTAAAATATTTTTGATGTGACAAAGCAGAATGCACATTTCTCTGTATAATATGATCTAAATTTCGTAAAATAAATCAAATAAATACTAATAATATGTTTTTCTTTTCTCTGTCAAGCATTTGTTTTATTTATTAAAATTTATTGATTATATGTGTATATATGTAGTATATGTATTTCAACTAAATTGGATATATAGATATGGATATATGGATATCTCCTATATACTTTTTTTTTTAAGATTTTATTTATTTATTTGAGAGAGAGAGAGAGCACACAAGCAGGGGGAGCAGCAGGCCAAGGGAGAAGCAGACTCCCCGCTGCGCAAGGAGCCTGATGCAGGGCTCGATCCCAGGACCCTGGGATCATGACCTGAGCTGAAGGGCAGCCGCTTAACCACCTGAGCCACCCAGGCGCCCCTATCTCCTATATACTTATACTCATACATACAGTGAGAAAGGAGACAAGAAGAATTTGGGAAGCAAACGTCATGTGGAATGAGCTTCTGATGAGACCTTAGTCTTTACTGTTTAGGCAGGGCATTTTGACATTGGTGGTTCGTAGGGTTTATGCTAAGCCAAGTAGGTTTTTACTCTCCAAAGTTAGCTTTTAGTGATGACACTTAGCTAAAAGTCCTTAAGCATTAGTCACTAGGTATTTTTGACTTTGCCAGTGGCTGCAACTTGTTGTGGTTCTGACCCTAGAAGACATTCTGTAGAGACTGGGCCAAAGGCGTGGGCCATTGGCCAACACAGATGGCCTAAGAGTGCAGATTGCTGCAGTTTGACCTTGAAGTTGTAGCACATGGCAAAGGCCTGAGCAAAGCCTCAGGCTGCAGGCTGCTGTAGCTTATTATAATGCAGGCACAGCCTCTTATTGTTGGCTAGGCTAGAGTGGGATTGTAATCTGCATGTATATCGTGAGAAAGCAAATTTACACTTGAGCTATAGAACACTAGGAAGCTTCTAGCTTTAAATTGTTAAAATATCATGTGGCTAAGGCTTAAGATTTTTTGCAGTAAGCAGCATTCCATTCTACATTCTGGTCACAGGTTGAAACTGCTGAGCACTTGACCTTAAATCGTATGTCTGGTCCAAAGGCCAACTCACAGAAGATGAAAATAGTAGAGAAGAATGTCTGGGTGAGTTTCAAAATGAGAATTATTGTAGCTGGGCATGTGAGTATCACAGTTCCCAAGGAATTTATGAGATGGAACAGAAGAAGATTGTCTGGGCTTAGAAGACCACATGGCTGAGGCACCAGCCCTCCCTAAGACTTTGGGGGCCCCTGCTTCAGAGCCTCAGTAGTAGTTTCAGTTCAGGAAGTCTGAAACAAGTACAGCTCTAAGGTGGAATCCTTTTCTAGAAGGCCGGGTATTTTTAGGTCTAGTTCTTTTCGAGAAGCAAAGAAAGGGTGCTGCTATAACACAAGCATAAAATATCCCACAGATTACCTAGGAATCAGTACTAACCGGGGAGTTCATTCATCCTCAGGAAGTGGAAGCCAAGAGGTTTAGAATAGGTTGGGGAAGAAAGAAAGAAATCTCAACTAACACCAGGTTTGTGAGGAGGGGCTGCTGCCATTGCAAACAAAGATGACAGTCTAGTCAAGGCCACCTTCCTGAGGAGACAGAGGCTTCTGGATCGACCCCTGCCCCACACATAGGGTAAATCCATAGTGACAGAATTAATAATTTGCTGGGAGGCTCTTCCCAATTAAATTCACAGGTTGTAGATTCCAGACAAGTAGACTGGCTGGCAAACCAGACAAACTGGGCTGAGATGGTCACCATCTACCCCAGGATCTCCTCAGACAGCAGTGGGATGGCCTTTGACAACACTGCATTCTGGGTTTAAGGAACAGGATTGTTACCAGGGATCATTGCTCCAGGGTTAGGGTTTGGCTTATATTCTAAATTTGGTGGGTGTGGGGTTAGGGTTACTTCTGAGTCCTATTTTGAAGTGTCTTATTGGAGTAAGAATGAGGAGTCTTGACATTGAACTAAGAATTTTTAAGGCCCTTCCCAGGCTGAAGTTGCTGAAGAAACCCAACTCTACCCAGATGTGATGAACTCCTCTGACGGAACTGAGCAGAACTGCGTGGGGAAGGATAACTTTTGGGCTCTAATTTGTTTTCAAAACCCAAAGGAATCTGGCTTTGGACTTTATATCCCTTCTATTTAACTTGCAAGAGTATTTATTCTTTGAACTTTAATTTCTCCCTAGAAATTAAGGATTGGTGGAGGTAAAGTTAGGGCATCTTTATTGTTGGAATTTTATAAATAGTAGGTCTTTGTGCATTTTGTGATTGGAGTGGGGTACTGTTTTCACCTAGTCTCATTGCAAAACTTCTGATATCCTGTATAGGACAACATGACTAGATGTAATTTGGTTTGAAAATTAGAATAATAATGGATAATTTTTTGAGAATTTACTTAGTAATAGCTAGAATCTTTATGTTATATATATTTGTAATATAATATATATATTTGTAATTACATATATGTTACAGAATAGTAATGTCACTACACATATACTACATAATAATTAAATGGATCTGTAAATTTGTAAAGTCTAAACTTGCCTGGCATTTTTCTCTTCTTTGAGACCCAGCCCACCTACAGAGAGCACAAATTCTACTTTGTTCCTCCAGAGCCAAGCCATCCCCAAGCCAAGTGGAACTTGGTCTCACAGGGCCAGAATTGCCTGTGGTTGGGTGGGTAAGTGCTTAATTTTGGACTTCAGTTAGCTTACCCTTTGGTTTCTTACACAAAATTATGTTCTCTTAGTCTTTTTTTTTAAGATTTTCTTTCTTTATTTGACAGAGAGAAAGCACAAGCAGGGGGAGTGGCAGGCAGAAGGAGAGAAGCAGGCTCCCTGCTGAGCAAGGGGCCCAATGTGGGGCTTGATCTCAGGCAGACGCTTAACCTACTGAGCCACCCAGGTGCCTAACTTAGTCTTTAACAATAATAAAGGCATTATTATAAGCTTCATCTTCTACCCTTTATTTCTCAATTTATTAAGAATTTGGGCTTCATTATTCAGCTCTTCTCAGATATTGCAGTAGTGTATGTGCATGGGTAATGCATTGATATTTATGTATATATATAAATAAATGAATATGTATGTATATATAATAAACAAATGTGTGGTCAAATATACTATGCATATAGAACATATATGTACATATATACATATATCAATGTGTGACATCTGTATATGACATGTGTGATATAATTTTTTTCATGATCATATACATAACACAATGCACACTCACACACATATATATACCTATTCATACACATACAAATATATCTGTTTTGTCTGGATTATGGAATTACTAGTGATATTTTATTTACCTTCTTTACACATTTCTGTATTTCCAATTTTTTCTGTTTATTCATTAATCAGAAAAAAATGTTTAAATAACTATATTCAGTTGTCACCATAACTTGTGTCCTGTCTCTTCCTTCTTTCTGCAAATGTTATCCTTTTTCTTCTCACAGAATGTCTTCATAAAGGTATTGCGACTACATCAAAATAAAAAGCCTTTGCATAGCAAAGGAAACCATTAATAAAATGAAAAGGCAATCTACTGAATGGGAGAAGATATTTGCAAATGATACAGCCAATAAGGGTTTAATATCCGAAATATATAAAGAACTTATATAACTCAACACCAAAAAAACCAAATAATCCAATTAAAAAATGGGCAGAGGACCCGAATAGACATTTCTCTAAAGAAGACATAGAGATGGCCAACAGACAATGAAAAGATACTCAACGTCACTCGTCATTGGGGAGATGCAAATCAAAACCACGATGAGATAGCACTCACAGGAGTCGGAATGGCTAGTGTCAAAAAGACATGAAACAACAAGTGCTGGTGAAGATGTGGAGCAAAAAAAAAAACCCCTCATGCACTGTTTATAGGAAGGTAAATTGGTGCAAGCACTATAGAAAACAGTATGGAGGTTCCACAAAAAATTGAAAACAGAAATACTATATGATCCAGTAATTCCACTCGGTATTTACCCAAAATAAATGACAACACTAATTTAAATAAACCCCTATGTTTATTGCAGCATTATTTACAGTAACCACGATATGGAAGCAACCCAAGTGTTCATCAATAAATGAATGGATAAAGAAGAAGTAGTATATATACATAACGGAATATTCCTCACCCATAAGAAGAATGAGATCTTGCCATTCACAATATGGAGGGACCTAGAGGGTATTATGCTAAGTGAAATAAGTTAGTGAGACAAATACCATATGATTTCATTTATATGTGAATTATAAAAAAATGATGAACAAACAGAAACAGACTCATAAATGTACAAGATAAACTGGTGGTTGCCAGAGGTGTGGGAGTGGGGTGGAAGTGGAGGGATGGGCAAAATAGGTTTAAGAGGTACAAACTTCCAGTTATGAGTAAGTCACGCAGATGAAAAGTACAGCATGGCGACTATAGTCAATAATTGTAACAACACTGTCTGGTGACAGATGATGACTATAATTATTGTGGTGAGCATTGAGTAATGCATAGAATTATCGAATCAATGTTGTACACCTAACTCATGTAATTGTGTGTCAACTGTACTTCAATTAAGAAAAAAAAAACAACTAATGAGAAATGTTTTGATATATTTTATTTGATTTGGTTTATAGATTTTACCGTTTGGTAACCCCCTTCACAGTGTGACCTACTTAAGATGAAGAGTCATGTTATCTTAGTTCAAGTTTTTCTTATGTGCACAAAGCAGTATGCCTTGCATACAGTGAACACTCGTTATTTATCGATACGAAGATTCTACAACATGAAAACTTTCTGGGTAACTGGGTTGAACTCCAATGAAATAATTGTAGAAAACAGAAGGAAAAACAACACTCCCAGTTACATGCAATAAGGCAATGCAACAATGGTCATGCAACAAATAGTTCAATAAGCTTGTTGAAAAAGCCTAAAATAAGACTGTATTCCACATAGGAGCAGATTTAGATCAGGCTCTGGTACACAATATCTGATTTAGGGCAAAATAATGAAAGTGTTTTTGAAATCAAGTCTATGCAAAGACATTATGGAAACATAGTGAGATGCGCTTAATATTTCCTCAGAGGCCATAACAACTCGTCCTGCCGAATCAACAAATCCTGTTATCCTGCCTCTTGAGGGACTAGATGATTGAGTAACAGGCTGCAGATGTGAAATCTTTAAGCTTGTTTTCTGTTTGAGGAGCCCGTCAGGCACTGCATAATGTGATGTGCTGCCCCCCCTGTCTCAGGAAGGCCCTCAGAGGAACCAGCTCCAGCTTGGGGAGTGCACTGAAATCATGTCCAAGCTGTAAGAACAGCTGATCCCTGCTTCCCACCACAGACATCCCTGTCTTCTGATTTCATTGACCTAATGTGCAGCTGGAGCATTCAGAGTTTTAAAAACTCTCCAGGTGATTCTAATATGCAGCCAAGAGTGAGGATCGCTCCTTGAGCATGTCTTAGAAGTTTAATGGATTTTTTTCCCTTGACCTATAGGTTGTCCTAAACAGACACACCTACTTTTCTCAGACTCCAGTGAAATCACTTGGGTTTGATCACAGCTGGCCTGGAATTGTCAAGAGAACTCCTTTTTCACCTCATGGCTCCGTTGCCAGCTTAATGGTGCTTTCCAAAACACGATCCTCCCTCTCAAGAAAAATGTGCCTTTGTCGCATAGAGTGCTAACCTGTTCTGTGGATGTGAAAGAGTTGGGGATGAATAGTGTGCTAAAGGAGGAAAAGGGAGAAAAAATATAAAAACGGTTGAGTAAGGAGACGCTTTTTCTCACCTCATATTCAACAATTTCACAAATTCTCATCTGTAGCAACTGGATTTTAGAATCCCTTGACTGAGAAAAAGCATAATATAAAAGGTATCACAAATTTTAGAAGCTGTAAAAAAGTATAAATGTCTTTACTAGTCCAAGTAAGATCTACATTTGCGGGGGTGGGGGGCTGGCGCAGGGTAAATGCTTGCAACACTCTATTTAGCTTACGGAAAATATTCAGTGCACATGAGAATTCATGGACTCTTCACAGTAATTCTGTGTTTCCTTCAGGGCTCGTTGACCAAAGACTGGCATTACTGTTCTATGTGACCTGCACGTGGCAATAGTTTGATCTGTCCATCTCACCACTTCTAAGACGTTTATTGCCATATTGTCTGGCCCATGGTCGTCCCAACGTCTGGAAGGTCATCCTTATCCCTGCTTCCAGATGCCAGAGCTATTCGGTCATTATGGCTTTTTTTTTTTTTTTTTTTTAACACTACTGAAGAGGCTTTCACTGGTCAGTTTTTATTCTTGGCCTGGGAGCAGCAAAAGTGATACTCAAGCTGAAAGTAGTTGGTCCTTAACTATCCTTTCTAACTACAAACCATGTCAACATTACATTTCCTGTTGGCCATAAGGGAGTGAGGGAACTATCAGAGCAGTCATTTATGTGATGAAATATAACTATATTGTTGAGTAAAATACAGCAAAGGGAAGTTAAATAAACCTTCGGTGTGTTAAATAAACCTACAGCTTGAAGGAGGTTTGCTTGTTAATGGAAAGAGCCAATCAAATCTGTGATACTGATGAAAATCATGGGCAAAATTGACATATGAATGGTTTGAAAGCAGACAACCCCGTTTCTTTAAAAGCTATCAATCATGGGCATATGTCAAATAGAAATGGTCTTGGTTCCATCCTCACAGGCTATGGATATCCTCGTAATACCTCTTATCATTCTTATCTTTCTTTCTCCACAAAGACGGTGTGTACTCACTGTTGTTAGGTAATGTCGAATTTGCATTTGGATCAGTGCTTAATTACCCATAATTTTTACTTTCATGTAACTTTTCTAAAGCTTACAGTCTAGGGAATAACTATACACCAAGTCTCAGTTTCTTAAATAACTCCAATAAATCATCTCTCCTTGTGCATTTCCAGTGACCACCTAGTTAAATTTTACATTCTCATTAGCCCTAGGAAAACCCCATTTCACTAGCAAAATTGTTCTTACTATTTTATCTTTCACACACCTAGGGCACCACTAAGGTATATCCTCTGTTCTAGACTAAGTGGAACCTTGGATTCTTCCATTTTCCTCACTCTCACGAACTTTCTGAAATGTATTTGTGCTATGGAGATTAAATGCGCTGGAGTTATAAAACAGATCTAAGATGGTAAGAATTTTGGAAGATTCAGAAGCCCTTGTAACTCATTATTTGCACTTGTTATATACTCTGTTTACACTTGGTGATGAGAAATAAAAATTATGAGCCCCAGATCTTGAGCGTTGCATGGATAAAATTATAAATAAAACCATAGGCACAAGTTTCAAAGGTATTAATTAGAAAATTTAAGTGAGGGAATTGTCACAAGTGATTTTGAGAATGTAAAGCGCTGAATTAGCCATTATTCTGCTTAAAAAGAAAATGGAGACAATAAGAAAATATTTACAAAATTTCATGTCAAAAATTTCATTACGTCTATGCTTATTCATAGCCAGTTTTTGTCAAATCTGTTTACTGTTAGAGGGAAATTTTTTCCTCCATCTTAGTTGTCCTTTCATGAGAAAGGAATGAATGAGTAGAACACCAGGACTCTCTTTGTCCTTTTATTGACCTAACTCTGAGTGAGGTTAGGGACTTACCTGACTGGTAACTTGGGAAAAACAAAGTCCTCTTTGTTCCTCTTGAAGCAAACCTACCCACAACTTCTCTTCTGTTCTCTGTCCCATGAAACTTACCCAGAAGTCCCCACCAGGTGGGGACGGTTGCTCTGGTCTAGTTGCCTGTGACAGGGTGGATAATTCTGATTATTTACCTGTTAAGTATCAGGAAACTCATTTGGCTTCCATGCAACTTCCCTTTATTAAGGGTGATACACTGGCCTCATTTGCTGCCCCCCCTTTTTTTTCCAATTTATTCAAAACTCATGGAGAGAGAAGGAATAAAAGCACTAGGATTTACAGACAAGTAAAGAACTTTGCTATATTTGTAAGTTTGCTTTCGTATTTTCCAAAGAACTTTTGGCCTGTTAGCCATTTATCCACTTCTGTGTAACAAACCACCTCAAAACTCAGTGGCTTAAAATGATTTATTATTATTTCTCATGATTCTTTATATTGGCTGGGCTTAGGTGGGCAGTTCTCAGCTTGCATTTCTCATATGGTTGCAGGCTGTGGGTGGCTATTGCTGGGTTCAGTTGATGGCGCCTGGGGCTAGATGTCTGAAATGTCCAGACAGATCTGGAACCTCAGCTGAAATGGCAAGATCAGCTCTCTCTCCAAGCAGCCCTTCCACGTGGCCAGCTAGGTCTTCCTCACATAAGAAGGAATGGGGGTTTCTTCATAGTTGGACTTCTTTTGGGGAATGGCTTCTCCCAGCATATGTGTTTTAAGAAAACAAGGCAGACACTGTAAAGCTTCTTGGGACGTAGGCTTAGAAGTTAAGAAGCATCATTTCTGCCATATTCTAGAGTAGGCAAGGCCAGTCCTGATCCAGTGTAGGAGAGCCTAGCAAGGACACCGACTCCAGAAGCCTGGAAACACTGGGCATGAGGGGATTAGCCACAACCTATGATATTAAAAACATAAATATTTGTTATAGGTAACTTCATTTATTAGCATGTTTATTAGAAATAATTGTATTTGTTTACTTAGTTATAATTGCTTATCATAGAAAGCTAAAATCTCAATATTCTTATAATAATTAAGTGCTAAAATATAATTAAATGCTAATTATGATTTCACTCAACATAATATAATCTATTCAATAAGTTTAAAAGATTGTAATTTTTTTCCACTTTGAAAACTATCTGAAAGAACTTCTTCCTTCTATATACTTTTTTTAGCTAAAATAAACAATTCTGCCAGTTTAATTTTAGAGCATAGCATAGACTCTATTTCTTCCACAGCAGGAAAACCTTAAAAATGTGAAATGCTTATATGACCACAAGGAGATGGTAATAACCAGAGCTAAGAAGGCTGTAACCCTCCAGAGTCAGGTATGTGGAAAAAGGAATCCAGGGGGCAGAGTGTGCGGTAGAATCTTGAAAGAGTAGACGGTAACAAGAAAGCACCCAGTTCTAGTCCGATCCTAAAACTAGAAGGTCATCCAGTTCCTGGTTACATGGAACAGGTTTCCAAAGCAGAGCGCAATTTCTGGAAGGACAGAGAGAGAAGGCAGGGCCCTTTGGAGCAACAGATTTAGGGCTAGCAAACAGGGACAAGGCAGAGACTAGGATATTAGCACGGGAATTTATTGCCAAGAATATGCATGTCATGGTTTTATATAAAGTAATCATAGCTCCTGTAATATATAAAGCACCGAATATTAGTGGTTTTTCATAAAGGAACTTAATTTTTCACTTAGCTTTTAGATGGATGTTTCTGACTGATGAGTGTCTCTCCTTCATGCAGTGCTTCAGAAACCCATACTCTTTCCATCTTAAGACTGTCAGTTTTATCACTAGGATTTCAAGGTTGTCATGCCCATCTGCACACAGCAGCCAAGAGAGGGGGAGTTGAATAAAGGGATTATGAGTAAGAGATTTTCATAAGCCAGGGATGGGAGTGACGACACACATAACTTCAATCACACTCCTCTGGCCAGAGCTCAGTGGCATGACCCACACTAACTGGGAAATGGAACATTAGCCATGGCAGAGACAATGGGAATGTGATCTAGCTGTGTGCCCAGGAGGTGGAAAACAAGGCTCTTGTGAGTGGTTAGCCAGTCTTTCCCACTCTCAGGAATTGGAATTTGAGAAAGAATTAGAGAGGCTTGGTACTGACTCTAAAGAGCTTTTGGCTGGTATTCTTATGTTTCCTCCTTCTTTATAGTCAAGAAGAGTCCCAGGATCTTGAGAAGGGCTAAATGAACAAGGAGGTGTAGTGACCCAGTCTTACAGCTTTAAAAGATAAAAGATTACCATGAAGGGACATCGCATCTACAAAATCTAATTTTGACCAACCATAATTCTACTAATCAAAAAGATCTAAATGGCAGATGACCTAGAGAGCCTAGAGGGGGATGAAGTAAGCATTGCTGAAGAAGTACCATATTCTCTAGTAGAGAATATAGGCTCAGAGATACTGCCAACTATGAAAGAAATAGCTGTTCATAGACATAATGCCACATTCATAAGAAAACTGAAATTGGGTGAGTGCTCTCTCTTATGGATATGGTAAAGAAATATCTTCTGAAACCTAACAATTTCCTACGGCATTAATGTTCTTAGTGAGGATACACAATGCTGGTTGACTTATGAGCATTTCTTTTAATTTGACTCCCTATGGCTGCCTTGATCTTGTTACCAGCAAAATAAAAAGCCACCACTGAAATCAGACTCAATCTTAACATTTCATTCTATCAGCCTTAAGACTTTAACAAATTTCTAACTTTTCCCTTTTGCATCTTTAAACATATAAACATTTGTGTTTTTGTTTTATATTTACTCTATTCCTTAGCTGTAAGGCATTGGAAAAGGTCTGCATTTTCTGCATTGTCATTTGCTTTGGTAAAATAAACTTCTTATGACTTGGGCCTCAATGGAACCACAGGCCATGGTACAGTGGTAGCATCTGCCTGAAGCCAGAGCAACGTGTGAGAATCCATGCCCGCAACCTCTTTATAAGGCAATCATCAATCTGTGAACCCCAGAATGAAGTAACAATATAGAGTCCTCCATAATTTGTAAATATTTTCTTATTGTCTCCATTTTCTTTTTAAGCAGAATAATGGCTAATTCAGTGCTTTACATTCTCAAAATCACTTGTGACAATTCCTTTTGAGACATCCGAAATGACAGCTGGTGATTTTCTTAACCAGTGTTCATCTAATTCACTCCCTAAGCCGTGTGGCTTTGCCGCAATTCACAAGGGAGGAAATGGTTGCTTAATCGCCCAGAAGAATTTCCTGGAGATGCTTCAGTAGTAACAACTTGTCTTCTTCTGCCCATGATCCATGAATAACAAAACAATTGAAAAGGAAAGTCAGACTGAAAATATTACAATGGCATCTCTAGTCAAAATAAAGCACAGCATTGAAATAATTATTTGAATAAATCACACCTCCTCCCCCCGCCCCCGCAAAATATCCATAATTTTCATAACTCAGTTTGAAGCTTTCTAGTACTTGAAAATAAAGTGTAACTTAATTATTTTTTTCACTTTATGTGTGAACACATTCAGCCAAAGGGATAAGATGCCAAGAAATATCCCACCTGCTCTGCTCAGCTATCTCCCACCCCAGCCCTTGTATCATTTTCCTTAGAGGCAACTTCCTGCCACGGAAAGGTTTCTGGATTAAGGATCAGACCACGTGGTTTCACACAGTCCTGTTCCCTAGCTATCACTGTGTTTATGGAGAAGTCATTCCCTTTCTCTGGCTCTCACCTCTAAAGTGAGGAAGCCTGGGTAGCCTGGACTCCTAACTAATACTACGATTCCATAATTCTGTTTTCCCATGAAAGAAAAAGCTCCTAAGTGTAAGCTTTAGTGAAGCATCTAGCATGCAAGTGTCCATTTTAACCTAGGTTGTTGACCTTCAATTCCCTTTGGCTGGGTCTGCCCAAAATTCATGGAAAAATCTATTTCCTTTGAATTATCATCATATAATAAAGGTAGACTTTTCTAAAACCTGTCATCTGTCTTTGCAGGCCCATAGCAACTTTTCTCCCCTGCATAAAGCTAACTGGATAATGCTGACTCAACAAGTAAGTTTTACCATAACTCAGTTAATGCTTATCCCTATATATATATATATATATATATATTCTGATTAAGTGACATTGACATGAGACTGCTTTGCAAGGTTTAAAAGGTATCATAGAATATTCCATTTGAGGGCGCCTGGGTGGCTCAGTCAGTTGAGCGACTGCCTTCCACTCAGGTCATGATCCCAGGGTCCTGGGATCGAGTCCCGCATCGGGCTCCCTGCTCTGCGGGGAGCCTGCTTCCCCTCTCCCACTCCCCCTGCTTGTGTTCCCTCTCTCACTGTGTCTCTCTCTGTCAAATAAATAAATAAAATCTTTAAAAAAAAAAAAAGAATATTCCATTTGATCAACTGCTTTAGCATTCTCTCATGTAGATCAAGCCAGCTGGTGATCAAGTATGATTAGAAAATGCATTGCTTTCTTTTACATTATGTTTTCAAACTAAATCTTCAGTCTCTTTTTTCCTAGAGTCTGCTCCCACCAGTTCTGTAAGTGTATATTCACCCTCTTCTTCCGGACAAATCCAGAATTAGTCTCTTTGAGGATATTCTTAAGAATGGTGACCAGAAAATAAATAAATAAATAAATTAATTAATTAATTAATTAATTAAAAAATTAAAAAAAAGAATGGTGGCCAGAAGAAATGAAGCTTATATATCTAGACTGAAATGACTGAGGTATGAATTTGAATTGAAACAAGAGGAAATGAATTTTTAGAGTGCATAGCAATGTTTGAATTTATTCTGGAATGAATCCTATTATTTTGCAAAGGCATTGTGTGGCTTTTAATAATGATAGTATCCCCCCAACAAAATGAATATATCACCCATTTTTCTTGTGATTTAAAATGAGGAAGGTGAGCTGCTGCATGAAAAATGCATATTTAACAGTAAGTGACAACAGTATTATCTCTCTTATTGTGTGCTAATGAGGTCACCTTTCAGATGTTTCACAATCAGGAGCTTCATTCCACATATCAGTGCAATATTGACTTCTTGGTAAAGAAAGTTAAGCGAAGAGAATTTTTCTGCAATTTCAAAGGAATAAAGCGATGATGGTAATAGCCACATTTGATAGAAATTATGTTTGAAGCCCAGAAACTTGATTTTCCTCAGGAAGTAATAGCTCCTGAGTTCCCAGCACTCTAGTAGATGTTTTATATATATTATTTCTAATCTTCACAAAAATGTTCAAGCTATAAATTATTTCCACTTATTAGTTGCTGGAACTGGCACTTAGAATGTTTAAATTTCTTGAGTGTCCCATGGGTAGAAAATGATTGAACCAGGATCTATATGCAGAACTGCCCCACTCCAAAATGTTTCACTTTCATGGGTCACTTCCCCACCAAGGGTACCTATAAGGGTGGCCACCAGCAATAGGTGGCTTGTGGGTCCTTGAAATGGGACTTGTCCAAAATGAGATTTTGAAAACTTAGTACTAAGAAATATAAAAGATCTCATTAATAGTTCTATTGTCTGAATGTTTGTGTCCCTCCAAAATGAATATGTTGAAATCCTAAGGCCCAATGTGATGGTATTTGAAAGGCAGAGCCCTTAGGGATAGGATTAGTGTCCTTATTAAAGAGACCCCACAGAACTTTCTTGCCTCTTCCACTAAGTGAAAGATACGAGAAGTTTGCCCAGAAGAAGGCCTTTGACAGACTGTGATGGCAACCTGATCTCAGACTTCTAGTTTCTAAACTGTGAGAAATAAATGTCTATTGTTTATAAGCCACCCAGTCTATGGCATTTTGTTGCAGTAGCCCAGACAGACTAAGACAAATCGTTTTCTGCTGATGAACTGTTGAAATAATAATATTTTGGGTATTTAGGTTAGATGAAACATATGATTAAAATTAATTTCATCTGGTTTTAATGTGACGACTAGAAAATTTAAAATTATATGATGGTGTTTGTAGCTCACATTGTATTTTCATGAACGACATTCTCCCTACATTACCTTTTATAAAGATCCATAACACAGATCATATCTTCACCATTATAATCTGAGAGGTTTGGGGAAAAACCAAAATTAGTGCTTAGAAATATTTATTGAAATTAGAAATTTCTTCCTAGTAACATCTGTTAATAACAGACTTTTAATTAACTCAAGGAATTCAAATTAGCTTAGTAAATCTAGCCATTACTCTTTAAATTATCTTAAGGCAAGGATCTAGAACTATTACTCATTAAAGTTCATTTCTAAATAATCTGATCCACACTGGTAAATAAAATACTATTTTATGTATTTATTTATTTTTAAGACTGTATTTATTTATTTCAGAGAGAGAGAGGGAGAGAGCGTGCGCTTGGGGGGGCGGGCAGAGCAGACACCCAGCTGAGCAGGGCTCGATCCCAGGACCCCGAGCCACCCAGGCACCATTTAAATACCATTAAAAAAAAAAAAAGATGACACCTCTGTTCCCTGAAGACTTCCTCTAAAAAAAATGAAATGGAAAAGAAAGGAAAAAAATTAATGCTACCTGATATAGAAATTGCCCAAGATCCATGGGAGCTTCCCCTCAATGACTCTGTAACAAATGTATTGTTGGCTTTGAGGCTAACGTTATTTAATTCTTCCTAAAGTATTATCCATGAAAAAATTCAGCCTGAAATATAACACAGGTCATCTTTACTAGAAGAAGAATTAATCTGAAGAATTCTCATACTTGAAACAATGTCACAGAAATCCTTAACAACATTTCTCATCTTCCTACCTTCCCCTAACACTGTGAAAGGAAACACCTTTCAAGTTATGAGACTTCTTTTTTTTTTTTTTTTAAAGATTTTATTTATTTGACAGAGAGAAACACAGCGAGAGAGGGAACACAAGCAGAGGGAGGGGGAGAGGGAGAAGCAGGCTTCCCGCAGAGCAGAGAGCCCGATGCGGGGCTCGATCCCAGGACCCTGGGATCACGACCTGAGCCGAAGGCAGACGCTTAACGACTGAGCCACCCAGGCGCCCCAAGTTATGAGACTTCTTAATCAGACTTCTTGCCCCTAATAATAAGCTCCATCTTTGCCAACCTGGGCAGCTGCTTTATCTGTGAGCTCAGGCTTCAAGCATTAGAGCTAGACCCATCGTTTTTATTCCTGCATGGTTCCTCCGTTCACACCCATCTATCTGTTCATAGACTACACTGTCCCTGCCACTGTGCTTGGGACTTATCAGTAGACAATAAGATAACTTTCCCCAATCCTCCTGGAATTTTAGGAGTTATACTGTAAGAACTTACTGGTATGGATTATAAACACCGTGGAAGATTCCAAAATCCCAGGGCTACTAGAAAAATCAGTTATAAAATATGCATGGCATATCATCAATCAGCTGGATTGATAGCTGTTCAACAGACACTGAGTTAAGCCTTCTTATAAGTATTATCTCCTGCACTAAGAGGTGTTAAGTGATGTGTGCTGAGAAAAGGTCACAGAAATACTTGAATTCATTTGAAATGGTTTTTTTTTCCCCAAAATCTCAATCCATCAAATTACACAAACTTGCATGAAATACAAAGTTGCAACCAGCATCAGTTTCTTCAAGTAGCAGACACCATGGCAAATCACTGGTGTGAGGACGGAGAAATGAAGAAACTGGGAAAGACAAACGTATGGCCTGAAACACTGTATATGAACTTTAAACCTCCCCTTCATTGGACCCATCTCAAAGTCATACATAACAGGCACATCATTGCCAGCAATCTGAAAAATCAAAGAAAAGACATCGTTCTTGCGGCATAAGCAGAGATCCCTAGGCTAGTGATGCGATTGGCGGAGCTACAGTCACGAGCTCTGGTAAGATCTTGTCTTGGCACTGACCAGCTGTGTAACCTCCAAAAAGTGGCTCATGCTTCCTGAGCACCTGAGTTCTCACCGGAAAAATGGAGGTGTTGATGAGATCGCTAGCATCCTGTGCCGCTAATCCTGTACATAAAGGATTCGTATCAAATATTTCTTAAGTTTGACAATAAAATATTTTTTCATTCTCACTCGTCACTTCAGTAAAGTGCCATGCTAGAGAAAGAAGAATGCTAAAGTCTTACAGAAAACCACAGAACTGAAGAGAAAGAATACTTCTTCATTTAGCTTAAAGGAATCCAGCTTTGGAACAAAGTTGGTCACATTTTACAAAGCAGATAAACATACACTTTTTTTTTTTTTAATAGGACTCCTTTCATTAGCTTTATATAAGAGCCCAGGGAGGGATGCCTGGGTGGCTCAGTCGGTTGAGCATCTGCCTTTGGCTCAGGTCATGATCCCAGTTGGGATCAAGTCCCGCATCCGGATCCTTGATCAGCCGGGAGCCTGCTTCTCCCTCTGCCTCCTGTTCCCCCTGATTGTGCTTGCTCTCTATCCCTCTGACAAACAAATAAGTCTAAAAAAATAAGAGCCCAGGGAAAGAAAGCCTTTTCTTTTTTTTGCAATGTTAATTTAAATATATACAATGGAATATTATGCAGCCATCAAAAGGAATGAAATCTTGCCATTTGATGGAACTGGAGAGTATTATGCTGAGTGAAATAAGTCAATCAGAGAAAGACATGTATCATATGATCTCACTGATATGAGGAATTCTTAATCTCAGGAAACAAACTGAGGGTTGATGGAGTGGTGGGGGGTGGGAGGCATGAGGTGGCTGGGTGATAGACATTGGGGAGGGTATGGGCTATGGTGAGCACTGCGAATTGTGTAAGACTGTTGAATCACAGACTTGTACCTCTGAGACAAATAATACATTATATGTTTTTTTAAAAAGAAGAAGAAGATAGAAGGAAGGGAAAAATGAAGGGGGGATATCGGAGGGGGAGATGAACCATGAGAGACTATGGACTCTGAGAAACAAACTGAAGGTTCTAGAGGGGAGGGAGGTGGAGGGATGGGTTAGCCTGGTGATGGGTATTAAAGAGGGCATGTTCTGCATGGAGTACTGGGTGTTATACACAAACAATGAATCATGGAACACTACATCAAAAACTAATGATGTAATGTATGGTGATTAACATAACATAATAATAAATAAATAAATGTGTATGTATATGTGTATATATATAATCAGCTTTTCTGGGAAAGGTTAAAGATATAAAGATAGTACTTTTGTGGTTCTGTTCAGTCTTTTTGAATCTTTTATTTTTTGTACCAATTCCCTAGTCAAAGCGGTATCGTGGAATTAAAGAGAAAAGGGACCTCTGTTTGCTTTCCTAAGACACCACTGCAGTCCTAGGAAGTCACCTGTCACAGGAGACAGTGATTCAATTGAACATTTGCCACCTTAATCTGGGATTTCATCTTCACTTTGAAAATTTCTCATGGCACTGTTATTGTTAGGTCCTTTTACAAAATTTGCTTCATGAACTTTTGTATGTGCAACCCATTGCTCTATCTTTAAGGAAAAGATTTTTGCCTGTTTGTTGTCATTTATTCCCTTGCTAACTTTAAATTTTCTTTGAAAAATAATTTTACTGTTATTATTTTTCCTTGGTGCTTTGTTTTGTTTTGTGTTTCACTATTTATATATGTTTGAAAGAATCTACATAGAATTTCAGTTGAAGCAGAAAACTGAGAGCTACTTAAAACACCTAGCACAGCCTCCCTGTTACTTGGGTTGCCTGTCATCTCTTACTGATGTAAATGCCTGGTGGATGTAGATAAGGACTGTATGAAATGCCAGGGAGAAAATACACCAACCCCACGTAGGCAACTATGGTCAATAGTGATTGACGCCAGAGACAGTTCCTTAGCTTTGTTTTAAAAGCATATTTGCTGTTTTTCCTGATCATAAAAAAAAACACTTGATCTAAGGTGATGATTTGGAAAATAAAAAACTTACTGTCAAATTGGTTTGTTGAAATTTTAAACAAATTGACATTGCCAGCAGCATTATATAAGAATACTCTTTTAGGGCATTTTCTTCAACATGGGGAACTATGTTCTTTTAATTGTCAAGTGTATAAGGTTTTGTGCTTTCAAATGTGTATTATCTTTGATTACTGGTGAACTTAAATGTTATTTAATGTTTACTTCTTCTTTTAAGAATTTCTTACTTATCTTTTTCTGATTTTTCTTTGGGGGGGGATTCTTATTAGTTGGCATGAGTTCTTTAAGACTATTTTTGATGGTGGTAGTATTTAGAAGCTAGTAAAACAAATTGTTTTCATTCTCAGAGATCCTATTTCCCTATCATAGCCCAGAGCTCCCAGTTAGATGCATGCAGAACCAATGTGTATTGCATGGATTTTGGAGATAGAATGCCCATTGTCCCCCTCCATGTGAGAGCTAATCCAGAGGGTTTGTTGCCATAGCTAGGAGGATATGACAAAGAGGATGGAAAAATCTTCCCTTCCTGGACAAGAGATAAGTGGAAAAGAAGAGCTAGAGCAGTAAAGAAGGAAGAACATAATCTGAACAGGTCTAACCCTCATCCAAACCTTCAATGATTCCATTTCCAGAGGAGGAATGCTTTTGTCTTTAGAACTATACAGATAGGAACCCATGGAATTAGGCCAGATATTTGCTCCTGTTACAAATATAATCTGTGTATCTGTGTATCTCTTCATAAGCGATCATATGCCCCTTATTCTACCTACAAATACTCCAATCTTCAGAAATCAGTTTCCCTTTGTGCTCTCTACCTTCTGTGATCTCACTACATCAGAGGGAATGCGTCCTTGGATGGGCCCTGACTTCTCAGAATCCTCCTCGGTCTCCACGGGAGAACGGTTCCACTGTTTAGTCCTTGGACCAGTAATGCTGGGTGTGATCCGGTCCCATTTAGCAGTGTGAGCTAATGCACTGGCACCCATCATGGGAGTCCCTGATTCTTGCCATTTGCCTCCGATTTCTAAATCCTTGCCCACTGTGGCCTCTTCACCTAGATCCAAGTAATTTTTTTCTCCTCAACAGGTACACCAGCAGCTCTGTGTCGTTTGCTCTACACGCACAAGCTGGCGGGAACCACAAGCACTAGAGAGGCTCTCTCACTGTCTAATGACACTGTGGAGCCCTTACTCCAGTATCATGATGAAAGCAGCCATATGTAATTCTTTTCCTGGCACGTTGTAGTTCTTGGCCCCCTGTCAGTATATGGGGAGGCAAGCCCCATAGCCTACTCCTTAACTTTTTGGATGTTTTAAAATCAGCTCCCCCAAAAGTAGAACCAACGGATGTGGGGATAGGGTGGGAGATAGTGATCAGTAATTCAAAAGTCTGCCTTTCTCCTCCACTTTTATCTTCTCTGATATCCCACAATGTCTTGGGCAAGGAGAGGTGCATATATCCTTTCTCTATAGAATATCTCCTTTTGTGCCCTAAGATTTCAAAATTCATGGCTGAGCACTTAGGTGAAGTGCCACTAACTGGAAATAGAATTAAATAAGGGCAAAAATAACATCTCCATTACATAATTAAGAATAAAAACCATATCCATCACCTTTATAAAAATGTGTGCTAATTTCCTTTCCATTTTCATCAATGTTATTATAAACAAAAATGCTTTATTTTTATGTAGAAAAATATAAAGATGTTCCTTTACTATTTTTAAAAAAATATATGTTGTATGTTAGGGAAGTCCTTCTCTATTCAGAGATCAGAAAAATGTTCATATAAATTGTGTGTAGCATTTTATAATATAATCTTGGATATAAACTCTTCAGTATAAGTTCAGGATTTATTTTCATGTATGATAGGAACTAAAAATCAGAGGTTATAATTTTCTAAATAGTCATCTATTGTCTGCAACCATTTGATGAATAATCCTCTCATTCTCTAACAGTTGTTGTTTCCTTTATCACAAACAAAATGATTATGAATGATAAAGCTATCTATTTTGTTTTACTTATCTGTTGACTTTTTTTACCAGTATTACACACTTTTGATTTTAAATCTTTCTAATACTAGTTTTCTTTCTTAGCCTTTCTCGCTTATTTATTCTTTCAAATACATATTGTGCTAAAGTCTAAATAAATCTAGCTAAGATTTGATTAGAATTACATTAAATCAAAACATTAATTTGAAATGAATTTATTTCATGTGAAATATGAAATTTCAACATGAAATATTGTTTTGCTAATAAGAAATATGGTGTCTCTCTCTATGTATTCAATAAGGTTTTAGTTTTTGCTCTTGTGTGCCAAGAACTCTTATAACGGTTGATTTTAAACATTTCATATTGTTGTCAACATTTTATTATGACTTGTTTTAATTGATTATGGATGATATAAAGCTGTTTATATGTTTAAATATAGTCTAATTGCCACCCTTTATGAACCTTTCAGTAAGTTCTATTTTAACTTCTAAGCGAAATACCTTATCATTTGTATATAATTATTTTCCTCCTCCTGTTCAATAGGTAAGCCTCTTATTTTTTATTCTTATTTCATTTTCTTATATTTCAGAAGAATTTCAGAAAAACATTAGGATGGGAGTTAAGCTGGAATCCTTGCTTTATTCTTGATTTTAGTGTAATATCTCTAAGAGTACATTATGAGAAGGGTAGGGACTAATTTCTAAATGAAAGAAAGTTGACAAAGACTTCACAAATGTTTTAAGACCTATGGGTCTTAAGTCTCTCTCACACACATACGCATGCACACATAAACTGTTTAACCTGAGAGTTTAAAATGTTCCCTAAAGAAATTCAACAGGCAAATAGAGAGACTTGGGTTCACTGAAGATGAATCAGCAAAATGAAATGGACTGTATTAGTTTCCTGTGATTGCTATAACAAATGAACACAGACTGGGTAGTTGAAAACAGAAATTTCTTCTCGTACAGTTTTGGAAGACAGAAGTCCAAAATCAAGGTGTTGGCAGAGCCTCATTCCTTTTGGAGGTTCTAGGGTGGTTCTTTGCTTCTTCCAGCTTCTGGTGACTAGTGGTATGTCTTAACTTAGGGCTGGATCACTCCCGTCTCCCTGATCATGCTGCCTCCTCTTCTGTGTTATCTCCCTTGCCTCTTTCCTATCAGGACACTTGGGATGGTATTTAGGGCCTAACCAGATAATACCAGATAATCTCCTCGTCTCAAGATCCTTAACTTAATCACATGTGTGACCATATCAGGTCATTTACTCTTGTGCTATATAAGATAATATTCACAGGTTCCAGAGATTAGGATATGAACATACCTTTTGGGGGGCCACCACTCAACCCACTATATGGGGAGAAGTGAGTCATTGGTAAAGACCTGACATGTCCTTTTCCTAGTGGCAGAAACGAGTAGCTCCCTCATGTATTAGTCTGCTTGAACTGCCATACAAAATACCATAGACCAGATGGCTTAAACAACAGAAATTTATTTCTCACAACTCTGGAGACTTGGACATCCAAGATCAAAATGCTTGGCCAGGTAGATTTCATTCTAGGGCTTCTTCTCTTGCTTTGAAGGCAGTAGCCTTCTTCCAGTATGCTCACGTGACCTCTTCCTTCTGCTTGCACAGGAAGAGAGAGCAAGCTGTCTCCAGATATAGTCACACTGGGGGTTGGGGTATCGACATATGAATTGGTGGGGGGAGGGGGAGGGCAAGAATGTCCATAACTGAGTCTTTGGCATCTCATACTTCCTATGAATCAATTGAATCAATTGTGATCTCTGCCCATAAATGTTGTTTTATTAAATAAAACAGAGCACATATTTTCCTTAATGGTGGGATACATTTGATAAAATCTCAGTAACAGAATAATTTCAATATAAAATAGTAAAGTTATCCATTTCTTTTTTATAATCTGGTCAGTCAATTTTTTCCAAAGACAAAGAGAGCAGAAGTATATGTACCTTATATGACTCAAGGTCTGAAAAGTATATGTAGAGCTTAAGAAATTAATGAAAATTCCACCAATAAGTAAATTAAAATAATTAAATAAAAAGTGTAACAACTGGTGTTTGACTTAAAATTGTAGTAGTATCTAATATTTTAATTTTTGTAATAAAGTTCTTTTTAATTTTTCAAAATTAAAGTTCTTTTTGAAATTAAATAAATTTTCTTTTTAAAATTCCTTCTAAGTTATTTTGTTGAATTCTGCCCCTTGTTGATTAATTCTTGAGATTCCCTTGGTTCTCATGTTCTTATTGTTATTTATTATTGAAGTCTAAAATTTAATCATTTATAGATGGATTTTAAGGTTTCTGTTGCCTTTTTCTTATTCTTTTTTTAAATGTTATTTTCTTCTAGTCTTCTCTTTGTTATAAAGCTCATTTTTAGTTACACAAATAACAAATTTACATATTTTCCTTGTATAAATCCAAAGCATTACAAATCAGACTAAAATCCTGTTTGATCCCCTTCCCTGATTTTGGTTTTGGTTTCCCTTTCCCCTAATGTACCCACAGTGCTTTATTTCTAAAATATGTATTTTGTCTGACTCATTTAGAGAATGAAGTAGGTATGCACCTCCATTTATTCATTGCTCATATTCATTTGCTTAACCATCATTTCCTGAGGACCACACTCTTATACTCTGGACACCTCTGATGGTCTCATGAATGGAATGAGCAACTCCTGTGTGGATGGAGAAATTTTTTATTATGGATTCCTAATTCTAATCCCTAGCTCCTAGCTTCAAACTATAGAGAATGCTTAACATGCACCAAGAAATTTAAGAATTTTACCATCTCCTTGGTATTGAAACTATAAATATTATTCTCAGATACTAATTTTGTAAAAAAAAAAAAAAAAAGAGAGAGAGAGAGAGAGAAAAGAAAGGAAGCCAAATTGTCATTGCCACATGTTGGTGGTAAAACTCCTAAGGACAAATAGTTCCAAGAGCACTTTAAATCAGATAAGCAAGGAAATGAAGGCTTGTTAAACAAAGTCATTAAGGCAAATGCCCACTCAAAGCAGATATAGTGAGCCCGATAATAACTCCATTAAATGTTATCTCTAAAGAAAGTTGCATTCATTGTGCTTAATTTACCTCCAATCCCCTTAAGAATAAACTCCTGTGTACTGAGTTTATGGAATGTGGAAGGTAAATAGTCCTTGGAGAGCATATTGCAGGTTGTTATAAGAGATATCATTTTAAACTAAACCTTCAGCATCTGTTTCAGGCTCTGATTACAAATGATGAAACTGACAATAATTTACACTTACTTCATAAAAAGCAAAGGTGGTGATTAAAAAGGATGTGTGATTTTTATTCAAAGCAAACTACATCTGCTATGTTTTTTCTTGTAGCCGGCTGTCTAGAAGAAACGTCTCTCTGCTCCTACCAGGAGGGGATGGGGCTTTCTTGCCCTTCGGGATATCAGCTTCTGTGCTTTCCTTCTTTGCATCTGAAACCAGATGAGCTCCCTAATATAAAGTCTATCATTAGCAGGGTTTGAAAATTGAGCTCCTGTCTTTACCTACATGTGGGCTGTAAGAGAGATCTCAACCTCTTGAGGATATGAGATCAGAGCCATTCTGTTATCCCCGCTGCTGCTGGCCCGCCACTGTATGGTTTTCCCCAAGACCAGGGTTTTGCATTTAGGTCACTTTCAAAAACAGCAGTGGGGTGGAACCTTTGGTACACCTCAGAATCATTTGCTGTGAAAAATAATACTAATGCCTGGGTCCCTGTGGGTCTGATATAATTTTCTACGATGCAATTAGAACATCAGATCTTTTTTAAGGTGACTATGCTTGAAAATCACCACATGAATAGCAACTCCCTGACTAACTGACATCACTCATGTCACTCATCTGAGATGTTTCAAGACTGTAATCATTTAAGTAATGTACTACAGCTACTTTCAGCCCACTGTGGTACAGATTAAAGACAGCCTAGACAAACACCTGCAACTTACGTTTATATTAACCGTATTATCCCATATGCGATAAAGTAGATGACGTATTTGAAATGAGACTTTAAGGGGGAGGAGGAGCCTGCCGGCTATAACAAGATGAAGAAAGAACTCTCCGTGGTATAAATGGCATGCCGAGGTACAGCTGAGAAGGCGCACCGCACAGGGCTTTGATATGCTTGAGACTAGAGTGCATGCGTGGGAGCGCCTGGATAGGGAGCACGAGGTTCGCTACGAAGGTCCCATGCACGGTGCTAAAGTCCTCCAGCTTTTGGTGCTACAGAGAACAGGTGGTTATGGACTAGATGAATAAGATCAATATGGAGTCCTCCCATTAGTGATCTATCCTAATAACATGGGAATCAGGATCGGAAGGAATGGTCCTTTTGGAAAAAAGTTTGTATAAGATGGAGGCTACAAAGATGGACTTAGCAAGCAATTAGATCTGGGTTTGAATCCCAGCTTTGTCACATCCTCACTGAGCTACATTATTTCTCTTAAGCTCCATTTTGTCACCACCAAATGAGAATAACCATACTCTCCACAGACCGTCAAATCGTTCTAACTTTACAGATGTTCCAGATTAACTGTGGAACTGGTTGTTTCTTAGGTCTCTGCTGGGGAAGACCAAACACTACTTCTTAAGTATAGTTTTTCCCACTGCCTTGGCCCACCTCAGGGGAGGGCTTTTCAAGCATGTTTCCTTGCTGTTAGACTACTCAGTTATCACAAAAGGATGGCAATCCCGTCCCAGCCTCGGGATTGTCAAAGTATGTTTACAAACATTTCAACAACATTGTATAAGGGTTGCACCCCAGCACTTTTTTTTTTTTTTTTTTTTGAGTACAACCTGGAATTTATTGCTGCCTAATATTTACCTAAAGCTTAGTAGAGGGAGACAATATTTACAGCTCTTAGATTAGAATTTAATATAGTATTTGCTTAACTCATGCACCGTTCCTAGTAAATTCTGTAGTGCTCTACTCCAGACACACTTTTAAATTTATCCTTTGATTAATACAGAGGTGCAAACACCCATCTCTTCAAAGCATCTATAAAGCTGTGCTTCATGTCAGGCACTGTACCACTGATCAGCATGTAAGAACATAAGAAACAGCCCTAGAAAACATATTGCTATATTTATTATAAGGATATGTTGCAAGGTGTCCACTTTCTCAGGCCCCGTAAGAACATATTCTCTCTGGTCTCAATATAAAGACAAGCCATAGTTCTCTTCATTAGCTAGATCTATTTTTCCCTGCTGGAAACTGTGACTTATTTAGCCAATCATGTATGTCTCTACATTTTCTCTAGACTGTTTTGAAAGAAAGTTGGGGCCCACTCATAGCTATTTACAGAGCCCCGTGACTCTTACTGTTGGCTTCATCTTATTTTCCCCTCGTACATTTTTCTTTGTAAAGATTTCCACATCTGTCATTTCTTTATTTTGTTATAGCATATATACTTTTGTCGTGTACTTGAAATACTTTCTGGGAAAAGACCAGGCACGCATATATACCTATATACAGAGATGGGTACTATTGCTAGCTAAGGGCCTTGGCTTTACTCTCCAAAACATTGGTACTTTATCTACTACCTTTTTGGTGGAGGCTGACATGGCCAAGTTTGTACCGTAGAATGAGTGCTCTGGCACCACAGGAAGAGTGGATAGAGGGAGATAGAGTTAGTAATGTTTATCAAAAGAGGTTTGGGACCCTATATCCCCATTTCCTTGGTATTTGTTAAGAATGCAATTTCTTAACAAGATCCACAAATCTGCTCTACAAATGACATGTTCATACTTGAATTTGAGAACCACTGGCAGAGTCCTAGAGATCTGTTAAGAGATCCTTTCACCGGGGCACCTGGGTGGCCCAGTTGTTTAAGCCTCCAACTCTTGGATTCGGCTCAGGTCAAGATATCAGGGTCCTGGGATCGAGCCCCGCGTCGGGCTCCACATTCAACATGGGGTCTACTTGAGATTCTCTCTCCCTCTACCCCTCCTTCTCCTGCTGTCTGTATCTGTCTCTCTCTTAAGTAAATAAAATCTTTTTAAAAAAGAGAGATCCTTTCACTAAGCCAAGCAAACAATGGGGATGGGAGTCTGAATAAAGGAGTGACCGTGAACGTTGGGAAACACCACCTTTGAGAGATACGGAGTTCTAGACTGATGGCTTCACCAAATTTCTAGCTTTGTTCCTATGGGGTAAATGCCCAGGTCTACAGGGCTACTTGAAACACTACGGAGATATATATATATAAACTTCTTAATCATAAAAGTGATATCAGAAAGGAAACAATTCAGCCCAGCGTGGCTCAGCTTCTCCTTTCCTTCAGTAGAGTCCAGGCAATTCTGGGTTTGGGCCTGCTGCCTTTTATCTGGAACCTTATCAGGGACAGTTGTCTCAGGGAACCTGTGAGAGATTGAGCTCTCCTGACAGGCAGTGGAGCCCAGAAGGCTTTAGTTTCCACAAGAAACAATTTGCTACTATCAGAATTGAACTCCACCAAACTTTTACCCCTGAAGCGATCGATGGGTGATGCCTCAGGCAGTGGGAGAGTGAAAAGAATATCCGTCTCAGGTTTTGGATGAGAGGAAGGCGAGTCGCAGCCAGGGAAAATGAGGGCACGTTTCTGAAAGGACCTGCCTGTTTTAATCCTACAAGATTTTTTATGTAGGAATAACTCAAGTGGTTGCTTTTCAAAGCCAGTAAGAAAGTTGAGAAATCACTCTCGAGCTCCCAGGCCCACGTGGCAGTCCTTGCAGGGGGCTCTTGGTAAGTGACAGGCTCATTAGTAATGATATTACCTTTCTTCCCCATGTGTTCTTTCACAAGAAGAGATGGCTAGTGTCTGAATTATAAATAAAGCCAACTATTGATACCCCCCATCCTTTTATTTTTTTCCCCTTATTTTACTTATGTGCTACTTATACTCACCCAGGTTTGTGACAAGTCTCATTCTTATTCTTCTGCAGATTGAAGGAAGGCTTGAAATGGATAGAGGATAGAATTTCTTCTTACAGTAAGATCTTTAAAACCACGGCAGGCTACTCAGAGAGAATAGAGAAAAAGCACGGAGTGGTTGGGGAGGGGATTGTCAGAAGAAGGATTGGTAGAACAGAATACTATTTTCTTATTAAGACTTGGAAAAGCTTCCTGAATAAAACAAGTTGTCCATCTATTTCCTTTTCTCCATATTTTCTTAAGGAGAAAAAGCCAAATGAAAGACTACAAAATTTGGGGCGCCTGAGTGGCTCAGTCGTTTAAGCGTCGGCCTTCAGCTCAGGTCATGATCCGGGGGTCCTGGGATCGAGCCCCACATGGGGCTCCTTGCCCAGTAGGGAACCTGTTTCTCCCTCTGCCTGCCGCTCCCCCTGCTTGTGCTCTCTCTCTCTCATTCTCTCTCAAATGAGTAAATAAAATCTTAAAAAAAAAAAAAAAAGGAAGACTACAAAAATTAAAAGCAGAAATGAAAAAAAAAAAAAGGAAATCTAGTAGTCTGGTTTTCTGTTGGCAAAAGCTAGTGTTGGGGTAGAGCAGGGTTTACATCCTCAAAAACATTTAATATTAAGCCACATCCAGATGGAGTTCAATGGAATGCCACGATCCATATAAGGCAAGCCAGGAAGTGAAGTGTTCAAAGTGCTAACTCTGGTACCACATCATGTTCAGGAGTCTGGAAAAGACTGGCTAAGGTCCACACCCCTAAACCAGCTGTGGGAGGTTTACCAGTGGCAAATTACAGTGGCACAGTGACAGAAAGCGATTTCCTGCTCACAGGCCAATGCTTTTTCAGTCCTTCAATTAAGAGAGGCACCCGAAAGAGCCCTGCATTTATTTTCTTCCAGAAATGGACCAGAAAGTGCTTTTTTTTTTTAAGATTTTATTTATCTATTTATTTGAGAGAGAGAGACAGAGAGCAAGTGCAGGGAGGAGCAGGAGGGGGTGGGGAAGGAGAGAAGCAGAGGGAGAGGGACAAGCAGACTGCCCTGAGTGCAGAGCTGGTTGTGGGACTTGATCCTAGACCCTGAGATCATGACCAGAGGTGAAACCAAGAGTCGGACACTTAACCTACTGAGTCATCCAGGTGCCCCCAAAATGTGCTTTTTAATCATTTTCTACATTTTCAGAAGAAACAATTTCCCTAGAGGTAAGGGTCATTCTTTTGACAAAGAGAATTCTAGCTAATTTCCCAAATTGATGACTTCCTAAGCAGAGCGACCAAGTAATTTAATTCCAGAATTTGGGAATACAGTTCTGGTAGTGACTAGAATTCCTATATAAGGCTGTTATTTTCCTCACAAGGATCCCTGGATTCCTGCAGCCTGTACGACTGACACTGAACAAACTAATTTGTGAAATAGTGGGTCGTGCTTTCTATCTCTTTGGCTGAAATCAGTGATTCTCAGCCTGGGTTGTATGGAAGGACGCTTGGAAGGTCTCCATATGGTTTTCAATAACAATGCCAGTACCTAATATTTTGGAGTACATACCATGTGCCACGCAATACATTTGCTGCTTTGTATGCACTTTTCATTTATTCTTACATAAACACTAGACATATAATGGTTTGTCCTCTAATCCATTGGTTCTCAAACTTTCAGATGCATCACAATCACCTGGAGGACATCTGAGAACAAAGATTCGGGGTTTCTAACTCTGTAGGTCTGTGGTGGCGTCTGAAGATTTTCATTTCTAACAAGTCTTAGGTGATGCAGATAACGCTTGCCTAGGGGCCCCAATTTAAGAACCCCTGTAATTTGGGGTTACCCAAATACCTAGGAGAAGGTCACACAGCAAACAACTGGAGGAAGTGATCCTAATACAAGACTATGTGATAAAAAGCTTTAAAAAAATCCAAGTACTCTGCGTTTATCTACAATGTAGTTGCCAGAGGGTTAACCAAAATGTGGTGTTTCTTTTCTTTTGATGGGGAGAAAAGAAAGTGTTTCAGTCAATAACTGATTAGGTGAGGTTAAACTAAGTCTTCCTGATGAATTACATGTGAGAAACAAGCTTTTATTTAATATTATGTCCAGGAAAAAAAAAAAAGAAAGAGAGAGAGAGAGAAATTCAACACCTGAGGCCTAAGAAGGGGAGGGAAAGATTAGAGAGACTTGGAGAGTGTCAATGTTGGAGGCAGAACGTGGTCCTGTTGCCCTATAAAAAAGTCCCTTTCAGCCAAAAACGTGTATATTTCCCAAGCTGACATGTGAGGCAATAAATCATTTTGTAAAGAGGTTAGCATTGCCTAGAGATGCTCTAAGATACAGGATTAATGAAAATTTAATTTTGTTCTTCAGCTATCTTGAGTTTTTGCTTTACTCTGTAGTTGACTATGTCTTGGGTTCAAATCTAAGACTCTAGTGATTTATAAGCATCTCTTACTAGGAAGAAGTAAGGCAAAGTATCTGCCTATCAAAGCCAAAAGAATATTTCTGAGACCCAAATCTGTCAGTTCAGGGTACTTCCACCCCTATATGTACATCTGGATAAAGACAGAAAGTGAACCCAAAAATGGAAACAGACGTGCTTGCCTGGAGGGGAGAGGTGTTACTTTTCCAGTTGTTCCCTTTCCCAGCAGGAGGGATGTGAGGTTTGAATTTCAAATTAGCTTTACTGTCTTCAGGCAGATATCAGCACACAGCTCTGGCCAAGGGAAAGACAGAGACCCAGACGTTACTTGAGTGCATAATAATACCCACCTCAGATGTCTGTGGCCTCTTACATGTTTTCATAGCAATCCTGTGAGATGGTTGTTTCCTTTTCACAGATAGGAAACTGAAGTTCCAGAGGCTAGTGACTGCCTGAGATCACCTGCTGAGAAGTGGCAAAGGAAGAATTTGAGTCCAAATCTATGTGGCTATAAATCCCATGCTCCTGCCTTTATATCCCATGGCCAGGATCTATCAGAAACTCCATCCATTTCCCCTCAAGAGGCAGGGTTGAAATGTGCAGGAAGTGAACAGCTTAGAGACAGTACAGCAGCTCCCGCTGCTCCACCTTTTCCCTTGGAGGGTTCGTTCTAGCTTCATGTTCTGGTCCCACGGGGCCTCTGAATTCTGCAGGAATCACATGCTTTTGATCTAACCCTTTACTGACTTCTCTGTCTTCTTTACTGACGTCTCTGGCCTTGGCCTTTGCAAAACTGTAATAAAGTATATATATTTTTTAAATATCACCAAAGTGAAATACAAAATATAAATGGTTTAAATAGGAATTCTTAAAATAGACGTGAAAAGCTGCAAGAGAATTTAAAGAAAAAAAATGTCTGAACTCAAAGTAGAAAGCCAGCTCAGCAGAACTTTGAAATTGGGGGATATTGGGCAGAAAAAGAAGAAGAGGGAGGAGATGGAGCAGGAAGGAGAATGGGAAATTTAATTATCCTACGTGGAACTCTTAGTTTCTTCTTTTTATGTAACACTAGAGAAATTTGTGTGAATATTACAAAAGACACAAACTTCAATAGGATGGAAAAGAGTCAATATAACTGTTGCATAAATGATAAGGAAAAAAATTATGAGTAAATCGATGAAGCCATTAAAAACAAGGGAAAAGAAAATAATAAAGGGATATAAATAATGCATACAAAGTAAAATGTACAGGATAAAATCGAATAAATTCATTAAAGCACTTGAGTACTTCCCTTTAAAGGGCAGACTGTAATATTTATATGTTTAGAAAATATTATGCTATTTATAAAGAACAAAGTATTAAATCTGGGTTGAAATGGGAAAAATGAAGCGGGGGAGATCGGAGGGGGGACGAACCATGAGAGACTATGGACTCTGAGAAACAAACTGAGGGTTCTAGAGGGGAGGGGGGTGGAGGGATGGGTTAGCCCGGTGATGGGTCTTAAAGAGGGCACGTACTGCATGGAGCACGGGGTGTTATACGCAAACAATGAATCATGGAACACTACATCAAAAACTAATGATGTAAGGTATGGTGATTAACGTAACATAATAAAATTAAATTAAATTTTAAAAAAGAAATTAAAGAGACAGTTAAAGAGATATTACTCAAATGTAGTTGCAATCGCCAAGAAAGTAGGAATGGCTATATTCATATATAAGGAGGAGTTTATGGCTAACTTCACTTACCAGAATAAAGAGAAGGATCTTGTAACTATGAAAAGCAAAATTTATGAAAAAAATTAGAAATCTGAATGAGTCCTGTGCATCTATAAAATAAAAACTACTTAAAAAGCAAAGAGAACTTATTTAAAATAATACATTTCAATTTAGTTCTTTAAAAATACAATTTCATAAATAAAAATAAGTAATAATGCTCAACTCTCAAATTTCCTAGTGCTATACAGAACTTTAAATAGCTTGAGTTAAATGTGTTTTTTGTTTGTTTGTTCATTGCACTTAAAAAAAAGTACAAATCGTCCAGACCAATTCTCTAATCCTAACTAGACACAGGGTTTAGGAAGGAAGTTTTATTACATAAAAATTATAAAATTAACTTTGAGATAGAGGTTGAATCCAATAAGAATTTAAATTTAAAAGAACAGATTGGAAACAATAAAAAGAGAAATAGTTATACAAAAATCTGTTAGACATCAGAGCCTCCTCTAAGAGAAAAACATGTAGCATTCGACTTAAATACTTACATTTTTAAAGGCGAAAGATTAAATATTAGAACTAATACTCATATCAGTCAAAATTTTTAGTGGAAATCAAAAAGAATTCACAGAACCTACCCTAGTAAATAGAATATAAATAAATAAAAGACTCTGTGATGGTTAATTTTATGTGTCAATTTGACTGCGCCATGGGGGGCCCAGATAGCTGGTCAAACATTATACTGGGTGTTTTGAGGAGGGTATTTTCAGATGAGATTAATGTTTAAAGCAGCAGACTGAGTGAAGCAGATTGCCCTCCCCGGGGTGGGTAAGCCTCACCCAGTTCTAGGCCTGAATGGGACAGAAGGCTGAACCTCCCCCGTGTAAGAGAGAATCCTTTCTGCCTGAAAGCCTTTGGACTGGAGCAGTGTGGTTTTCTCCCACATTCAGACTCTAACTACAATGTTGGCTCTTCCTGGATCTCGAACCTGCTGGCTTTCCGACCAGAACTATACCATTGGCTCTACTGGGGCTCCTGCTTGCTGTCTCAACCCTGCAGCTCTTGGAAATTGCCAACCTCTATGCGTAATCACAGGAGCCAATTTCTTATGATAAACCCCTTAATGTATATGGAGAACCCTAACACAGGATGTCTCTGAGAATCTCTAGGAGGGCCAGAGAGTCCGGTCACAATTTGACTCTAAAATCATAGCCCTAGGCTCCTCTCGCCAAAACTGCTCACTCTGCCAAGGAACAGAGGCACCCAACTTTGAACCTGACATCCTCCACTTGTTTTTATGTCACTGCTGTGTTAGAAAGTGTGTTTCTCTAACATAACATCCCACAAGCGCTGTTACGACCCAGTATTGAAGTTGTGGCTAAAAAACTCTCAATTCCCCTTTGTGGGCAGTTTGCTAAGCCCCTACTTCAACCACTTCCCTTATCAGGCTCCCATACTCTGGCCACAAAGCACACACACACCTCAAGCTGCTCCTGCGCCAGGTACCAGACAACTGTGAATAGTTTCTGTATGCCAGAGACTGTGTGATTATTCGAATTATCCAGTGCTCAAACCCCCAGGAATCCTAGCTAAATTCACCCCTCTTGCCATCAAATAAGCCTGCTTCTACAGTTCCAGCTTGCTGTCACATGTCCCCAAGGACAACCCCATGTGTGACCCTGCTTGGCAGCCTTCTCCCATTTGGAGCTGTGAGTGACAAAGAGCTCTGCCTTTCATCTCTCAGAGTGTCATTGCGCTGTATCACACCATCAAAAGGATCTTTAAATCTTAAAACATCCAGCCAGACCATCCTTATCAGGACGAAGACTGTAAGGCCTGCATGCAACATCCTTATTGCTGGGGTCCCTGGGTGGCTCAGTCGTTAAGCGTCAGCCTTCAGCTCAGATCATGATCCCAGGGTCCTGGGATCGAGCCCCACGTCTGGTTCCCTGCTCCACAGGGAGCCTGCTTCTCCCTCTCCCTCTCCCTTTGCCTCTTCCCCCTGCTTGTGCTCTCTCTCGCTATCTCTGTCACTATCTGTCTCTCTCTGTCAAATAAATAAAATCTTTAAAAAAAGATTTTATTTGTTTATTTGACAGGGAGACACAGCGAGAGAGGGAACACAAGCAGGGGGAGTGGGAGAGGGAGAAGCAGGCTTCCCGCTAAGCAGGGAGCCTGATGCGGGGCTCGATCCCAGGACCCTAGGATCATGACCTGAGCCGAAGGCAGATGCTTAATGACTGAGCCACCCAGGGACCCCACAAATAAAATCTTAAAAAAAAAAATCCCTATCTGCTAAAATGAACCCTCATTGAGGTAATTCTAATTGGAAATGTCTGTGTCACCTGCCGCATGGCTGCCTGCGCCCTTGCAGCAAGAGAGGCTACATACGTAAGTTATGCTAAATGAAAAATTTTTGAAAAAGACTTAAAAATTATATTCACTTCACATAAGCATGATTAAGGGGAAAAAAAGAAAATATACAAGATTAGGGGCTCCTGGGTGGCTCAATCAATTAAGCCTCTGTCTTTGGCTCTGGTCATGATCCGGGGGTCCTGGAATAGAGCCCCGCATCGGGCTCCCTGCTCAGCGGGGAGTCTGCCTCTCCCTCTCCCCCTGCCACTCCCCTTGCTTGTGTTCTCTTACTCTCTCTGTCAAATAAATAAATAAAATTAAAAAAAAAAAGAAAATATACAAGATTAGAAAAGAAAAATGAGGCACAATCCCAGAAAAAGAAGAAATTAAAATAATACTAAGATAAAACTCTGAGGAACTATGATACCTAGGAAGTCATTTAGTAAAAACAAGTCAGACTTATAAATATAAAACTATAAAATATTACTGATGAACATAAAACAAGATCTGAATAATTGCAAAAGCATTACATGTTCTAAAATAGGAATCTGATGTCATGAAAATATCAAACTTCCCCAAATTAATATATAAATGTAAAGCAATTTCAATCAGAATGCCAATAGAAGAGAGTGGGGGTAGTAGATTGGATCCAATTATTTAATGAGAAAATCTAAATGCCAGGGATAAACCAAGAAAAGTATGACAAAGAAAAATAGTAAAGGGAGAAGTCTTGCTTTACCTGGTATTTGACCATAGTTTAATGACATTACTATAATATTGCCATAAGAATAGAGAAACAGGTCAAAGGAAAAGAGCAGAAAAACCTATAAATAAATCTTATATATTTGAAATTTTCAGATGCACAAGTAGAGGAAAACATTACTGCATTTGGTAAGAAGGGTTTGTTTAATAAATGCTGTTTTGCTGTTTACACAAGCTGTTATTAATATGAAAGGAAGTGAAACTGAATCTCCTTCCCACATGATCTACGATAATTCCAAGTAGATTTAAAACTCACATTAAAATAAACTAATAAGGTGGATCCAAACAGGAAAAAGGAGGACACATTTCATATTAAATCAAGTCTGAGTATTTGATTAATATCTAGGAATGGTCACTGTATTTATCTAATTGAGCCTGCAATTGAGACTTACAGTGACCTTAGTTTTCATCCAGGCACAAGGAAAGATTAAACACCCTACATGAATGATGAAGAAGAGTGAGAGACAAGAGACAAAAAGCAAAGTTTGTTTGATTATGTCATTGTTCAGTATGCTGACTGGCTCTGAATAAGGATGTAGGAAAAAATGTTAGAGCCACGATATGTACAATATATTAACATGATGAGCAGAGCATGGTGTTAATCGAGTAAAAATAAACACACACAAAAAGACATCCCATGTTTTCATGTATGTTTGTATGTATATATGCGAACACAAAGGAAGTTACAGAAGAAGGTTATTAGCATTGATTACCTGGTGGAGTTGGAGAAGAAAGTGAGGGGCTTTGTTCTGCCTTTATAAACTTTATGTTATATACTCATCTTACTTGTAGAAAGCTCATATTTTAATCTGAAACACAGCAAATAAAACCTTTGGATGCAGAAGCTAAGTGATGTCGCAAGCAGCCTATCAGTCAAGGCCTGGCCTGTGTCAGGGAGGTGAGAGACTCTCAGCAGTGTGGAGTCTCCTAACAACCCACAGAACACCTCACAAATGAAAGCATTAGCAAATTGTGTATCTGTCACAATTGTTATTAAATTGTCACTGACGCCAAATTATAACCATAAGTAATTTTTTCCCTTACCTTATATCCTGCCTGTTGTAGCCACAAGTAGCAGCTGGTTAGTCAGGGAGGCTGACTAAGCCTTCCTGCTCCACCCCAGTGTCCCACTTGAGGCAAACCCATGCTGGGAGAAGAGAAAAGCTTTAAACTGGATGAGAATTTGGATTTTTTTTTTGGGGGGGGGTAAAGATTTATTTATTTATTTTAGAGAAAGAGAGAGGGGAGGGGAAAGGCAGGGGGAAAGAGTCTCCAGCAGACTCCCTGCTGAGCGCAGAGCCCAACGCAGGGCTCAGTCTCAAGACCCATGAGATCATGCATGACCTGAGCCAAAACCGAGAGTCAGACACTTAACGAACTGAGCCACCCAGGCACCCCGAGAATTTGGATTTCTGATTCATCTCCGTTTTAACACGTATTTACTGAGCAAGTAAGTGCCTACAATGTGCTCACCACTGTTTTAGGTTCAAGGAATAAACCAGTAAACACCCCCACACACACAAAGAAAAAGAAAAGAAAAAAGGCCTTACCCTCAAGGAACTTACTAGTAAAGGAAGATAGAAAATAAATTAAATCAGTAAATTATTTATTAGAAGGCAGGGAAAAAAAAAAAACCACAAAAGCACAGAGGAGAATATGGAGTGCTGGAGTGGAAGCAAGATTTGAAATTGTAAATAGGATGGTCAAGGAAGGTAACATTTGAGCAAAGGCTTGATGGATGTGATAGTTACCCTGACTAGATCTCCTAGTACCTAAAAGAGAGAGGCGGGGAGAGAGGTTTTTATCATCTGACAGTGACTGGAAGAGCTCTAGAATTTACATGAGTTTTAATCCAGGGGCAGGAAAGAATATTCCACAGAGTGAATTTAGTAGGAACAAGCAAGAAAGAATAAAGTATCCTATTGAGTTCAAGCTGACTCAGTTTAATAAAGTGATTATATATAATTTAAGGATAAGAACATCCAAAACCGGGCACCTGGGTGGCTCAGTTGATTAGGTGACTGCTTTCAGCCCAGGTCATGATCCTGGAGTCCCGGGATCAAGTCCCGCATCGGGCTCCCAGCTCAGCAGGGAGTCTGCTTCTCCCTCTGACCCTCTCTCCTCTCATGCTCTCTCTCTCTCTCAAATAAATAAATAAAATCTTTAAAAAAAAAAAAAAAAGAACATCCAAAACCAGATTCCACAACTTCCAACATCCTATATACTTAAAATGTGCTTGTTTGATGTTCCATTTGCACTCCAGAAAAAAAAAAAAAATCTCCACTTGCAGGGTCTAATCTAAATGCCTGTATGGCTTCCTTTACAGCTCTTCCCACAATTGGACTCCTTTATAGTCCAGGAATAGTTCTACAATTTCTACATGGCTATTATTTGAGTTGGGAGTGTAGCTCACCTTTGTGGTTTGTAGATAAGAGTGCACTTTGCAGGGTAGATGCCTGGAAGACTGGTTTTCTATAAATTCATTGTGTTCCTAAAGGTCAGAGCTTTTTTTTCTTGCTTCCTTGAGATATAGCATTAGTATCAGAAGACATGCTCCTCACTTCATATTCATAGTTCATCAGCTCAGGGAACAAATTAAAAAGAGAACTGCTCTGTTTCACTTGGCATTTTGTCAATAGAAAATATTAATATGCACACAATTAAAAATAGGGGATGTGATACTACTTCTCCCAACCTCGTGATTTAATCTATGTCTTGATAAAAAACAAGGTTATTTCTGAAGCTTATAGGTTGGTGGAGAGAGACCTAAGCACAATTTTATTTTTAGGCCTATAATTTTATAAATGGATGGATAGATTGCCTGTCTTCACAACTAGATCGTAACTCTATGAGGCCGAACACTTTGTCTTATTTACTATTGTTAAAAAAAAAAAAAAAGGGATAACTTTTTAAACATATCTTAGAAATTTTTATAATAAAGCCTATGATTATATGTATTGACCCATCCCACAAATAATGTGTCTTTTGTAACATCTGCATAAATTGTGGTGTCATGTGCTTGGCATTATAGAGGAGGGAGATACTTTTCAGAACCAGACTAACACAGAGTGCAGGAACAGTGGGGAAGGAAATAATTGTTTAACATTGTCCTTTCCAAGTGTGTTGTTTGCGTTATTTTACTTTATTACAACTATTTTATATATAGTAATACTATTATCCTAATTTTACAGATTAGAGAACTGAGCCTGGAAGGAGTCAAGTAAGTAATTCAAACTCATGTAGCCAATAAGCAAGAGAGTAGACATTCAAGCACAGTTCCGTGAGGCTTCAAACCCAAACTTTATTGGAACTGCTTGGTCTTAACAAAATCTCGATTATTTTGACAAAAAGAGCCCATCTTCAATCTCATCTATAGCTTTTCTCATTCAGACTGTCAAGGCTTCTTATTTATTTTTTTTAATTTAAATTTTAATTTTTTAAAGATTATTTTTATTTATTTGACAGAGAGAGAGAGAGCACAAGCAGGGGGAGCAGCAGAGGGAGGGGGAGAGGCAGACTCCCCGCCGAGCAGGGAGCCCGATGCGGGGCTCGATCCCAGGACCCCAAGATCATGACCTGAGCTGAAGGCAGACGCTTAACTGCCTGAGCCACCCAGGTGCCCCCAAACTATCGAGGTTTTTTAAAGCTTGCTGGTAAAGCTTGCATTGACAAAATTGAAACCCTAAAATTTCCACTTCCTGTGACTTGTGACTTTGACGTACCTAGTCTTGTGCTTTTAGGATGGCTTAGGAATAAATAATTCAAATAAAAGTAGATAGTTAAGAGACCATGTTGAGATACAGCCTTAATTCAAAAGAAATTACTGAGGTCCATGTAGTAATATGGAAATTATTTTCTTTTTGTTTGTACAAGTAACAATAGTGGCTTGCCCTAAATCTTTCACTAAATTTATGTATGTGCCTTGAAGTATGGCATGTTCTATAAATCTGGATGGTCCTGTGATACATGTAAGTTGAGATCCAAGCAGGAATCCAGGCAATACCAAATGAAGTGTTTAAGAGACTGGAAGTTTAAAAATGGGCAAAGGATATGAATAGATATGCCTCCCAAAAAAGGTAGACAAATAGTCAATAAGTACTATTTGTACTTATTGACTATTTGAAAATATGCCCAATGTCATTACCCAGTGGGGAAATGCAAATCAAAACCTCACTGAAATATCACTTCACACACATTAAAGATGACTATAACAAAAAAGACATAATGAGTATTGGTGAGGATGTGGACAACTGGAACCCTCATATACTGCTAATGGGAATGTAAAATGATGCTCAATGTTGAAGCAAGTATAGGATTTAGCCAGGGTGATGGAGAGAGGCACTCAGGGTGTAGGAGGGAAAGATTAGATAAAAAAACAACCCATTCTTCCCCTCCTGCTATCTTCTTCTTTTTTTTAACATATAATGTATTATTTGTTTCAGAGGTACAGGTCTGTGATTCAACAGTCTTACTATGGACTCTGAAAAACAAAGTGAGGGTTCTAGAGGGGAGGAGGGTGGGAGGATGGGTAAGGAGGGCACGTTCTGCATGGAGCACTGGGTGTTACATGCAAACAATGAATCATGGAACACTACATCAAAAACTAATGATGTAATGTATGGTGATTAACATAACATAATAAAAAAAAAACCCAAATATCTATCAACTGATAAATGGATAGATACAATGTGGTTTGTATGGATACATGCTATACCATGGATGAATCTTTAAAACTTCATGTTAAGTGGAAGAATTGAGCTCATGTCACCTCCTCCAGGAAGCTTTCCTTGATGCTTTCTTATAGGCCGATTCACATGTCCTACCTTGTGTTTCCTGCTTCAGCCACACTGCCCTACTATCTGTTAGCCAAAATTTCTGGTCATTTTTTTTCACCTTAGGGCCTTCACTCTATCTCCTTGATCTACTTGGAAACATTCTGTTCTTTTTAATTTTTTTCAAATTTTTATTCAATTTTCTCCTCAACAAAGACCTCATCAGACCACTGCATTAAATACTGCAGTCTGATTTCTACCCACAGTGTCCTGTATTCTGGATCCCTCCTACTGGTTCTACTTTTTCTTACCTTTTTTTCTCCCCACAGCACTTGTCACCATCTAACATCCTATTCAATATATTTACTAATAACATTTATTGCTTATCATTTTCCTTGGGGAAAGGATTTTTGTCTAATTTGTTTAGTGATATGTCTCAAGTGCCTAGAACAGTGCATGGCAAATCGTAGACATTCCAAAATTATTTTTTGAACACATTTATCTTCACATCTTTAACACGTCTTCTAGTAACTGGCATATAGTAGATGTATCAGTTATTTATGCCTGTGTAACAAATTACCCCAAAACTTACTACCTTAAAACAATCTCAACTTATTATTCCTCATAAGTTTTTTGAGCAGTTGGGTGATTCTGTTGCTTTCAGCTGGGCTAACTTACTTGACTCACATTTGTCTCCAACTGGCTGGGGGTTGGTTAGCACGCTGCTGATCCTTGACTGGGCTCCATACATCTCTGGGACCAGGGCTGAGATACCTGGCTGACTGGGCTGGTCTATATGATGTCCCAACCTCCCCTCCAGCGGGCTAGAGCAGGCTTCCCATTTATAGAATGGAAGTGCCCGAGGTCTCTTGAAGCCTAGACTCAAGACTAGCAGAACTTCACTTCTGCTGTCCCATTCTGTTGGTCAGAACAATTGATAAGAGCATCCTGGGTTCAAGTGTATGGACAATAGGTTTCATCTCTTCATGGGAGTTGCTGCAAAGCCACATTGCATTGAGGCTTAGTACAGGAAGGAGAATAATGACAACATTTTTCTAAATAATCTATCACATAAAGCAAGCAAAAGATTGTTATATAAAATAATAATGATTGCAGGTAACACTGTTGTAGGCTTACTGTGTTCTAAGTTTTATGATAAGTGTTTTGTAGGCATTAGTTTATTGCATTCTCTAAAAATGCCTTGGAGGTAGATGTTATTATTAATGTTATCTCCATATTTCAGGTAAAAATTACAAGGCTTAGAGAGGTTGATGAATAGAAGTATGCTAATCTCTCTCAAATAAATAAATTTTGAAAAATAAAATAAAAATAAAACCTTAGAAACTCTAGGGAAGGCCTAGGAATCTGTATTTTTAACTAACACTTAGGTGACTTTTAGTGAAGAGCAAGTTTGGGAACTACTGAGCCAAAACAGTTGCATCCTAAATAATCCCAGACTGTCCAAAAAAAAAAAGAGGGGGGTGGGTAGGGAAGACTATCTCCTCCCTGATTTCCCTCGTGTGTGCAAAGAACAATTAACTCCTGGTGCTTAGTCATCACTCTTCCTGGGTCAGGGTACATCATTTTGTTTATGTATATATACCTACACATATACATGTAGATAGATAGATGAGAGATAAACAGACACACACACACACACACACACACACCTTCCCCCCCAACAATGTGAGACCTTTTCTGACATTTGGATCCAACACAGAACAGGACACTTATGAACAGCAGTATGAGCCAATGTTCGCATTACCATAATCAGGGTGCCAAGGTGAAGTCAGAGCTACTGAACCATGTAATGCATTAATTGGGTGGAAAATAAGGAAGTCTGCCAAGGTTTAGATTTCACACAAATTAAAGATATGGAAGTCTAAGTTAAAATCTTTCCTTAGTTCCCATAAAAAGAGGTCTGCTCTTTGGAGAGTGTAAGAATCCCGCTCAATGATGAGAGTATGTTGCTGGCAAAGGCTGAAGGAGGATGGTGTACATCATGACCTCCTTTGCTAGATGGCTCAGGCCCAGTGTGTCTATTTTTTTGAGTGCCTGTGTTTAATAATTTTTATTTCTCCAAATTTAATTTTCCTTTGCAAAAATGAGGCAATGCATGGGCAAATTAAACCCTCACAGGGAGTGATTCCCACAGGAGGTCTGTGGGTGCTCTGTGGATGGGTGCCTTTGACTTCCCTTGATTTTACTTTGTCATAAGATGGTTCTCACATTTTGTGTGGCAGCAGAGGGTAGAGCTGACATTGAAGGGAAAGGTGAAGTGGAATCAATTTTCCTGAGTAAGAGAAAGGTGGAGAGAAAAGTTCTTTCCATCTTTTAGGTCATTAGGTTTCCTTCTGTTTGATATGTTTTCTTTGTAATCACATTATAGTTAAAATACCACCTTTGTTTTCATTAATCACAACTCTTGTTTTAATTTGTTTCCATTTTCTTTGGATTGATCTAGTATTCATTTTCTAAATTCTAAAAATAAACATTGGCACAACTGGTTTTAAATGCTTCTTCTTTTCTAACATAAATATTTAAGATTACAAATCCCTCTCAAAGGACCACTTTGAGCACAACCCATAGGTTTTTTTTAATAAGTTTTCATTATCTTCTATTATCATACAATTCTAGGAATTATTTATTTCTCTTACTCTTTTATTTACACATCATGAATTACTTAGCAGGTTTTTTTTTATTTCAATATATAGGAAATTTTTATCTTTTAAAAAATAACTTCTAACTTAATTGTATTGTCATTAGATCTCATAGTCTGTATAATATCTGTGGTACCTTTGAAACTGGTGTCTTTGTCTCCTTTACAATAAACTATTGTAAGAAAACTTCCATATATGCTTGAGAAAAATATGCATTCTTTAGCTGTTGGCTGCAAAACTGTACATATGCACATGAGTTCAAATTTGTTAATTACGTTGTTTAGATCTGTATACTTCCTGATTATTTTGTGTGCTTGATCTATCAATTGAGAGAGATATGCTGAAATCCATGATGGTGGATTTATCAGTTTCTCCCATAGTTCTATTTCAGCATTTTAAAATTAGTTGCATACGTGTTTTAAGTTGCTATAGCTTCCTAGTTCATGGAAACTTTTATTATTAGATCATACTCTATTTTTACTAATACTTCATATATTGGGGCATTTGGGTGGCTCAGTTAGTTAAGCATCTGACTATTGATTTCCCCTCGGATCATGATCTCAGTGTTGTGAGATCGAGCCCCGTGTTGGGCTACACATTGGGTGTGGAGTCTGCTCAAGATTCTCTCTCTCCCTTTCCCTCTGACCCCCCCCACCTCTCTTTCCCTCTCTAAAACAAAACAAACAAACAAATAAAACACTTCCTCTTCATATATTAGCATCCATTTTATCTGATATTTAGTTAAACAAACTTTCTTTTGATTGCTATTCATTCTGATTTGCTATTTATTTATTTTGATTACTATTTGTCTGATACGTCTTGTTACATACCTTCAGTCTCATTCTCTGAATGTTTTTCTGCTCTAGGTGCCCTTACTTATTATTTTGATTTTTTATTCGTTGTTTAATCCATTTAAGTTTATTATAATTATTGATGAAGTTATGTCTGTTATTTTAATTTCTTATTTCAGTTTTTCCTATTGTTTCTAAGTTTATTTTTATTTCTTTTTGACTGGTACCTTTTTTTAATGGCAAGAATTTTAGCAAGCTCTTACATACTTTGTTGCTTATATACCATTTTGACCCCTCCTTCATCATGTTAACATGTTTTCATTTCTTGGTTATTATAAACTTATTTCTCCTTTTTCTTGGATTTAATAATTTTTAAAGACAACATAATTTTAACAAGGTTTTGTTTTTTTTTTTTTTTTCATATATCTTTCATAGCATCTCCTGGATTTGTCTTTTCTCTTATTTATGAACTGTATCCAAAATTATTTTCAGTCTGGGTTTATTGTACCAAATTTCTGAAGTGTTGAAAGTCTGGGAATATTTTTATCATATTCTTCTATTTGAATGACAGAGGTCAAGAAGTAAATATTTTCATGTTTCTGCATACTAGGACTTTCTGAGTGAAGAAAACAGAATCCTAGGTTAAAGGACAAACATTGAAATTTTAATGGTGATTGAAAGGATGGTGAAAGAACTCTATGGAGATTTTTACTTGCCTAGAGATATATGCTTACATTTCAAAGGGAGATAAAACATGAAACCATTTTGAGGGTTATAAGCTAAGATGGTTGCCTTATTTTTCCCCTAGAAAGGTTTTTTTTTTTTTACAGTTTAAAAGGTAAAAACCCAGGGGCTTCCCTCTTGTCTTCCAAGAAGGATTTGTTTACATCAGGAGATTAAGTTTATCGCCTTCTCTAAGAAGAAAAGGTGGCAGTTGATCCAAATGAACTTCCAAATTCCTAATTTCAGGGTTCCTCCTCTATGGTCCCCAAAGGTGCAGGGTGCTATCTGACTCGTTGCATAGCCTCTGGGTTGAGGCAAAGGGGTATGAGCACAGTTACTGCTTTAAGTAATAACTCTGATTTTAGTTCCAGAAACCTCATGTTTGCTTTCAGGATAAAATTAAATGGCTTTAGTCTCTAACAGATGTTAAAGACTTAACAAGAGTTTAGCCTTATATAACATTCTAGCCTCTTTTTTATCAATACTTTTGACAGTATTGCATTATTTCTCACATCCATTTTCTACTAAAAAATATTATCAACCCAATTTTTATTCCTCTATATGTGACCTTTGCTTCTGTCAACTTTCAAAAATTTCTCTTTGTCTTTGATATTCAAACATATCATTTTAGTGTGGCAAAGTATGAATTTTTCCCCAATTCTTTTCTTTGCCCTTCTAGGGTCTTTCAGGCTGAGATCTTTTATTTTGTTTAGTTCTTTGAGGTTTGTTTCTCTATGACTCTATTCTAACTGATCTTTTATAATTGATATAGGTAGATTTTTTAAAACTTATTTTATTCTTGTTTCATATTACTCCTTTTCATATGTTTATTAGACTACTTTTCCTTTTTTGGTTCTTTTTTTTTTTTTTTTTTACTTTTGCTCTAATGAAATTTTTAATGTCATATGTTGTTTTTCGTCTGTTTGAAAGAAAGAAAGAAACAAACAAACAAACAAAGAGGCCTGAAATGGAGTCACTTGCCTCTGTTAGAGCAAAGCAAGACTTCATTAGGGGAGTGGGACTTTTATTCAGTCAGCCTGGAATTTTCTGTTCAGAAGTGAGGGTATCTGTATGATCGACCCCCTGCCCTTTTCCCATAGGAAGGTGACATTGCCTGAAAGAAAGAAATGTCAAAAGTTCAGAAATAATAAAAGCTTACAGTAGTAATTTGCAACAACCAAAAGACAGTTTTTAAACTGGGAGCACTCAAGCCGAAACATGGAATGAGGCTCAGAGGTAGATCGTTTTAAGCAGCTTATACAGTGAGAAGGTAGTGACTGTTTATTTTTCACAGTAATTGGCTATAATATTAGAATTTTTAAAATGACATTGTATCAACCATGGGAAACATTTCAAGTTTTGCTTATAATTAACAGAGGCATAAGCCAGAAATGACCCAGGTCAAGTTAGTCTTGTAAAATAAACTTAATTTAAGCCTTGTTGGTATGACTAAACTGGTTTTGTGTGCTTAGGGAATTTTTAAGGCTGATATATATTTTTTTTAAACACCAACTTTCTTTTCTTCTACTAATTATTTCCTTGTTCTGCCCATTTCTGCCTATAAAAATCTTCCATTTTCTATTAGCTCTTTAGAGCTCCTTTCTGCTTGCCAGATGGGATGGTGCCCAATTCATGAATCATTAAATAAAGTCAATTAGATCTTCAAATTTCCTCAGTTGGATTTTGTTTTTTAACACTTCTGAAATACCTTTGCAATCTTCAAAAGTTTTATTATTTTGGCCTGTGAGCTCTTTTTCCCATGAAGCTACTGGCTACACTGTTGGCCAGTAGATGTTGGAGGAAAGACATCTCCAGTTTAGTGAGCCCCAGTGAGCTCATGGATGATGGATAGATAAGACCTAGGATAGAGAGACCCAGGGTCTAAAAGAAAAATATAAAAATAAAGCACTTTGAAACCCCTCCCCAAAATAATTATTTCATTTCCTGGAGATAAGTGTATTAGAAGTATCTCTTTAAATTGCAATTCACCAGCTCTTGGAAAATTTGATAGGGGAAGTGTTTGGAAAGTGACTGTCTAAAAGTAGTTCTTGGTCTTTTGGGGTTTTTTTAATATATTTTTTTAATCTGATCCTTATAGTTACAAGGTTTCTTATCTAGCATTAATTTACTTCTGATGACAGCTCCACTGGAGTTTTGAATAGCAGCAGGTTCAAGGACAGGCACTGTTTGTCCCTAAGCAACGTCAAGGGAGAAACAAAAGCGGAGCTACAACAGTTCCTTTAAGTTGTATCGTCCCACAGGATCATAGGGGAAGGGAGGGAAAAATGAAACAAGATGAAACCAGAGAGGGAGACAAACCATAAGAGACTCTTAATCTCAGGAAACAAACAGGGTTGCTGGGGTGGAGGGGGGTGGGAGGGATGGGGAGGCTGCGTGATGGGCATTGGGGAGGGTATGTGCTATGGTGAGCGCTGTGCATTGCATAAGATTGATGAATCACAGATCTGTACCCCTGAAACAAATAATACATTATATGTTAATTTAAAAAATTAATTAAAAAAATAATTTTAAAAAAAGCCACATCCCTATACAGGGCTTCAAAATAATCCTGACCACACCAGGAGTTTTAAATCATTTTCTGAAGTGTTCTCTCTCTCTCTCTTTTTGACTTTTTTTGTTTATTTGGTTTTTCCCTGGACCTGGACCTAAGATGTTATCTTAAAATGAAATATTGCTCCATAGTTTTTTAATTAAACTTTTTATTTTGCTATGATCATAGATTTCCATGCAGTACGAAGAAGTAATACAGAGAGAGCCCAAGTACCCTTTGCCCAGTTTTCTTCTAATGGGAACATCTTGCAAACTACAGTACAGTATCACAACTAGGGTATTGACATTGATACTGTTAAGATCATTACACTTAAGAATATTTCCTACACCACTGCTAGCCCTCAAGTTGTCCTATTATAGCTTTGCCCAGTTCCTGCCATCTCCATCCCTGCTCCTTAACTCCTGAAAACCACTAATCTTTTCTCAGTGCACTCTGACCAATCTGTCAGATGTGGAAGATGATACTAGCCCTTAACTAGGTATAGGAAGTAACAAGAGCAGTATCAGTCTGCTTGCAAGCTGTAGCTAGCTCAGCTCACGTGTGATGAGCCCTTCATCTCTGTCATCCGGTGTAAGGAAAGTCAAAGAATCTTTTTTTTTTTTAATTTATTAGACTTCAATTCCATTTCTTGAGATTTTATGAAATAGCCAGGGTCATAAATGTTAAATAAGCCCACTTGTTTTATCAAGTTTTCTTCCATAGTACATTAGTACAGAGCCCTTATTTTTGTCAAACATATTCATTGACCTCTTCTTCCTCCCATGCCCTCTGGCTCGATCTAACTAGCATACAACTAACTGAAAGTTATGTTCATTTCTGAGGAATCATATGGCAGCAGGGCATGGGTGTGGCAGATTATAGCCTCGAGTGTGAATAGCATTAGTAACGATCTCCATTATTTCACAGCAAAAAAATCTTACAAAACTGTAATTCTCAACCTATGAAGAATCCTTTTCCATGACTCTTTCTACCTCAAAGTAACAAAAATCTCTTCCATTGATTTAATTAAAATGAACAGTATGATTATATCCTCCCTGAAAAATTTATTACCCATTATTTTATTCCAGTGTTACTAAGGTATCCATATAGCACCATCCTTTCATAAACATAACTAATTCATTTGAATGAATTAAATGATCTTTTGGCATAAGTTCTTCATGTTAGAATTATGTTTGCATAAATAAATTTTATTTCTGATTTAAATCTGTTTTCCAGTTATAACTTCATATACTCTTCAGTATACTATTAACTATACAATTGTTTATTATTGATATATTTGTTATCACTTTGATAAGGAAAAATATCTAAAATTTCAAAAAAAGAGCAAAAGAATGACTACGTGTCTCTGTGATGTCATATTGGAACACTGCCTAACAGATTTACTTAAGAACTATATCATCTAAGTACTTTTGTTTGAGTTCACTATATACCACTGATTAAGGCCCAGATTCTGTGAAGTTACACATTAATTTTTTTTGGAAGAGATATAAATGATTTTTGTCAGAAAACTCCAAAGGTTATAGCTTTATTGCCCTGTAGGACATGAACCTATTCTGTTTCTCCCTTATAACTCATATTTCAGCATGCTTTTCTCTATGGATTGTATAAGCCTGACCTTCAAGGGATCCTTGAAACAACATTATATCTACTTTAGTTTGCTCCTCCAAAGTGAATCAAAAGTGGCAATAGAAACTTAACCTTTGCTGACTTATTTTCCCCTGGCTGTTTTCCCCTATGCTGTTTTGTTTTCATTTCTGGTTCATGGTCAGCTTTGGTTCTGGTTCTGGTCTGCACAAAGTCAGCAAGTTATTCCCTGTAAGTGGCAACAATATTTAAGAATCTAGTTTTGGGGGCGCCTGGGTGGCTCAGTTGGTTGGGCGACTGCCTTCGGCTCAGGTCATGATCCTGGAGTCCCGGGATCGAGTCCCGCATCGGGCTCCCTGCTCGGCGGGGGGTCTGCTTCTCCCTCTGACCCTCCCCCCTCTCATGCTCTCTCTCTATCTCATTCTCTCTCTCAAATAAATAAATAAAATCTTAAAAAAAAAAAAGAATCTAGTTTTGGTGTTCTCTACGGAAATGTTGGGCATCGATTCCCTAAGAGGGAGAGACTACAGGAGGTCAGGTTTGGAGTTTGTTGTTTGTATGTGCTTTGGGTGACCTCTGACCATTCTCATGTTCTCTCTCCTTCATGCCCTTCCCACTCATGCTCTCTCTCTCATTCTCTCTCTCTCTGAAATAAATAAATAAATCTTAAAAAAAAAAAAAAGATTCATCATGGGGTCCGGGGGGGATCCAGGCACATCTTCCAAAGTTCTTCCTCACCAGGGTTACATAGAACATGCTTCTTCTTCCAGCGATGTGCTAAGGCAACATGGATGGAGTCTTTCTGCCCAGGGAAGCCTACTTAAGACACAGAGCTGAGAGTTTCTATTGGAAGCTGGTAATGCAAATACTCTCTACCTGCACTACTAGCCACAATTACCAGAATCCCACACTCCCAGAGGAAAAGCAGGTGTTCACCACAAATAACATATTTTCTACAAACCATCTAGGCAGACCGGTACCACAGAGTTCAATGCTCTGGGCATGAAAACCACCCTTAACAACGGACAATAAAGGGAGCATTCATAAAGCCAAATTCCCACATGTCAACCAATGTAAGCCCCACAAGCAGGCCATTCTAAAGAAATGTGAGAATCCAGCAGCATCAAGCCAACTGTGTTAATCTTTTTGCGTAGTAAGTTTACCTCTATTTAAGCTTAATTCAATTAAGAAAATATGTCATGCCTACTGGACATAATTTTTGAGACTTTGGAATCTGTGTGTCCTGCATTTACTTGTGACTGAAGGCTGAGGTGGTTGATCCAAAGCTGCATGCTGTCTGCTGTGGAGTGAGTTGTGTCCCCCCAAAGTTTATATGTTGAAGCCCTACCTGCTAATGGGATGGTATTTGAAGATAGGGCTTTGGGGAGGTAACTGAGGTTAGATTAGGTCATGAGAGTAGGGCCCTTGTGAGGGGATTAGTGCTTTTATAAGAAGAGACACCGGAGAGCTTGTTCTCGTCTGCCAAGTGAGGACCCAGGGGACAGGTAGCCATCTACAAGCTGAGAAGAGAGTCCTCACCACAGCCAGACCACACTGAGACCTTGATCTTGGACTTGCAGCCTCCAGAGCTGTGAGAAACGAATGTCTGTTGCTTAGGCCACACCGTTGGTGGCTTTTGCTGTGACAGCCCAAGCTGACTGAGACACTATCTCCGTGTCCATCTGCCAATAACTGAGAAAGGCCTTTACCTCATATTGTGTGAGTTTAAGCAATGTTCCTTTTTTCCAAGTGTATTAATAAGCAGGATTATAAATTATCTTAAATTATCGATCTCGGGCACTGACTGGTTTGCAGAAACTAATAAGCTGTACCATCTTGTTTTATTTTGTTTTGTTTTGTTAAATGCCATCTTTAGCTAGTTCTGAGGCCCTGGCTGGAACTAGGGCATGTTTTTGAGTAGCTGATCAAGGCCGCATACCAGCCACTTCTTTTGGAGGGTTCTCAAACTCCAGGCCACTATATAGCCTTCCCAATCACTGTGGGGCCAGGGACCAGACAACTAGGGACAGCCTATCTGCCCCAAAGCCTGCCAACATTTTTCAAATTTTCCATAGAGAGCTCATGAAACCTAGGTAACCCCACCAGGCTTGCCATATGTAAGCTTCCCATTATAGCTCCAGCTTCCTTTCACCTGTCCCCGGGTACAACCTTCTGTGTGGCTCCACGTAACAGCCTTCTCTCGTTTGAGAGAAGGTCTTTCATCTATCTGCATGTCATGTTGTGTTCTGTCATCAAAAGAATAGTATAAAATATAAGGCTTATATAAATGTAAGAAAATACAAGAATTCCCACAAAAAAAGGTAACAGAACTTTCTATTACCTCGTTACATTCTTAATGATTCCTCCCCCATCCACTAGAGAATTAAACCTAATTCCCTAGGGCATCCTTTGTATATGATTAATTAACTTCTCTCTGAGACATCTACAAAGGCACTAGTTACGGACCTTCTTTGAGAGAATTGAGAAAATAGTACTTAAATAATCTTCCATGCCCTGTGATTCAAATCAGGAATCATAGACTTTTAAAGAGGAAAAAACCTTCTCTCAGAAACTATTGGCTGTGTATTTTTATATAAGAATTCAGTTTCTCATGCTCAAAATGAATCCTTGGAAAAATGAAATTGGTTGGATATCTGGGGTTTTAAAAACAGCTATATGCTTTTTTCCTGAGCTTTATCACTGTAAAATATAAGAAAAACTTTTTTCTTTTTTTAAGACTTTGGTTTGTTTTCTCATAAAGAGGCTGCCAATATGAATGCACTAAAATTCTATACTGGTTTATTGCTCAGATTAACTAATATTCTTCTATATAAATTTTAAGATTATAAAAGATATAAAATAATGTGTTCAATTAATTGAGTTATAATACTGGAAAACTTTTAAATATAGATAATTATTAGGATTATTTTTTGTCAACTTAAGCAAAATTTCCAAGATCTTTACTTAAATTTGAGACCTTGATTAATATCAGAACAATTAATAGATAATATCTGGGCGCATAGATTATATCCAAATAACATAGAACACTGAAAATTTGGTCATCAGGCATAATTTTTATTTTGAAATATTATAAAGTGTCTGTACCTTTGAGACCTGTTAATGAGCATTTTTATTGTTGCCACTTTAGAAAAGGGTGTAAAAGGAAAATGACTTGGGGTGCCTGGGTGGCTCAGTCAGTTAAGTGTCTGACTCTTGGTTTCGGCTCAGGTCATGGTCTCATGAGTCCTGGGATCCAGCCCTGTGTTAGGATCCGTGCTCAGTGGGGAGTCTGCTTGAAAATTCTTTCCCTCTGCCCCTCCCCCACTCACACGATCATGCTCTCTCTCTCTCTCTCAATTAAATAAATAAAACTTAAAAAAAAAGAGGAATGTGACTTTAGAGGTTGTATAATCTGTACTTATGAGCTTCTCTGGTCTGCTGAAATTTTTGTATAAGGCAGACAGTTTTCAATTACCTACCTTTCATTTTTTGCTATGAAGTAGAACTTGGTACATCGGTTAAAAGTTGTGATTAACATGGATGGATGAGAATCTATGCAGAAAAATAATGGAAAATAAACACAACTGTGTATACAAGGTAATGGAATGTAGTTCTGTTATTTCTTTTAAGGAAATAGAGAATAGTTTTGTCCTAAAATAAGCGTCCGGTTGTTGCCAAATATGAAAGAATAGAGTGAATGACAATATTTAAGTGTTATAGCAAACTGTAGATTCGAAGAAAGTAAATTTTCTTTGACTTGGATTGTAATACCCAAGAAGGATGTCCCCAAAAAGAAGCAATGAAATGTGTTGGTGCAATTTTGATGAGTTTATACATAACGGGTGGAAAAAAAGCTTGTGAGTCCTTTACTGCCAAAGATTATATTAATGCAGTCCCAGAATTCAGATTTTCTCTCTGCTAAGATGACAAATTGATCTTGAAGTGTTCAGCTCCTCTTAGCAAAAATACTAAAAGGTTACTCTTTAGCTTTTGTGCAATTTTTCAAACAACAGAGACTCTGTACCTCATCAGAATAACTTTTTGTTTGTTCTACTGGCTTTGTAACAATGCCCTTGATTATTTTTTTAAAAAGACAAAGAACCAAAATTACTTCTGAAAGAGCAGAGATACCTTACAATTAGGTTATTTTGTGCTGTATTTATTTTAAAATGTTCTTTTGATGTTATGATTAATAGGTAGCCAGGCTACAACCATTTATTTTTCTTAGGCATCTATGTTCTTCTCATAATCACATGTCTAACCTCCTCTGATAACTCTTTTGATTTTGCTCTCCTAAAATCAGGTCCTAGATTCAGAAAAGTATTTTTTTTTTCAAGATATCTTTAATACCTAAATAATGTTTGGGGTTTTCTAGAAGTCCCTGGGTACCTACAAAGATTCTTTCATCTTATTAAAGGAGGAATACTAATAATAATTAAGTTGTTTGAATTGCTCAGTATTTCTTAATTAGTTCAGCACTATTGTAAGAGCTGCTTGGGAAAAGCTATCAAATCAGGAGAAACTACGCCTTCCCTAAGTTAGTTTTGTACAGGAAAATGCCATTAACATAAATATGTTTCAGGAATTATCCACATTACAAAAAGAATTGGAAGTCTTCAGGATTGAGGCAATGACCTCATTGTTCATAATGTTTGACCTTCAGGAGAAATCTGGATGAAATCCTCAGGATACCATTATGTGTTATAACCCAAAAGAGAATTTTCCTCCCATTGAATTTCATAATGTTGCTACTGTAAGAAACTAATCACTGCTGTTTAGTCTTACCATCAACAGATGGCTTATACTTTCCTCTCGTGTTTGCCTAAAGGCTATTATGAGCTATGGTCTAGAAATGTGGTCCTCAAAAAAGAAGCATGTTCTTAGGGCCTCAGAGAAAAGACTGTACTCATTACTGATACTTCCAGAGATAGACTTTTAAGTACAGGCTTCTAAGCCAACATCACTTAGATAACTATTAGGTTTTACCAGGGGACTGACTCGAGATTTCAAAAGCCCTTTTTAATCAAGAAGCATACAACGTCATGAAAGCAGACGGCTGATCAAGATCCAGTGGAAAAAGAATGGATTTAGCAAGACTGAATCAACTTAGAAGAAATAATTCATTTTAGAATATTGTTGGTAATATTTTTAATGTACTATTTTCTGATGAATATATGAGCAAGCCATTTCTATTAGTAGAATATGCTTAAGTAGAATATCTTAAAATTTTTAAAAATGGTATCTTTTATTCATTGACCCATCAGTGATCAGGAACAGATACTGAGTCTCTCCTCTCCATGGCCATGTAGTTATTTACATAAGTTCACTAAGATTCTGTGCTTTTTAACCAGAATATAATTAGGTAAATCAATTGTTCAGTAAAAGATGTGAATGGAGTATCATATCTGAGAATAAATTTCATTCATTCATTCATTCATACATACATATATATATATAAAGCCTACAATTCATTCATATATATATGATTTTTTTGTAATAACGTAATCTCTAATGATTATTTATAATCACAAGGAAAGTTTTTTAAAAACTATCCTAAAATTTATAAATAAGGACAAAAGGTGACTGCATGCCTTTTCAATGTCATACTGGAACATCATCTAATGGACCTACTCAAAGATTATTTCTCTATATGATATGCTTTATATTGATTCACTATTTATTCATGATTAGGTGTGGACTCTGCAAATATATGTTTACTTTAACAAGGTTTTTTTGTTTTGTTTTGTTTTTAAGATTTTATTTATTTATTTGACAGAGAGAGTGAGAGAGCACAAGCAGGGGGAGCAGCAGAGGGAGAGGGAGAAGGAGGCTCCCTGCTGAGCAGGGAACCCAATGTGGGGCTCGATCCCAGGACCCCAGGATTATGACCTGAGCCAAAGGCAGACACCCACTGACTAAGCCACCCAGGTGCCCCTACTTTAACAAGGCTTTATCCAGAAATTTTGTCTGTTGGTTGTCAAAGGGTTTGTCTGTCAGAGATGCAATGATTGCTATCTGATAGAAAAGGTTATTATTTTATTGACCTGTAGGATATTAACAAGTTATGTGTCTAACTTAAAATTATTTCAGCATGCCTTTCTAAGTTGACTATATAAATCTTTTTGATGCTTTTTTGATGTAGTTTAGTTATTCTACTAGTTCCCTCATTAATGAGTTAAGTATATTTGACATGTTCTCACTATATATTTCTGTGATTCATGGCTTTAACTTCTTAAAAATTATACTTTGAATGGCATGTTTGTTTGCGAGGGTAACAATCCAGACACAGCTATTTGCTCCTAAATGCCATTATTTGTGATTTAAGTGCCACCTAGCATATGGAGAAGGTAGCACTTGCTTGTAATTTTTGTAAATACATTGTAACATTTTTATAAGTACGTAGACATGTATTTTATTGAAGTAGCCAACCATCATGTTCATCAGTACACTTGGCATTTGTGCAATATTTAAATAGAGACAAATACTGAATGTTATTCTGATGCCCTATTACGATAAAGTCTCTTCTCTCTTTGGTTTATTGATGGCAACACCATTATAAAAAAATAATTCCACAATGTTAATTTTATTATATCCTTCCAATGAGTAATTGTTTTCTACAAATACTTGTTATTGTGTAGAGTCCTAAAAAACCTTGGGGCTATTTTTGTCTCTAGTTTACCTTTCTAGATGTTATCTATCCTTCAAAACTCAGCTCAAAATTCTGAATCTATGAAATCTTTCCTTAATCTTTTTAATAAAGTTATTTGCCATACAACTCTAATCATATACCTTTATATCCTTCGTTGGCATTTCTGTTGAAATTTTTTGTTCATATGTTTCCCCTATTTGGTGTTGAGTACCAAGAGAGTGACTGTGTCTAATATCTGAACAAAATTTGACCTATTTCACAAAACCTACTAAATTGCTTTTCCAAGCATTCTATAATATTAAAAGCCTCCTTGATTGTACTATTAACTATGTGCTACCTCATGACAGCTATTAGATTTTCTCTTTATTTTTTTTAAATCACATGTGGTTATCTAGCATTTAGGTTTTTTCTCTTTTTTTTAATGGACTTTAAGGTCATTGAAGGCAAAATCTGTGACATACTGCATGATATTTGTATTCCACATGGCATTATTACACTGCCTTCATAATAGTACTCAATAAATATTTGTTAATTTGACTTTTTGTCTTGCAAACATTACTCATTTTAATTTTTTCCCATTTTTGAGTAGAACAAAGCTTTTTAAATTGCTCATAAATATCTGTTTCCTTCCTTTCTTCCTTTCTTTCTTTTTTATTTCTGTCTTTCTGTCTTTCTTAATAGGACATGTACATTGTCCTGAATATAAGGATGGTTTTCTCCATGTTTTCTACAAGTATACAAATACACCAGTATAACTCTTGGCTGGTTGTGATCTCAACTTCCAAACTCAACTCAACCTGGGAAAATTTAAAACTGCGGCTTCAAGCCAAGCTTAGTAGATGAATTTTCTTCCATTTTCCATGCTAATATCAGACTCTGCTTCATTGCACAGAATATAAACAGAAATCATGGGACAATACATGCCAACAGTGTGAATTCCAGTAGGCACTGTTTTACCTTGTTTTTCCAGTCAGGTTCCAAAGCTACTCCGACTCCTTTCTCATCATATTTCTAGCTAGTGGATGGCTATTCATTAACATGTATCATTTATAGTGATTGTTTATTTTCCCACTTACAATACTGTGTAGCCTACCTTCTGAAATTTTTGAAAGATTTTGAGTTAATAAACAGTAACCAATCATAGAGTTTAAAATTTGAGATCTCTTTTAGATCTCTAGTTAGTCTTTCATCCTTACTACTCTACCAAAGTTGTGGGGGGTTTGGATTTTGTTTTTGTTTTTTAGCAAAGTCACCAATTTCCTACAATGTGCTAAATCCAATGGTCAATTTGTCATCCTCGCTGAACTTGACCAACCAGCAGCATTTACCACAGCTGATCACATCCTCCTGTTCCAAATGCTTTCTTCCCTTTCCAGATACCTCGTCTGTGTTCCTCCTGCCTCACTGATTCACACTCCCTCCTCATCTCTGATCTCTTAATGCCTGGATGCCCTAGGGAACTGCCTATCTTGTACTCAGTGTCTAGGTAACTTCATCTAATCTCATTTAGTATCATAGTTTAAATGTCATCCATGGGCCAAAAATTCCATTTCTCTCCCTGAACTTCTTTCATCCACTTATATGCATATTCAATTTAAAATGTCCAAAATGAGGGGTGCCTGGGTGACTCAGTCAGTTGGGCCGCTGACTCTTGATTTCAGCTCAGGTCCTGATCTTGGGATCATGGGATGGAGCCCCACACTGCGATCCGCACTCAACATTGAGTTGGCTTGGGATTCTCTCTCTCCCTCCCCCAACCCCCTTACTTGCTGGTGTTCTCTCTCGCTAAATGAATAAATAAAATCTTTTTTAAAAATAAAAAATTTAAAATTAAAAAAAATAAAATACCCAAACTGAGCTTAGGACCTTTTTTCTAAATGTTATTTCCCTTACAGTCTTCTCCAGTTATGGGCAATACCACCCTTCCAGGCACTCAGTTTCCCTTCCTCTCATACCTTATAACTAATCCATCAGCAGTCCTACTTCAGAATATACTTTGACCATATCTGACCACATTTGCGGCTTGCTCTTATTCTGGCCCAATCTAAGATCCCCACTGTAATTATGGAAATAGCTCCTAGACTCTGCTCTCTGCTTCTGCCTTTGCCTGCCTTGTCAATTCTCAACCCACTGCATTCACGGTAATCCTTTAAAAATAAGTTAGATCATGTTGTTCCTTTCCAAGACCTACCTTCACCTTAAGGTACTTGCACTTACTGTTTCCTTTGCCTGGAATACTCTCCCCCAGTGTATCCATGACTTCCTTTCTCATCTTCTGGGTTTTTGCCACATTCATAATAAGGCCTCCCTTCCCCCCCTTGCTTAAAACTGTAATAATACTTCCCCACAACATACACACACTTCTTATTCCCTGTCCAAGCCTTCTTTTAATTCGCATTTATCACCCTCTAGCATACTATGTGTTGTATATATTTTTTTAATTATTAGCCTCATCCCTTTGGTAAAATGTAATCTCCCTAAAGGCAAGGCTATTTGAATAGTTTCTTCACTGCTTATATTTCCAGTATCTGAAGAAGTACCTGGCATATAGAAGGGATCAATAAAGGCTTATTGGATTCCCTAATTATTTAGATAAAAAAGATCACATAGGACCAAACCATAATAAGCTTTAAAATAAATATATCTGTAGTTTCCATACAGATATGGTGATAGTTGGAAATAATGAGAAGCCATAAAAAATTATGACACATTTGCATGTAGCATTGTGTTTGATATAGACTATGTTTATTTTTATCTGCTTCAATTTGCAAAGGGCATATAATAGCTGTTTCAACTTGGAGGTTGACAGGTACTTGAATAAGTCTTAGATCGTGGATAGGACAATTGACCCATCCTCTAACCTCTCATCTGACCACCCAGCAAGACATTCATTCCAATTTCAGATCATCTCTACAGAAAATTTTCTCTACATTGGCGCTCACTTCAATGTCATTAGTCTTCCAGAATATTTTTTTCGGATACTAAACTGAAATCTCCAATGGTTTGTTAATAATTATTTCCTCTTGCCTTCAACTCATTGAGGAACAAATTTAAATTTGTATTTAAATTCCAGTTAGTTAACATACAGTGTAACAGTTTCAAGTGTAGAATTTAGTGGTTCAGCGCTTTCGTACAATACCCAGTGCGCATCGCAACAAGTGCCCTCTGTAAGCCCCATCACCCGGTTAGAGAAGCGTGTCCTTTTAAAGTATGAACAGTCTTCCCAGACCCCAGCTGGGTTCTCCCTGTGAGGTCAGCAGAAATCCTTCATCTCTTTCAGCTAAATTTGAGTGGTGGGTGGGCAGAATCCATTGCTTGGAGAAGAAGCTTGTGCACAATTTTGATTCCAAGTCCTGAAGGGGCCATGACGAGTCAAGGGGGTGAGCCCCTGTGGAAGTTGGGGCTCTCTTCAATGTCATTAGTCTTCCAGAATATTTTTTTCAGATACTAAACTGAAGTCCCCAATGGTTTGTTAATAATTATTTCCTCTTGCCTTCAACTCTCATCTTAAGATAGTTAATGATTATTCATAAATTTATTACTGCTGTTTTTCCACTTAAATCTAACATATGTTTATATGCATACACAAATAGGTATTTATATTTTGTATTTAAACCTTCAAAATTACCAACTGCCCTCCAAAAATCTTCCTCCTCCAAGCATCAAATATTTATCTTACATTTATAAAAGTCATTCACATAAAAAGAAAGTGCTAAATGATACCTCAGAATATTAGACCCCATCATTAATGGATATAAGAATTTGTTTTCTTAATTGTGACACTATTCTTATCTGAAAAAGGACCCCAGTTACTATCACAAGAATATAAAATTTCTCAAAATAATAGACCGTCAAAATCATAGAATCACAGAATTGGAAGGCAACCTAAAGTTACCTAATTCAAAAAAAAAAAAAAAAAAGGAAAGAAAAGTTACCTAATTCAATGAATGTTTGAACTGGATGGTTAAAGTGATTCTGCCAGCTTGTGCCAGACTGACACAAAGGAAAGTGACAACTCGAAAAGGATGTCACACAAACAACTCATCTTTGGAGAAGAGCTCTCATGCCCTGGATAAAAGATGTCCTTTTAAGCTCTGTCCCTGTCTGAGAGTAGAGAGAGAAAATTCAAGCAAAAATTCACATCACCTTGTATTACCGTCAGAAGGATACTTTCGTCCCTTGATACTTTAACCCAACCTGAAGCTTATTGGATTTTACATGGTTTTCTCCTTCCTATTAGAAATAACAGGTCTCAAACAGCAGCAGAAGAAAAGCATGGTAGTGACTGCACAGAGGGACATAGAGGAGATCACAACACCCACATATTTGCATATGCCTCACGGGTTTATACCCAACTCTTTGCTGTGAAAAGTGCCTAATAGAAGTCCAAGGGAGGAGGGGAACCATCTCACTTATAAAGACACCGGAGAATCATCCACATGTAATATTCATATGTTCAAGTTTGCATTTCATAACTTATTTGATAATGATGATGATGATGATGATGCTTATGAAGTTTGTAGGCATCAATTTGGTCATAGTATTTTTACCTGGTAAAATTTATAGACTCTCACTTGAATGAGCCAACATTATCTTAAAATCAACACATCAAAAACCTAATCTGGTGTCATGTCTACCCCATTACTCATTCCAGACTCTCCCCTGCATCTTAAATTGATCTTTGACTCCTTTCTTATCCTCAATATCTATATCCAATAATTTGACAAGTACTAGATTCCTCTACTGCTATGTAGAATTTCCTCCTTCCCAATTTTACTTCCAAGTATCAATTTCAGACTTTCATTAGGTTTTACTCCAATTTTACAACTGTCTTCTCACTGTCAGGTGATTCCAATTTTATTTTTTTTAAAGATGGATTTATTTATTTGGGAGACAGAGTGAGCATCCTCAAGCAGACTCCCTACTAAGCGTTGAACGGGGCTTGATCCCAGCACCCTGAGATCATGACCTGAGCCGAAATCAAGACTCCAACACTTAACCGACTGAGCTCCAGTGATCTTAACTTTAATCTTTCTAAATGGAACTCTTGTCATGTTATTGCATGTTATTAGCTGTCTCAAAAGACATCAGTTAATCCCTTTTGAACGAAAGTAAGTGCAGCTTCTGCTGTTTTGAACTGGGTGTCCTTCACAAGGTGATCAAGCCCAAATTTCCTCTTTTCTTCCCTCAGTTCTCAAATTCCCATGGTTCTCCAAAGTGAACTGCTGCAGATTCTACCTCAGAGTTCCCAGCCTCCATGCTCACTCTGTTCTATTTTTGAAGGTCTGCTTTGGCTTTTCAAATCCTTCTTCTCCCTCAGCATCCACCTCACATTTTCCCATGGACGATTTCCTTACTTCCCATCCCTTTTCCTTCATCCCCAGACTGATAAGAATTTCTATTTCTTTGAACCCCTATAAAAATAGTTATAACTCTAAAGTCATCATTTTCTTTCTTGCTTTAGGTATACGTGTCGCTGTAATCTTTTTCTTCCTCGGCCCCTTGTTGCATGCTCTTGAAAGTGGAAAGAGGGAAATAGTCACCTTTTTATATCACTTGAAGCTCTCGGTGGACTTTCTGACACTTAATAGTTATTTAGTATGAGTACATTTGAATTGAATAAATATACATTTACTCTCTTTTCTAGTTCAGTTATACAGAATTTATATTTGGAATGTTACATGAAGAAAGGGACAGACTAATCATGAGATATTTGTTCCAGTTTCACCTTAGCAAAGTTTGCTTTACCAAGAGTGAAATACTGAGTCTGATCATGAGGACTCTCTACTGAAAGCAGGTGACAGCTGGGCATCAAAATCTCTGGAGTCACAGCTGCGAGCAGATCAGTCTGGCTACGCCCAATGACAGGCCCTAATACCGCAGCTTCAAAATTGATAATTACACGTAACGAGGCTGCTGAAAGTTTGTTGTGTTTGCTTCAAGACTAACAATGCCAGCTCTAGTTCACATTCATTAAGAAGTATGTTCTTTTGGGCGCCTCAGTGGCTCAGTCGTTAAGCGTCTGCCCTGATCTCAGGGTCCTGGGATCGAGCCCCGCATCAAGCTGCCTGCTCGGGGGAGAGCCTGCTTCTCCTTCTCCCGCTCTCCCTGCTTGTGTTCCTGCTCTCGCTATCTCTGTCTCTATCAAATAAATAAATAAAATCTTAAAAAAAAAAAAAGAAGTATGTTCTTTTGGGTGTTTCATAATGAGAGAGTATCTTAGTGCCAATAAACTTCTCATGTGGTTAATGCTGGAATGCAGAGCTCTGATGGCCTGAGGGAACGTTATGGCCAAGCCCATTCTTTAATATCTTGGAAAATCACTGATACCTGAAATGTAACTTCAGAGTGGAAAAATAAATAGATAAAAGAAGTAGCCAACACTATGATAATACTCTTAAGGGCTAATTGTGGCCTTGAGGAAAGCAAAGTGTCTTTAACCTCTTGCCAGACTTTAGTGTATGTGTCCGCTTGACTTTTGGACTTTTTCAACTGAAATGCCTGACATCTAACTTCAGTTTGAAAGTTTCTGCTGTTAAAAGAAAATGTGAATGGCAGGATTGGAGTTTCACTTTTCTTTGGTCTGTGTTACTCACCCCCTAGGTTGCAATTTTTTTTTTTTAAGATTTTATTTATTTATTTGAGAGAGAGAGAGAGACAGTGGCAGAGATAGTGAGAGAGAGCACAAGCAGGGCTAGAGGCAAAGGGAGAAGGAGAAGCAGGCTCCCCGCTGAGCAGGGAGCCCCACACAGGACTGGATCCCAGGACCCTGAGATCATGACCTGAGCCGAAGCAGAGGCTTAACTGACTGAGCCCCCCAGGTGCCCCTGCAATTTCTTTATAAACACCTTAGTGATCAAAAATTTCATATTTTGTTTTGCTTTGTTTTTTTAATCTTTTTGTAATTAGTCATCTTTGAACACTGGCTTGAAAAGAGAAATTTTTGTCCCCATATCTTAAGTAAATCTCAGTGAGAAAAACACTACTTTTCTACCATTTTATTAAATGTATCAGATCCTTTGCATTCCTTCTTTCATTCCTGTTTCTTTCCTTTCGTGTTGCATTCATTCATGGGAATAGCTATTAATCAAAAATATACTTTCATGTCGGGCATATACAAAGATGAATTAGTTTCCTAGCCCATAAGAAGATTACCATCTACAAGAAGGAAAGAGCCACATAAAGAAACAAATGCAATAGTGTATTATGGGTACTCTGATCTAAGTAATTACTGAGTACAGAAGAGATCCAAAGGAAATTTCCGATCAGTTTTACCTGGATTGGGGTCAGAAAGTCTTCATAGAAAGAGTGCTCTGTGAGTTGAATCTTCAGCGTTGAAAACCAATAGGTAAAGACCAATAGGTAAAGATCATTCTGAGTTGAGGAAGCAATGTGATCAACAGCTCGGCAATATCAACATGATGCATCAAGGGCACCACACATCAGTAGGTGAGACAGGGATACAGAGGGACTATGACAGAGGATAAGTCTGGATTACTCGAGGTCTGATAAAATTCTTCGCATGGCTCACAGAAGCAAACTTACCTTTCCCTTTTCAGGTCCTTCTAGTCTTTTTGGATATATTCCCATGATAGTGCTATGAAATGTTTGTTCTGACTTTCAGTTAACTGCCCTGCTTGCTCACACCATTCCCTTCACTTTTTAAACCTTACTGTCTTTAATTCTATTACCTAAAGATTGCTTTGTTTTGTACATTTTCTACTCCCAAACACCTATAAAATCTATACTCTGGACCACATTGTTCTGGAGTACTAGTTACTTCAAGCACACTTTGGTATTGTCAATATATTAGTTAGAGACAGGAAGAAGAGCAAACATCAGTGTGTATAGTTATCATCTCCAATATAAATGAAAAGAAGTTTACATCTACCTATTTATCTGTTACTACATTCCCAGAAAATGACTGGATGGGTTTCCACCAAATTTGGTCAGACCTAAAATATGGAATACAAGGGCGGGGCGCCTGGGTGGGTCAGTCGTTAAGCAAGTGCCTTTGGCTCAGGTCATGATCCCCGGGTCCTGGGTTCGAGCCCCCCATCGGGCTCCCTGCTCGGCGGGAAGCCTGCTTCTCCCTCTCCCACTCCCTGTGCTTGTGTTCCCTCTCTCGCTGTCTCTCTCTCTGTCAAATAAATAAATAAAATCCTTAAAAAAAAAGGATGGAATACAGGGTGTCATGACATTACTCATAAGGGGAGAAACCACAAAGAAGCAGGCTTTCTTCTCACTGAAATGAGGGTTAGTGGGGGCCCCTGTGATTGTTAGTCAGGAGAAACCCATCATAGTGATAAAAGGTGTGGGGGAAAGAAATAGGCTTCAAATCACAAATCATGAGAGGAGATGCTTTCAATCCTAAACTGCAATTCTTCCATCAAACTACCTCTCGCGTGGGAATTAATTGCTTTAGAGTGAGTCAAGTAGAAATGTATTTTATTTATTTATGCTACCTTCACCATCTGTCAAAGGTTATGGTTCTCCCAAACAACAAAGGATAGGCCAGAATCGCTACCATTTATTTATTTATTTTAAAGATTTTATTTATTGATTTGAGAGAGAGTGAGCAAGAGAGAGAAAGAGAGAGAGAAAAAGAGAGCCAGGGCAAGAGCAGAGAAACAGACTCCCCGCTGAGCAAGGAGCCCGGACGGACGTGGGACTCCATCCCAGGATTCTGGAATCATGACCTGAGCCACTGTCCTGGCAGCATTCCTCAAGCAAGGCCATGAGAAGGCAGATCACACCAGACAGGCCCAAGACAAAGATAGCCAGAGTCCCTGACCAAGTCAGAGAGAAAAAGCACGAAACTCTGCTCCCCCCAAAATCCCCTCCCCAAACAATTAATATCTTACTCCCTAGTTACCAACTGTTAATAAAAATAGAGACCCAAACCCCAGGTGCAGCTCTCCCTTGAACTCACCCCCTCTCACACCTCAAGAGTGTACTCTCTCTTTAATAAACTCCTCACCTGCACTGCTCAACGGCAGTCTGGCCTGCCCTTGAATTCTTTTCTTGTGAAGAGACTAAAAGCCTCCGCAGACCGTCCTGGAGACAGGCTGGGCAGAGGCCTCAGGGCTCAGTGGTCTCCCCGGTTCACCCGGCAACGCTTGCAAACTGGTTTTTTGTGTGTGACTGTTCCTAGAGCCCTTGGCATTAGGTGGTGTCATTGCCCATGTTATAGATTGCAATAACAAGACGTAAGAAATAAACAGGTTACACCATGTGGTTAGTAAGCAGATTTGGTATCCAGCTCCAAACCCCAAGCTTATAACCACATTGATTCTAGTTAGTGAGCTAGATGGATCTGTTTAGAAAGGGGTTGAAGGACACAACTGTTTATATATAGTAGAAACGATCCATTCTGACTCTGGAGAAGTCAGTTTCGTGGAAATAAGACTTTGATTCTGGTGCTATGAGTTAGCAAAAGGCTGGGTTTGCATTTTATCCACACAAGACTCTCTGCCTTGAGAGTACCATTGATGGTCCTGTGCCGCTGAATACAAGATGCCCACAAGTGAATAAAATTCGGACAGCGGACTGCTCTCAGGAGAAGCCTTGTTTTCCCACCTTTGCCCCTCACTTGCTGTATAACCAACTTAATGCAACATTCCCTCCCCCACCCTACTGAACTTAAATTTTACTAAAACTTGAAGTAATATCTGCGGCCATCTAAAGAATTTCCAAAGGATTTTGACACAATCTAGTGTAATGTTTAATACAACCACCCAAAGCTATAGTTCTGCATGTCGGACAACAGAAAAAATATCCTGGGAGGGTGATAGCTTCTGGTCTCTATTTTCTCAGATGTAAGATTTTTATTTCTATTTCCTAGAAAAGTCAACTCAGAGTTCTCCTCCAGGGAAAATAATTCAGTCAAACCCCAGGTCTTTTTAGTGTGCACTCCAGAACCTAGCGGTGTTACCGAGGGAATAAGTGTTCCATAAGATAACTTCTTTAAAAATAAAAGCTGCCACACTAGCCAATTTGAGTAGAGCACAGCATACTACTATGGAAATAACTGATTTAAATATAGAATCAACAGTGATGCCGATTTCCAGATTATAGCTTGCATTGAAGCTTTCTCAGAAATCATAATGCTAAGGTGAGTTCTTTCAGAGCTTATCTAAAGTGACCCCAGATAATAGAGATACATCCTAAGGCTTTAATTTTAAAAGTCTAGGTGAGACGTGGAGCGAACATTTTTTTATTGTAACTTGTGTGTTGAGGGGTCCCCAAGACCACCCCCAGGTTTGATGATGTATTAGGAGGATCCACAGGACCCAGCCTATGGTTATACTCATGGCTGCGATTTTTTTTTTTTACAGCGGAAGGATACAAAGCAGAATCAAGAAAGGATAAGGCACGTGGGGTGACACCTGAAAGAAACCAGACAGATGTTTCCAAAAGTCCTCTCCCATGAGACTTACATAGAATGCACTTAATTCCTCCAGCAACATGTGTGAAATGTTGGCCACCAGTGATGCTCACTAGAGACTCAGTTCCCAAGGCTTTAATGGGGGGGGGCGCTGGTCACCTGAGCACCCTCTGCCTAGTGCCCCGCCAAATTTCCAGACTCCCCGAGGGAAAGTAGGTGTCCCACATAAACCACATTATTTGTACAAATACTTTAGGCACCGTGAGTCACTCTCACCAGTTCTGGGAATGGTGAGACCCCTCCTGAAAGCCAAGGTCCCTGATGTCAGCAGCCAACCACGTAAGCAGATCTGTGTTATCCTGTCTAAGGTGAGCAGGTCCAGCCCTGCTGTGTTAACTCTTTCTACACACCTTGCTTGCTAACACCATTTTCAGCCCCCGGGACTCGCTCACCGGCCCAAACAGAATGGAGACGGAAACACTGAGATTTGTAGGGAAAGAGGGGAGAAGAGAAGCAGGCTCCTCAAAGCAACATCTGGAGGCAATGATTACTGAGCTATTTCCCCAGAGAGAGGCTGAGCCTCCACTAAGCTTGCGCCGTTTCACACGGCCTCAGTGTCTGGAGCTACATCTGATGATGGGAGCTTAAAAGTGAGGGGCGCTGACCTTTTTCAAGTGCATTTGCTCTTAGAAATAATAATTAATTTTAACACGTTCAGATCACAGCACTAACGTCATTTGGCACAAAACGATTCTTCTCCTTCTCAGACCTGAGCGATAGTCCTTTTTTTTTCAGTCCTCCGGAGGGACGCCAGGTACCTCCTGGTTCACTGCCTAGCTTCGGTGCTCCCCAGCAGCTCTAAAATCAGAAGGATAAATTCCAATCGGCTGACCTCAGACTCTTGGCTCAGGGATAATAGGAGCTAATTTAGTTCTTCATGATGATATGATAATGCTCCTTCTCAGGGGTATGAAATGGAAATCAGCTCCCATGTGAAACACCAAGAGAGAGGAAACCATGGAACCGGAAAATAAGTTTGGCGCTTTGCGGCTAAATTTTGCTCTTTTTCTAGACTGTATTTGCATGAGGTTTGGATTAGGAGTCAGCAGGAAAAGGTAAAGGAAAAAGAGTGCCTGTAATCACCACTGTGACAGTCCTCCACTTTCCCTGGGGGCCAGTACATAAGAATAAACGGATGACAATTTGCTAATTGTTCCAAGTGTCTCAGACAGGTCTGATTTTATGCTAAGAACACAATTAAATTCTCTGACATACCCTCTCCAACACAAGAACATCTCCCTGGGGAGCATAGGAAGCCAGGAGAAAGGATTTAACAATGAGTTTTCGAAAATTGTTCTTATAATCTCCATGCCCGCCTCATAGGCTTTGAAAAAGTGAAAAATTAAAATATACATCTGTAGATACTTTTTCAAGTACTTTATAGAGACTTTAATTTTGCCATTTTCGATAAGGTTCTGATTTATATTCCAAGTCTGTCACTTTCTTTGTCTTTCATCTCAAGCCATAAAAAAACACAACATTTTATATAATGTTCCTGCAATTTCAAAATCTCTCATGCTCATGCATTCATCTGAAGTCTAAACTATTCAAGGAATATGTGTTCATCAAGCAATGTTAGAGGAATTTTATATTTACATTATTTTGTGATTTTAAAGATGGAATTCCTGCAAAGGATCATTATCCATATGACTAACCATGTGGGTGCTTCTCATTTCATAGCTACTACGATTTTTCTTCAGAGCCTGAGGCCATGGTTGATGCTGTCCCTAAGACTTACTTCCGTGCTCTCAACATGTCTTTCCTCCAAAAGGAATAGTTCATTTTCTGGTTATTGCCCTCGGTACCCTTTCTGTGTAAAATCCTTCCACTGAAAACTGTCAGAAAAATATTCATCTGGCTTCATTTTTACAAAGACATAATACAAGAATATTTTCAATTTGATAAAAAATGTGTATTTATTCTTTTTATAACTGTTCCTGTAAATGATAAAAGTAAAACCTGAAGTGAGAAGGAATATAGATTCAGGTCACTTCAGATTAATCTGTGGTGTTGGAACACGTGTACAAACCTAAGCAATTCCGACAGCCCTTGCCTTAGTAAAGCTAAGCAAAGAGTATTGAAAAACCAAGAGGGACAGCTGGGTGACAGGGCAAACGAAAGCATTATGTACAGACGCCGACCAGACATGAGCTAAGCCTGGCTCAGACTCTATCTATAGAAACTAAAACCTCAGGCTCAAAATGTTTGCGAGGTGCCAGCTATCTAGACATTTACTTAACATCCTTTTACCAGCCCTGCCTCCTTCTGGGGATCTGAAAATCAGATTTCATTTCATACTTTGTCCAAATTGAGGTCTAGTCTAGAATTCTCCAACCTGCGCTCTTACTCTGTATTAGCAGATTATTACATTTTTTTCCCTCTTAGAAATGCAAGTCAAGAAGACATACTGACAGGTTTAGGCTCAGCATGAGAAGGGAGAAGTCCTTGTGTTGGAAAGGGTATTTCAGAGAATTTAATTTACAATGAAAAGAGGCTCCATCTGTAGTGATCACTACCCCCTGGCCAGAAAATGGTTATTTGTTTAAGTTGTGTCACTTTACTTATGAAAGATCAAGAAGGTAATTCAATAGTAATTCAATCACTTCTTTCTCGACCGCTGAACATTGTCTTTTTTCTGACGGGGTTTTAGGAAGAAATCAGCTGGTAAGTGTCCATCTCCATCCCTACCCTCGCCACACATTATTGTTAAGGGGAGGAACCAGTTAAGGGAAGGCCTATTTCAAATAGATGGGAACTGGGGAGGGACAAGGGGAAGGGTTGCAGTCAGAACTGGCCACATAATTTGCGGGGCTCAGTTGCAAAAGGAAAATGCAGAACCTCTTGTTCAACTGTTAAGAATTTCAAGACAGGGACAGCAGAGCACTAACCAAAGTGTGGGGTTCCCTTCAGCATGGGTCCCTGTATGACCACACAGATTTATGAACCCAAGAAGCCAGCCTTGGTTATACCAACAGCCACACTTCTCTGGAACCTGCCTTCCTACTCCAGCATAGGGGCTCATGATAGGCTCTAGTTCTGCACATAAAAGTGCCTTCTCCTCTTACAGAGGTCTCTTTCTCAGAGTCCTCTAAGGCCCCTTCTGTAATCTGGTTATTATTGGACAAAGATATCGTGGAACCTAACATTTAAGGGATGTCGGTGTGTTTAAAACCTTGTCTAAATCAACACCCAGATTTTTGGTTTGTTTGTGTTTTGTTTTGTTTTTTTTTCTAATTATAGGAGCCTCTCTATCTTCTAAGTAATCCATGATTACAAGTGGGTGGGAAGGGAAATGGGCCATACTCAACTCCAGAACAGGACTACTGAACACCTAATGCGTCATCTATAATATACTTATAATATATATTATATATACATTATATAATATATAATAATAATAGAACCACCCCCACCCACTCCCCTTGCTCTCTCTTACACCTGCCAAGCATGCCTGGACACATATTTGGCACCTCTGCAGCAAACGTGCTTGTGAGACACAGCAATCCAGTAAGTCTGGATGCAATGAATCGAGCAAATTTCACATTGACTCTGTTTTTCTGTGACTTTACGTCAGGGAGATGCGCTTCAACCCAGCACGTCCACTCCCTCCTATCAATTCATAGCATTTTCTACTCCCTCTTTTCGGCCTAATTACTTGGTCAGGGCTTAATTTGTTAAGAATTAAGCACACATATTCACACGCAAATTTTAAGTTCCTCTGATCATGGTGACTGGGGCCCGATTCCCTTCTCAGACAACCCAGCTGAAATTGGTGCTTAGCCCACACCCCTGGATCTGCTGGACTGCGGAGTATAGTCAGTTTCACAATACCCCCTATGCGGAGTCCTAAACGAGTAACTCGGTATTTCCATCTTCTCTTCCTTTCAAAAATCCAATGAAATCAGGACAAATAAATTGTTCTTGACACATTGATAAAGATTCTGGGGGAAAATATTGAGAAGGGCAATGGGGCTGTCTATCCTCAGCTCAGGTTAAACCAGCTTCATCTCATAAGAATGGTGGCAATCAAATTTGTTCTCACCTCTCTCAAAAACATAATTAGAATGCAGGAAGAAGTATATGAAAGGGATGGGATTATTTATAAAAGTTTTAGAATAAATCTCTCTGGGTCAGGAGATTTGCCCAGTGGCAGGAATTGAATACATAAGCATAACTCTTTAGAGAGCTCTTGCTCCAGGGATTTTTTTTTTTCTTCCCCAAACAGGAGGAACTTGAGGAAATGAAAAATTTCAGAGAGATGTTAGGAGTGGATGGGCAAAACCCAATTTGATCTCCACTGTAATGGTATTATTTGATTTTTGCATTAAAGAATAATATGCATAATGTGAAGATTATGCCAAGTACTCTGTAAAAGGATACAAACCTTGAGGCAGTCATCTCTGACTTGCTTCCAATTGTGCTTGAAAAGGCACACACACAAAGATATGCCAAGAAGTGCGGTGTCAGCAAAGCATTTGGGGCTGGCAGATTGAAGAAGTAGGCAGCTGAGTCCCACCCCCAAAGCACAGAAACTCATTATATACGAGAAAAAAGTATCATTTAGAGGTCGAAGAGTTTGTCTGTCAAATGTGTATGGGTATACTAAAAGTATGAAACGATTATAAATTTGACTTCCTTGATTGAAAAAAATCATATCTCATACATATAGATATAAATATATGCATAGATATAAGTATAGATACATACACATACATATATGTACCCGTAGTTTTTGGCAGAGTGCATATATTCTTTGAAAGACATCACATATAGAGTCACTGAAAATGTGTTGCTGTCCAACAGCATCCATATATGAAAGCCCAAATTTCACTTTTGTACTGTACTGTGCTGATCTATATCCCTGCTCCTATTCATAAAGGTCAGAGAGGGCGCCTGGGTGGCTCAGTTGGTTAAGCGACTGCCTTTGGCTCAGGTCATGATCCTGGAGTCCCGGGATCGAGTCCCGTATCGGGATCCCTGCTCGGCAGGGAGTCTGCTTCTCCCTCTGACCCTCCCCTGTCTCATGTGCTCTCTCTCTCAAATAAATAAATAAAATATTAAAAAAAAAAAAAGAAAGAAATTCTTCTTACCCAGTCTTCCTTCCTTTCTTCTCTCCTTTGACAAGTGTCATACCTAAATCTGAAGGCTCTCTGCCTAATTCTGCTCTCTCTCTCTTCTCTCTTCTCTGCTATAGCCTTCACAGGTGTTTTCTGAATCAATAACTCAAACTTCTAATTCTGTTAGAAGCATGTTATTCCTGGAAAAAAAATAATTGATACACAGGATAAAAATTAACCCTACCCTTGGTGGAGTATCTCAACAAACTAATATTTATTCTCTTCTTCATTTCTTATTTCAGTAAAATTTATGTAATATAAATATTAATTGACTCTTAGGTTAACACAGAAGCTCCTCTATATAAAATTTTCATAGAAATGAGCAAAGCTATGTATGTAAGCAATAATGTAGCATCCATCACTACTAGTTCAGTTGTTTGGGATGACTTTGGGTTTGAGGACCATAGATTTGTATATACTTCACCCAACCTAATTGTTTATAGGTGGTGAAGATACTCCAAAGATTAGACTAAGTGCAGAGAAAGAAAAGGATCTATCCTTCACACACATTTGGTTCCTGACATTAAGCTTTGAATTTTACCAATTTACTATGGCAGAAATGGTTTCTGTATCTCTTATTGTTGGCTCAGAGTAACTCATTTTTTAATCTGATGAAGCATTTTTTTAAAGATTTTATTTATTTATTTATTTATTTGAAAGAGAGAGAGAGAAGGAGAGCACAGCCAGGGGAAGAGGCAGAGGGAAAGGGAGAAGCAGACTCCCCACTGAGCAGGGAGCCTGATGCGGGGCTCAATCCCAGGACCCCAGGATCATGACCTGAGCTGAAGGCAGCTGCTTAAATGACTGAGCCACCCAATGAAAGCTTGCAGGGAACAAAAGCTACCGAAAGCAAACCCGAGCAGATTACTTAGCCCAGACCCGGCAAGGGCAGGGCAATTCCGCCTCTGGCAAAGACATTTGGGAACCATGGCAACAGGCCCCTCCCCCAGAAGATCAGCAAGAACAGCCAGCCAAGACCAAGTTTACGGATCAATGACAAAGGCAGAACTCCAGCACTAGTGGAATGCTGCACATAGAATTCATGGCTTTTTTCCCCCTGATTCTTCAGTCTTTCAAAGTTAATTTTTTTAATTTTCTTTTTTTTCTTTTTCTATTATTTTTTAATTTTTCTTTTTCCCTTTTTCAACTAACATCTTATCAATCCCTTTTTTTAAAATCTTTTTTATTTTTCAATTTTAGAGTCATATTCTATCCCTTCATAGTAGCTAACCCTATTTTTGGTATATATATATATAAGTTGTTCTCTCTTTAAAATTTTGAGATACAGTTTCTTCTAACAGACCAGAATATACCCTAAATCTCTAGTGTATGGCTTTGTTCTAGTCTCCTGCCTGATCACATTCTCTCCCTTTTTTAAAAAAAATTTCTCGTCTTTCTTTTTTCAACCAATTTCTTATCTTATCAATTCCTTTTATAAAATATTTTATAATTTTCATCTTTACAGGCGTATTCCATCCCTTCATCATATTTACCCTTATTTTTGTACATATATAAGTTTTTCTTTCTTTAAAAATTTAGGAGGCAGTTTCTTCTAACAGAACAAAATACACCCAAAATCTAATGTGTGGCACTGATCTATACACCAGCCTGATCATATTTGATCATATTCTTTTTTTTTTATCTTTTTCTTTTTTCTTTCTTTCCCTTTCTTTTCTCCCAGTTTCAGGTCTCTTCTGATTTGTTTAGTGTATATTTTTCTGGGGTCATTGTTACCCTGTTAGCATTTTGTTCTCTCATTCATCTATTCTCCTCTGGACAAAATGACAAGATGGAAAAAAATCACCTCAAAAAAAAAAAAAGAAAAAAGAAAAAGAGGCAGTACCAACTGCCAGAGACCAAATCAATATGGACATTAGTAAGATGTCGGAACTAGAGTTCAGAATGACGATTTTAAAGATACTAGCTGGGCTTGAAAAAAGCATGGAAGATACTTCTCCCTTTAAGGAGAAATAAAAGAACTAAATCTAACCAAGTCAAAATCAAAAAGGCCATTAATGAAGTGCAATCAAATATGGAGGCTCTAACTGCTAAGATAAATAAGGCAGAAGAGAAAATTAGTGATATAGAAGACCAAATGATGGAGAATAAAGAAGCTGGGAAAAAGAGAGATAAACAACTACTGGATCATGAGGGCAGAATTTGAGAGAAAAGTGATACCATAAGACGAAACAATATTAGAATAATTGGGACCCCAGAAGAAGAAGAAAGTGTATAGCAATACAAGCCTTTCTCAAGAAACAAGAAAGATCTCAAATACACAACCTAACCATACACCTGAAGGAGCTGGAGAAAGAAGAGCAAATAAAGCCTAAGCCCAGCAGGAGAAGAGAAATTATAAAGATCAGAGCAGAAATCAATGAAATAGAAACCAAAAGATCAACGAAACTAGGAGCTGATTCTTTGAAAGAATTAATAAGATTCTTGAAATCTATGCATTACACAATTACACCATAGCACATACCCTCCCCAATGTCTATCACCCAGCCACCCCATCCCTCCCACCCCCCACCACTCCAGCTGCCCTCAGTTTGTTTCCTGAGATTTAGTTCAATTTATTGACAGAAGTTTAATCCTAGAGAGAGGTACATCTCTCTGATATCTATGATTAAAAAGGATATCAGTGAATTGAGTCTGAGATGCAGTCCTTACAGCTTTTGTTTTGACCTATGTGACATATCCATTGAACTAGTGGTTAAAGCTACCTTACTGCCTAATGTGTCCATTTCAGCTGTCAACATTATTTTTTCTTAGTTCAAAGGAATGAATGATAAAGTGACAACTCTGATATTACTCTTTAGTTGCTAGGGACACGTAGAGTCTATCAATTTTCCCTTTACAGAACAGGATTGCACTACTGTCAAAGGCTGATTTTTTTTTCTTTACAGAACATTGAAACTGCAGCTCTCAACAACAACTCCATGTCCACTTTTTTGGTGGGTTGCAACTTACACAAGATTTTAGCTTCTCATTTCTGGTTCTCTACTTTGGGTTCATATCCAGGTTCATCCATCTCCCAGCTGCATAATCTTGAGTAAGCTAGTCCACCTCTCCAAGCGTAAGATCCCCATTTATGTTAAATGTCCACCTCAGATACACAGATAATATTTTTTTAAAATATTACTACAGTGTTTAGCAAAGTCACTAACAAGAATTAAAAAAAAATATGTTTATACTTTTTAAACACAGTAATTCATATTTGAGATAATGCCTTAAGGAAATAATCTAACATATAGAAAAAGTCATATGTACAAAGATGTTTGGTGATGATATTAACAGAAGTGATGCTGGATGGGCCAAGGCCCCTAGAGGGAGGACCTCAGGTCCATCGGCAATAGGTTTCTTGGCTTTGCTTGAGAAAGAATTCAAGAGCAAGCCACTTGGAGAAATGGACAAGGATTTATTAAATATAGAAGAAAGGAGCTACTTCACAGACAAAGTAGGGATCTCTCCTCTCAGATGAGGAAGAGGATCCCCCTTTGCCTCTAATGAAGGGTTTCATAAGTTTGTTTAAAAGTTAGCTAACTGTCTAGAGAGGGGCTTGTTCTTTAACTTGGGGTTTATCATTTACATTAGGGGTTAGTTTTTCCATTGTCTTAGGGTTGTGGAATTACCCACAGGGAGCAATGTTAAAAACATCCATCCTTTGTGGCTTTTACTGTTGAAGGGAGTGGAGTCTTGTGGTTTTCCATGAATCGGATCTTGTGACTCTTGTTATGACCTGCTGACTTTTAGGTTAAGGGTCAGCCTAAAACCAAAACAGCTTTCCATTGGTCAACTTGTCTCCCAAGTCTGCCTTCCCTCCTGCCTCAGAAGTAAAAATATGGATAACAATCCATAGTGTCAGAGAACTGTTAAAGATTGGTAAATAAAGGTAATTTTATGCAATCATGGAAAATTATGACCATAAATAAATATATAAAAAGGTGAAGTACAAAACTAAATTTACGTACCATCAAAACTTTGTAAGAACATGAATGTCCAAAAAAAAAAAAAAAAAAAACCCAAAAAACAAAATTAGGAGAGTCTGGGTGGCACAGTCGGTTAAGTGTCCAACTCTTGGTTTTGGCTCAGGTAGTGATCTCAGGGTCGTGATCTCAGGGTTGTGAGATCGAACCCCACATTGGGCTCCGGGCTCAGCATGGAGTCTGCTTGAGATTCTCTCTCCCTCTACCTCTGCCCCTCCCACTTGTGCACATTCTCTCTCTCCCCGGAATGAATAAACAATTTTTTTAAAAAAATTCCAAAATTATATCACTGTTTCTTTCAAAATGATAGCTTCACTTCTATGATTCAGAAGTGCTGTTTCCTCTGTTTTTCATAATTTCTATAGTGTGGTCCTATTTCTTTTATAAATAAAAATTTTACCAAGAACCTTATCATCATTATTTGATGCCTGGAAGCCTGGAATGGTGAAAGGAGAAGTTTGCTGAGCTGGCTTTACACAGGACTGGAGATTGCTGAGTGGAGGCAGCTTCAACATCAAGGTGGCCTCAACTGGAGAGGCTGAGAGTGAGGTTCGAATTCAATCCTGAAACACGCAGGCCAAGTCAGAAGAGTTCTTTCACATTCTTTCTATTTTGTGGGAAAAAAATTTTTTTTTTTTTTTAAATTTCTGTCAGCTTGCCCCATCAGCATTACCATTAGCAAAGCCCAGAAATCTTAAGTACTAAGAAGTCAGCACCTGGATTATACTATTTCAGTAATATTAAGGAATATTTCAGATGGGTACCTTGAGATTCATTAATTTCATACATATATCTAAATAATCTTCACTATGCAGCAGTCCTACCCCTTCAGCCTCCTCCCAACCTCTGACTTCTATCAACTCTGTAACCTACAGTTACTAGCGCCAAGGAGCTAGCTTCTGCATGTCGCTTTTGCTTTTGGTGATCTCATTCCTAACAATTGCCACCTTCTTCATTCCACATCAGTTGCCCCTCGCCCTCTTAAGTATACGCCATGGCCACTTGCCCTGAGCTTTCTGGAACCCCAGCTCCTGGAACACATTGACTTGAAAAAGATTTTGAGAAAATCACTTCTCCCTAACCTCTAAGACCTTTCTGAAGTGGACATCCTCCCCACCTCCAGTTCTTAGGCTTGCAAAAACCTGTGAGAAGGAAGACAGCCCTCTCTCCCACCTGCTGTTTCCAAATGTTCCTTCTGCCTTTTTTTTTTTTTTTTTTTTCCCGAGTCACAACCTCTCTCTTCAACTTCAAAACATTCCTTCTCACGGTTAGGGATCCTCCTGGTACAAAAGCCAGGACAAGGACAATCAGTCCCTCTCAGGCAGTCAGTCCTTGTACTTCTTTCACTCTTCTGAGAATTCTTGGCAGCACACTTAAAAAAAAAAAAAATTAGGGGGCACCTGGGTGGCTCAGTCGTTAAGCGTCTGCCTTCAGCTCAGGTCATGATCCCAGGGTCCGGGGATCGAGCCCCGCATCGGGCTCCCTGCTCCGCGGAAAGCCTGCTTCTCCCTCTCCCACTCCCCCTGCTTGTGTTCCCTCTCTCACTGTGTCTCTCTCTGTCAAATAAAGTCTTTAAAAAAAAAAAAAAATTATAGCATCTGAAACAACATTTAAAAGAATACTATGTATTACAGAGCAATCACCACTACAGTGCCAGAGCATTTCCAAGCTTTATAAAAGCATCCTCTGAAAATGGCCCATTTCCCTGATCACTCTTCAGGGCTGGATCAGTGTTGGAATAGAAAGGTTTATTCCCAGGCTGAGCGCTTTCCCTCTGCATGAGATAACAAAGTTGTAAAATTTCCCAGAAAACAAGACCTTTCGTTGGTGACCATCTCATATCACACTGGGCATTTTTCAAACTATTTGTTGCAGCAGGTTTCATGGACTGAGCAGTTCAAAGTTCTGTGTCAACTACGTTAGGATATATACTCATTTCAGCGCAGCAACTTTTACCCATTAATCAAAGCATGGTGGTATTTGGGGGTGATGTCAGCAAGATAGCAGAATGGCCCAGACCCTCCCACAGAGATACCTACTCAGTAATAATACACAGACCAATTCCCTTTGTGAGAAATCCAGAAAATAGTCAAGAGGCTCATGTACCCCACATGAGCAAGAAACAAGCCACATTGATTCCAGTAGGAAAATTCATGGCACCCACTTACCAAAGTCTTTCCCCCAAAAGTTCCCCCAAGTTCAGTGCAGCATGATTGGGAAAAAAAACTCTCAGTTCTTAAATTTTCCATGGGGAAGGAAACAGAGGACTGAAACATAGGTCCAACATGCAGACCTTTCAGGGGGCTGCCCAAGGAACTGGTTTCCGTCTTGCCTGAATCTACACGCTGACAGGAAAGGGCCTCAGGCTGGGAGCTGCGGAGAACAAAGGCAAAGGGCTTGGACTCACACACACTCACTCACTGTAGCTCCTCCCCCGGTTCACCGCAGAGCGTCAGGAGAAAAAACCCAACTCCCAGCTTCTCCCTGGGGAGGGAAAGAGTTGAACATGAGTCCAATATTACAGCTTTTTGGGGGACTGCCTGAGGGGCTAATTTTTGTCTCTCACAACTCAAAGAACTAATGGGACCCAGCCTACTCCAGGAGCCTGGTGGCCACTGTTGAACCAAAGGGAGCTGGACGGCTTGTAGCAGCTCCAGAAAACCTGCATTGAAGGTAAATATATAGACAAATACAGAATGCTCTACTACTGTAACCGCAGTGCTATAGACAGACACCAGAGGGAGGAGATTATGAGGTCCTGAAAAAAAATCTGCAAACCCCTCTAAACTGAAAATGCTGAAAACGTTCATGCACAATTCCAGAGAAAGCACACTTATTTTCACTGAGGCATTATTCACAATACCCAAGATACGGATATAACCTAAACATCCATAGACAGATCAATGGATAAATAAAACATGGTATACACAAATTGTTGAATATTATTTGGTCTTAAAAAAGGAGATGCTGTACACTGCAACATGGATGATGAGCACATTATACTAAGTGAAATAAACCAACCACAGAAGGACAAACGCTGCATGAATCCACTTATAGGAAGTACCTCTACTAGTCAAACTCATACAAGCAAAAAGTAGAACGGTGGTTTCCAGGGGCTGAGGGGAGTGCGAAATGGAGATCTGATGTTCAGTGGAGCTATGGACTGAAATGTGTCCCTCTCAAATTCACATACTGAAGCCCTAACCCCCTATGTGACTGTATCATCAATAGGGCCTCTAAGGATGCAATTAAGGTTAAATGAAATCATAGAGTAGAGCCCTGGTGTGATGGGATTAGTGCCCTTATAAGAAGAGACACCAGAGAGTTCTCACTCTCTCATTGCCCCCTCCCAGGAGAAGAAGTCTTGTGAGCACACAGTAAGGTATTGCCCCCTAAAAGCCAGGGAGAGAGAAATCACCAGAAACCCATGATGCTGATTCCCTAATCTCAGATTTCCAGTCTCTACCACTGTGAGAAATCAAGTGTCTGTTGTTCAAGCCAGTCGCCTCATGTCATTTTTTATGGGAGCCTGAGCTGACTAATAGAAGCAGGTGTAGAGTTTTAGTCACGCAAGATGAAGAAGTTCTAGAAATCTGCTATACAAAAATGTGCATTAGTTAACAATACTATACTGTATACTTAAACATTTGTTAGGAGGGTAAAGCTCATCTCATATGTCTTTTACCGAATTAAGAAAAAAGTAGTTGTGGGCGCCTGGGTCGCTCAGTCAGTTAAGCGTCTGCCTTCGGCTCAGGTCATGATCTCAGGGTCCTGGGATCAAGCCCCGCATCGGGCTCCCTGCTCAGCAGGGAGTCTGCTTCTTCCTCTCCCTCCGCCCCTCCCCCTGCTTGCGCTCTCTCGCTCTCACTCTCTCTCTCAAATAAATAAAATCTTAAAAAAAAAAAGTAAAAAGTAGTAGTATTTCCATAAAGCCTCATGCTGGCCATTGTGTTCCTTTTCTTTAAGCCCATGTCCTATTCCTACACACGCCCATCCAAGCCTTCTTACCTCTTTCCAGCCCAGACTTTTTCACTTATCTCCTACATTTTATCATTATTCCCTACGTTTTATTTTCTTTCTTTTGTATCACCTTTATTTTCTGTTTACTTTAAAAAATTAATTTGAAGAAAAAATAGAAACACAGGCTATAAAATCCAAAAGATACAAAAGAATACACAGTAAAACGTAAGTCTTTTACCTCTGTCCTCCATCTTGTAGCCACCAACTATCTTCTCGGAAAGAAGCCCTATTTCTTCCATAGTTTTCCAGATAGAAACTATGCGTAGACGGACATAAATACATTTTTCACACAAATGATAGTATATTAAACACAGTGTTTTGCAACATCCTCTTTTCCCTTAAAACTATGCCTTGGATCTCATCATTCCACATAAGTATGTATAGGTCTACCTCATTCTTTTTAAGAGCAACAATAAAGACCCTGTTGTTTTACAGAACAAGACATGTCTATACCAATGGTTATGAGACTAAACTCTGAGTTCAAATCCCAGATCAACCATTTACTAGCCATATTACACTGGGCGAGTTATGTATCTCCCTGTGCCTCAGTTTCCTCATCGATAAGAGAAGGATAATAGGGTGGCTCAGTCAGTTAAGTGGGATTCTTGATTTTGTGCCAGGTCATAATCTCAGGGTCCTGGGATTGAGCCCTGTGTGGGGCTCCACCCTCAGCATGGAGTCAGCTTGAGATTCTCTCTCTCTCCCTCTCCCTCTCCCTCTGCCTCTCCCCCTGCTCTCTATCTCTCTCAAATAAATAAATAAATCTTTTAAAAAAGGGGAAAGATAATAGTAATCTGTGCCTCGTGGCTTAATTGAGAAGAAATAACCTACTCAATACATATAAAACACTTAAAATGGTGTCTAACTCATAGTAAGCACTCAACATTATTTTCTATTAGCATTTATCCAGTTTCCTGTTGAAAGACATTAGGTTATTTCCAATACTTTGATGTTATAAGTAATTCTATAACAAACATCCTCATATAAAGCCATTTTGTACTTAGGCAAGTATGTCTGCAAGATGATTTCTGAACATGGAAGTTTCTAGGTCAAATGAAGTGTGCATTTTATATATTCATACATACTGCCAAGCCACCTTCCATTCAGATTATAATAATTTACTCACTAGCAACAGTGATAGGAGAGTGCCTCTTTATCTCACCATTTCTAACATGATGGTCAAAAAATTATATTGCAACACAGTCCTAATTTTAATTACCTATTTATGTTAAGCATTTTTTTCATATTTTAAGAGACTTCTGTATTTCCTCTTCCCTTTTTTTAGGATCAATTCACTCAGTTACTTGCCCCATTTTTTAGTCTCCTCCTTTGCTTATACTAACACATTTTTCTAAAGTGGAGGTGGGCAGTGTAGAACCACCCACTTCCCTTTCCACTGAAATTGCAACCTCTGGCTCAAAAATGCTCAGAAGCTGCTCCCTGGAAGTTACCAGTGACCTCCAAATGACTCTATTTAATTGTGTCTTCTCCATCAGAATTCTTGCTTTTTCTACAGTATTGACTGCGCTTGGCCATTCCCCTTCCTGGAGCATTCAGGAGACTTCTAAATTACACACTTCTGCTTCTCTTCAGAGTTCTCCATCTGCTTTTCGATTCTCTGAGGATGACCACATGGGCCACCCATCAGTTAAGCTTAGGGTCCACCATATAATTTATCACCAAACCAGGATACTTTTTAGGGTAGAAGAGGTGTTTTAATGATCACTCCAAGGCAATAGTTGTAAATGGATTATGACCCAAGCAAACCATGACTTATGCTCACTCTAATCAAGACCCGAAACTATCTTTCTGTCAAGTATTTTCTTCCTTCTCCCAAATCCAGAGCTTTTTTTGTATAGCTGCGGTGCTTTAGCTTTGTCATTTATTTCTTGAAGTTGCACTCTGCTGAGATGAGAGGGAGTAGAGTCTATTCATCTTGGTACCCTGTTTCTTTGCTGTACCCCAAATCAAGCATTAATCAGTTGGAATTTCAAAGATTGCCTACTAATAACATTAAGAGTATCAGAGAGGGTATATTGTCAGAGAGAGGAAAGTATGGCCATGTCTGAAGCGGTGATTCAGCAGCTAAGGGGGTCACTTAACATGAAGCATATGGTCAGTGAAGATGAGCTGATGTCTTGAAGGTCGATACTCAAGAGATCTCTAGAAGCTCAAAGTGGCTGCACCTTTGCAACTGATGATGGCATACTTCATTTTAAGGAACCGGAAGCCCCTGATATTGTGATCGCTCATCTACCCCCACAGTTGTTTCAAATTCTCTTGAACCAAAACACCAGAGGAATTCACTTTTGCCCAGACAAGGAGAATGGTGGAACGAATGGTGGAAGGTGGACCTCTGACGGGCAGTCTGCACTGTGGACATTGAACTCCTCTCTCAGGGAGGCAGCTGGTCCACCCTACAGACATGAACCATGCAGCTGCTCCTGATGTTTCATTCAGGCTGGATTTGGGTTACGCCCATCAGTCTCTGCTTCATCTCTTTCCACATCCATATGTAAACCTGGGGATGACCCTGAGTTCTTTGTGTAGTTGATAAAAGGGATTTTTGTGGCTCGAGGCTGAAATGTATGATATAAAGGCTATGCTTGTGAAACAGGAATCCAGAAGGTGGGAAGTAATCCACCTCTATACAAACTTTTATGTGGGGCAATGCAGAGTTGCCTACCCAAAATCTATTCCCACCTTCTTCCTTGCTGGCACAATCTCACCAAGGATCACATTGACCTGACAGTTTGGTTTATTCACTTTGTCCCACCTTCAGTCCATTTTATACATTACTCCATTCAAATATCCACTTTAATTATGCCAGTGTCTGGCTCAGAAATCTATAGAGATTTCTCCAGTCTCTAATAATATTGAAAACATTCACCTTTTTTCCCCTGCCAAAAGCATAGCACAGAACACTAAACCCAATATATTTTTAGCAATTTTTTATTTTTTAATTTGCAACCATGAGTAATTTTCAAAGCCAATCTTATATATGAAAGCATTACTACCTTCTTATTTATATTTTATTAATGAGGACCCTGAGAAAGACACAGAGAAGTTTATACAGCTAGTAAAGGGAAAAAGAAAACAAGAACACCAAGCCCTGACTTTGATACTTGCAATTTTCTCACTAGAGTATGCCTCTTTCTTGGCTGTTGGGCTACCGACACCAGGCCAGCAACCCCAGCATCACTGGGACACACAGTTACATTTGTGACATCTGGGGATTTTCCATTGGTTGTCTGGAGGAAGATAGAATTCTTTGCAGTATAATTCCATTGCATACCAGAGCTACCCAGAGGTCCCCTTCAGGCATGAGAATAGCAAAATCCCCAGATATCTTCATCATAATTGGAAATAAGAATAGCCCAGAGAACATGGTGAGGATGTTTCATAGATAAAGGAAAAAAGGAAAGCCTATAAATCTATGGAACCATACTTAACGCAGGAAAGGGATAGCTCAGCAATTTCGGGGCACCCAAGCCCTGAACATTCCAAATAAAGGACTGGCCTTTCCCAGCTCCAGGAAGATAACTTCCAAGTCCTTGGAATATCCGGCCGCAGAGTGTCTTTGTATGCCTGGGAACTTGGCCCATGCCAGACAGTTTGTGCCAACAACGTCATATATGACGGAGGCCTTGGGCCATAATGTACCGGCTTGAACTCTGGAGAAGCTGGAGAGTAACTAACGTCAGCCACGCAGGTGTTCCATGCTGCACACCAAGACTGGGTGAGCTTCCCTTGTTAACACTACTCTGTATGTCGTATTACATATTGTTACTGGGAATATTAAGTGCTCTTTGTATAACTCCACGGGGAGATGACGACTGAAAGTTTGCATCTGGTCTCTCCCAGACTCTGCCTTATGGACCTTCTACCTCTGCTGATTTTAATCTGTATCCTTTCACTGTGAGAAGCCGTAACCATGAGTATAATCCCCTACTTGAGCTCTGTAAGTCCTTCCAGCAAATCATTAAACCTGAGCATGATCTTGGGGATCCCTGGCTTTTTTAAGATTAAGGGAAAGTCTAAGAGCACCTAGTTTACCTGAAGTGTGGTAAATGAACATGTGAAATAAGTATAGTAACTAGCATTTGTATTGATACTTTATAGTTTACAACATGCTCTCTTTTGAGATTCTTTCCAAAACTCTGTGAAGTAGGTATTATCCTCCGTTTTTTAAGGTAAGAAACTGTATTTGTCATTTGCTAGTGTAAAAAAACAAACAAACAAACAAAATCAAGTTTACTGGATTAAAACGACAAACAAGTATTAGCTCATCATTTCTGAGAGTGAGGAATCCCAGAGTGGCTTAGCTGGTCGATCTTGGTTCAGGGTCTCTCACGGGGCTTCCGTTACCTGGGGTTGCATTATATTGTAAAGCCTTGACTGGATTCCAGGCTCAGCCTCTGAGAAGACTCACCCAGTGGTTATTAGCTGGAGCCCTCAGTTTCCTGCTGGCTATTGGCTACAAACCTGATTCTTGCCATGGAGGTCTCTGCACAAGGTTGCCTGGGTATCCTCAAGACATAGACCCTGGCTTCGCCCCAAACACATGTTGCCTAAGACAGAAACCACAGTCTTTATAGCCCGATCTGAAAAGTGACTCAGCATCACTTTTGCCACACAGCACTGGTCACACAGATAAAGTCCAGTGAGGGAGGGTATACACAAGGGCTCCCTGACACCATCTTGCAGGCTCACCGCCACATGAACCAAGAGATTAGCTGACAAGGGTACAGTCACCCTGTGAGAGGCAGAGCCAGAAGCGGAGCTCTTAGCTCTAGGCTCCAAATTCCTTGCAAGTTCTCCCATAACTGACCCGACTTACTCACAAATATTCCCTTTGACTCTAAGAGAAGCAGATGGAAAGCTAATTTAACCCTTGAATCACAACTCTAAGTAAACATTATTATCTCATCTAACACATTAGAATCGAGGTTCAGAAAAGTTACCTTGTTCTAGTTAGGTAATAAGGCTGAGGAAGAGAAGCTCATCTATAACGATTTCAAATATATCCATATTCTATTCTAAAGTGCCTCTGTGTCGTGCTGTAGGAGCAACACTTAAAAAAACCACTCGTCTTGTTCCTCCATTTCTCTATATGTTATTGTTTTAATCTAATCTGAGATATCAACGATTATATTACCCAGAAAGAAAGAATTGTGCAGATTAAATTATGAATCAGTGCTTTAATGAACGTCCTGCACAATTCATGAATTAGTCACACTAGCCTCTCCTTGTCTTGAAATTTTTATCTCTTCTAAGAGACATGTTAATTTCTCTTGCCCTCAAATACATTGATTGGACTCTAATAGACCATCCTTTGCATATATCCCATTAAGAAAACAATATGGCTTCACTGTATGTCAGTAATTTTTTTCTTAAATTCTTGGTTGCTGCTTCACAAAAAAAAAATGTATAATTATAGTTATTCCATCAGCAATGACTATTTGATAAGAGCAAATTTATGCCCTGCTGCACTATTTTTGTGCATTTTTGCTTACATACCAACTTTTCCTTTGATGCCAATTACATTTTACCTGCAGTGGGAACAATGCACATGTCAGTAAGTTCATGGAAATGATGACAAATAAGAACAATTATGAGCAAGTTGTGCACACCCACTTGGCTGGGAAGGATGGTAAAATGCCATTGGTTCTATGATAAAGATTGATTTCTAATATGTTAAAATATAAAAGCCTGTCTTTGACTCAGTGAACTATTATTTTCCAAGTTTTACTCTAACAATGGTTGTGGGATACAACCTGGTTAATTTCAAGGTGCGAGTCAACCTAGTTAAAACCAAATGGAGCCTCTTTCACCTCACTTATTATACCATCAAACAACTTTTATGTTATATTTAGGATCTCTCAAGAATAAGTGAGAAGTCAATTCAAAACACCAAGTCTGATGTCCAAAAGAGAGATTAGAGTCATCCATCAAAACAGTTTATATCAACATGCAGTGGACCTCCACTGACAGAGCCTGACAAGCCTTATTTGGGTAAAATGAAAAATAGAAACAATTGCCTTGGCAAAGCAAGAACTTGTGAATCTACTCTAACCAGCAATTTCAACATATGTGAGTAAATTCTCCAGAAAGGGTCAGGAATGGTTTCTGAGAACTAAAGGAGTGAGACAGATTGAGAGGTAAATGCCATGTGTAGTTATATCATCCTGATATAGTCACAACATTCAGGAGACAGCTTTCATTTATTCTACAAACATTTGTTTCCAGTTCAGCTGTGTACATTTTAGACACAACTTGTATTAGTTTCTGGTTTGCTGCCGTAACTAATTGCCCCGAGCTAAGTGGCATAAAACGACACAAATATACATCTTACAATTCTGGAGGTCAGAAGTCTGACACAGATCTCAGTGGGCTAGCATCGGGGTGTCAGCAGGGCTATGTTCCTCTGTGGTGGCTCTAGGGGAGAATTGACATCCTTGCCTTTCCAGCTCCTAGAGGTTGCCCACATTCCTGGGCTCATAACTTCCTTTCTCCACCTTCAAAACCAATAATGTTGCATCCATTTGTGCCCTTTTCCCCCTAGGCAATCGCCCTCTGGCTCTTCTTCCATCTCCCTCTTCCACTTTTAAGGACTCTTGTGATTACTTTGGAACTGCCCATATAATCCAGGACCTATTTAAAGGTCCTATATTCAGATGAGCTGATTAGCAAGCTTAATTCCCCCTTAAAAAAAAAAAAAAAAAAAAAAATTTTTTTTTTTTTTTTTTTTTGAGAGAGGGAGAGCCAGAGAGAGAGAGAGCACAGAGGGAGAGGGAGAAGCAGACTCCCCACTGAGCAGAGAGCCAGATGTGGGGCTCGATCCCAGGACCCTAAGATCATGACCTGAGCTGAAGGCAAATGCTTAACTGACTGAGCCACCCAGGCTCTGCCTAATTCCCCTTTTTGATGTAACCTAACATATTCAGAGGTTCAGGGATTGGACATGGGCATCTGCCAGGGGAAGTGGTGCATTATTCTGCCTAACACTCTACTTTGGCTTTTAAGATGTTCTATTACTTAATTTCAAAATCATCTCAAAATTTTCCATATGTTGAGATGTTAGGCTCACTTATTTTGCAAAGTATATTTTTAACACTCACTGCTGGTTTCATGAAAGGCTATCAGACTGAGTTTTAAAATGGAATAGTTTCTTTTCTGCTATTGACTTTCTAGGACAAATCCTTTTGTGAATTGTAGTTTCCAGCTCATAACATGTGGATAATTGTACATTTCCTACTTATCTCATGGAGTGATGATGAGATGAGCAAATATATGTTAAAATATTACATTGTCACTGCTATACAAATATGAGACAATTTATCTATTAGTAATAATTTGGGTTATGATGATTTAAATGTTCCAATTTCACTACTAGTTCCTTATCTCAGAGCTTCAAAATACAAAATGTTAACAAGAACTGGTTAAAGGCCCATGGGAAAATGTCTCCTACATTTTCAAAGAATGAACTACTGTATAAGCACAGCATTTCCTTCAGGAGTAAAATGTTTTTAGAGAGCCTTAAAACTCATGGAATCCTCAGGGTGCCTCATCTTCAGAGGATCTGATTTAAAATAGACCGTCTTTATTACAGATGTAAATTGTGTGACAATTATGATTGGCCACATCTTCCACTCTGCAGGTGGTGCCTTTTTTTCCTTTCCATACCTACAATTGTATCAAGAAAGGAGACTTGCTTAAGTGCAAGGATGCACACAGGTGGGCCAGGGCCCATGGTCGGTAATTTAAGGGCACACTTTCATTTTCAATGGAATTAGCTGTCTAATTGAGCATCCAAATTTAGCAGTACATTTGCATGTGCAATTAATTATGATTTAAAAGCAGTCTGCGTTAATGGTTTCTTTTCCATTATCTATAAATGTAATTACAGAAGGATGGATTGAGTTTGGAAATCATTTGGGAAAATGTTTTTGCACCACTGGAGCCCAATGCTGTAAGTGGTAACAGGGAAATCAGAATCCCACACCCAGAGGCATAAGGCTGAAAAGGGAGTTATTTGGAGGGGATGGGCTATAAGACAGGATCAGATTGCTGATTGGAGTATATAGTAATCTTTTCTTGCTTACTGGAATTAACTCAAATTATAGTCGCCATATGACTTCACTCAGTCAGAACAAAGATAAACCCTGAATTTGCAACAGTGGATCTTGGGGGAGGGACCCTCACATTAAAATAAAAATCTAAAAGGAGTTAGTATCTTAGTAATTTTTCATAAATCACAAAAATTAGTATCTAGCTCAGTTTAGGAACATTTGTATGTTTTTCTTGATTACAGAAAGTAAAATATGACCTCAAAAAACCTGAGATAGAATTCAAATGAGGAGCCAGTAATAATTAATAGAGAACAGACTGAAAACATAGTCATTGGAGAGAATATAAAAATTTTGAAAAAGCAGACTGTGTCCTTTCCATTGGCTGAACAACTGAAAAACTCTGCTATTATTTCCTGAGGAACAACAAAAATTTTGCTAACCTGGGATTTCTGTAAATGGAATGCCCATAAGTTTGCTGTGGAAGAAGCAACTTCAAGAACCATCACAGAATTTGAGTTCTTGTATCACTGCCCTAAGGAGCACCAAGACTCTGAAGGATGGAGGGACACTGGTTTGGGTCTATCTTCACAGGCCTAGTGAGGTTGGAGCCTGACCTCCTTACTGGGAACTGCTGAGAGAGAAAGTGGCCATTGAGATACTGAGTGGTACTTCAGAAGTTGGGGGGGCGGAGGGAGAGGCTAAAAAGTCAGGTGTGAAAGAAAAATCCTCAACCATTATTTCATTAAAGTTTAATTCATTTAAATAATTGTTTTAAATAAAATTATTTTTAGTTTTATTTAAAATTATGTGCTAAATTATTGAATTAGTAATTTAAGAAATAAATTTAAAACAATTGTTTAGAATAAATTATTTTAATTAAAACCAAACAGAACAGTATAAAACAATAAATAAAAGTCTTCTTCCCACTCAGAATCCTGGTTCTTCTCCTTGAAGGTGACCACGGTAAACATTTTTCATGTATTCATCCATAAAAAAATATATACTATAGCTTAAAATTTTAAGCAAATTTTTATATCACACTAAAATCCATCTCTGTATTGCTCCTCACTTTTTCTTCATATTAAAAGAATTTTGATTTCCTTGCATATCAAGACATTCAGATCTACCTCATTCTTATGGCTGCTTAAAACATATTTGAACATATTTTTTTTTTAAATTTTATTTATTTGACACAGAGAGAGAGGGAGAGAGCAGGGGCAGAGTGAGAGGGAGAAGCAGACTCCACACTGAGCAGGGACCCCGATGCGGGGCTCCATCCCAGGACCCGGGATCATGACCTGAGCGGAAGGCAGATGCTTAACTGACTGAGCCACCCAGGCGCCCCCATAATTGAACAGATTTTTGATGAAATACTTGACCATTCTCTTACTGATGGACATCTGGGTTTTTCTAGCTTTGCCTTTTATATAAAATAGTGCAAAGTACATTTATGTAATTACCTTGGCATACTTTGGTATAAGTGTATAAAGAATACACTTTTAGAAATGAAATTGTTGTCAGATGACATGTACATACATATACTTTAAATATTGATAGGTATTGGCAAATACACTTAAAAAAATTTTTTTTAAAGATTTTATTTATTTGACAGAGAGAGACACAGCGAGAGAGGGAACACAAGCAGGGGGAGTGGGAGAGGGAGAAGCAGGCTTCCCACAAGAAGGGAGCCCGGTGTGGGGCTCGATCCCAGGACCCTGGGGTCATGACCTGAGCCGAAGGCAGACGCTTAACCACTGAGCCACCCAGGCGCCCCTGGCAAATACGCTTTTAATATAATATTCATTACCACAAATAGTGTCTGAAAATCCTAATTTCCCCAACAATTTTACCAATCCATCTTCAACATTTTAAGGCTTTTCTGAAGCTCATGAAGAAAATATATTGTGTTTTAATTTGCATTTCCATAATTACAATTGATACTGAATATTTTTTCACATGCTTATATTAGAGTTTGGCATCTTTTTTTGCTAATGACTTAATTATAGTCTATTTTTCTTCCTCTTTTTTAAAAACATCTTTTCCTTATTGGTTTGTAAGTTTCTATTCTAAGCCTTAACTTCTTGTCTGTTCTGTATGCTACATATATTTTCCATTTTATTTGTCTGTTGGTGCTTGGTCATGCTGTCTTATGCTCTGTAGTGCTGAGATATCTCTAACTCGGCGTTGCTCAGTGCTGCTCAGTGTACTTTAAAAATTATATGGAGAAATTATTTGACAACTAGGAAAAGGAAGCTTTATCCGAAGAGGATTTACATGTGTGTTACAAGGTGCCCTGAGATGCTACTTGTCCAGGACGATCTTAAACCAAGTTCAAGGTTTGAGTTTTCCATTCCCCACAGAATAGGATCACTGGCTTACTTCTGAGGTCTGTCTTGTTTTTTTCTGTGTAACAATGTACTGTGGGGGAAATGTTTCCACTAGAATGTAGCTTACACTCCCCGTCTTGAGCAGACCCTAGTCTGTGATGTCTATTTAGCCTCCCTTACCCTTCACAGAACTATAAAAAAAAAAAGTTTAAATTTTTTGGAATGGCAAACTTTCTTAAGGCAAAATGACTTCAGGGCTCTGTTTATCTTTCTGTAATCCTTGCTTTGTTTTCCCTCCCACTTTGTTCTGCTAATTTCTTACTAGGTTTTGTCAATTCTTGATACTTATTTTTTTTAAGTGTATTTGCCAATACCTATCAATATTTAAAGTATATGTATGTACATGTCATCTGACAACAATTTCATTTCTAAAAGTGTATTCTTTATATACTTATACCAAAGTATGCCAAGGTAATTACATAAATGTACTTTGCACTATTTTATATAAAAGGCAAAGCTAGAAAAACCCAGATGTCCATCAGTAAGAGAATGGTCAAGTATCAAGATTCTTAAAATAGTTTATTCAGTACTCTTACTTATAAGCAGCATAAAGTTTATCAGAATAACTCAGTTTTCTATTCCCTTAGCTGAAAGTACTCTGCTCTTATCTTTATTAATCTTACCATTCATTCTATTTGGGAGAAGGTGGTGATTTTTCTGCTCTTTTTCTAGCTTTTTGAGATTAAAATGTATTTATTCTCAGGTTTTTCTACCTAGTGAATGTATTTAGGAGCGTGATTCTTTCTGAGTACTTGTTTGGCTGCATCCACTGGTTTCGATATGTAGTTAATTTTAAATAGTAATTTAATAACTTTTTAACCTAGCAGTTACTAAAAAGGGTTTTATTTTTTAAGACATCATTGATTAAATTTTTGGGCCCACCTCCAACTTATTAATTCCTTATTTGTATTACTTTCTGTTATTAATTATGAACCATATGATATATGGTTTTTACGAGTTATAAATACCACTCTTTACCTAATCCCTGAACAATTTTTGTAACTGTTACTTGTATTTAAGCTGACTATATATGCTGAAAAGGTTTCCCTTTTCTGGGTTAAGGGTAAGTTTATGTTTCTTTATATTAGTTTATCCTACAGCTATTCATTGACTACTATTATGTGCTAAGCTCTATCAGAGGCTATGAGGACAGAAAAGTCAACAAAACTGACAAATCACTGTCCTCAATATAATTGACTCTTCAGTGGAGGATTCAACCAATAAATAAATAAAGGTATTTTTAGTGATAATGTCTATGAAAACAAAATGAAGCAATGTAAGGGAGTGGAGAGTGGCAGAGGTGCTAGTTTCAATAGAGTAACCAGGGCAAGTTTTCTTCAAATCAGACATTGAGAAGAGACTTGTATGCAGTTATCGGCTGACCTTGTGGAGATCTTGGGGACGAGCATTCCAGGAAGAAGAAAAAAGTTGTTAGATATAGCTCATCAGTTATGTTATTCAAATCCTCCTTTCCTTAACATTTTTGGCTATTCTCAATTTCTCAGAAAGATATTAAAAGATGTTTTTAAGATGTCTACTATCATGAGACTTTGTAAACTTACATATATTTTAAAATAGGAATTGGGGCTCCTGGGTGACTCGGTCGGTTAAGCATCTGCCTTCAGCTCAGGTCATGATCCCAGGGTCCTGGGATGGAGTCCCACTTCGGGCTCCTGGCTCAGCGGGGAACCTGCTTCTCCCTCTTCCTCTGCCGCTCCTACTGCTTGTGCTCTCGCTCTCTTTCTGTCAAATAAATAAATAAAATCTATAAAATAAGAATTAATTGAAAATATAGCTATGAAATATTTGTGCTGATACTGTATTAGTTCTCAGAGTATTTAAAGAAAATTAAATAGAGAAATCAAATAAATGGTTTGGAGGGGGAGGAGCTAAGGTTTCTGGTATTAATATAATCTCCTTCAGCATTAAACTATTCTAATTGAAGTCTAACAGTTAGATTCTTGTCCAAGTACCCCAAAATGAAGTGATTCAGCCAATAAGGCCAGGGATACAAATCTCCCAAGAGATTCTTCCCATTTAAAGGGAAGAAAAATAGGTAAACCATACTACTCATACAACAGTGAAGAAGCTATCAAGAGAAATAGGTCTAACCCACAATTCTTAAATATGAGAGGACAACCAAGGATAAGCAGATATATAAGGAAAACAGTGTCATGAAAGAAAAGATAAAGAAAGGATCCACACATAATACAGGAAAGACAAGACAACTTAAATCTTCAAATTATTATCCTGAGAGAAATTTGAGGAGATATTGCAATGTACACAAAAGTTAAAAATAAAATTGCTAAAATAGAATAGCTGGAAGATACTATATTAGCTAGAAGATAAAGTCAAAGATATCCTAGAGAATTAGAAGGAAACTTTAAATACACAACATCTGAGAAAGAACATTAGAGACAGAGGACATGTGTTGTTATGCCAATATCTAATTAGTAAGTATTCTGGAAGAAAAAAAAAAATGGAGGAAATAAATTTATCAAAGAAAAACGGAAGAAAATTTTCTTAAACACATTAATTGAGCCATATTGTAAAGCCTTATGCTAAGTACTAAAAAATTTAGAATTAATTCTATAGAACTGAAGACAGTAAAGTCTGTATCTATAGACTATACTATAGTCTATAGGCACTAGAAAACGAGTGAAAGGTTCTCTTCTCAAAATCAGTATTTTTCTTTTAGGAAATGATTTCCTATCAGCAATGTGGATAATAGGCATGTTAAGAAAAAGCTTACATTTTACTAAATCTCTTCATCTATATATTCTTTATAATTGTAATGAAGGAGAGTTGTTACGATTCCCATTGGACAGCTCTGATTGAGAGAGGTGCTGTAGACTGTATATGCCAGATCTGAGACTAAACCTCTTTTTTTTTTTTCTGATGCCAACATAACGTTCTTTTTCCTCATGATTATTTTTTTGTCCTTTGTTGACATTTCCTGTGTATTTGGCACCATTTTGGCAATAACCTTTAGTCTGCAATTCAAATGGAAAATGTTTCTTTGAATTATCTAAGGACATATTATTCAATAAATGTGTGTTACGTAATAAATCTATTTTTTCTTATTCCTAGGAACATGGATAGATGACATTTTCTAGATCCCAGTTTGAGGTTGCCATGAACTATTTTCTAGCCAGTGGAATCTGAGAGGAAGTTGTGTAAACCTCTTTTAATCCTAGTGCTTAAAAAATTCATGTGATAAAGAAAACTTGTGTGATATAGGAAAAGCTGACACAGTTAATTGTGAGAAACCTAAAACTTTTCAATTAAGATCAGGTACAAAGCAAGTATGTTCCTTCTTACCATTCCTTTTCAACATCATACTGGAAGTTCTAGCTAATGTGATAAAGAGGAAAAAGAAATAAAGGTACACAGATGGGGGAAGGAAGAAATAAAACTCTCTTTACTTGAAGATGACATGATTATCTATAGAGAAAATCTAAAAGAATTGACAAAAACTCCTGGGTCTAATAAACAAGTATAGCTAGGTTGCAGGATACAAGGTCAATATATAAAATATATAAATAAACAAAATATAAAACATACAAAAGTCAATTGCTTTCCTGTACACCAGCAATGAACAAACAGAATTTGACATTAAAAATAAAATGCAATTTACATTAGCACCCCAAGAATGAACTACTGAGGCATAAGTCTAACAACATATGGACAAGATATTTATGAGAAAAACTATAAAACTCTGATGAATGAAGTCAAAGAACTAAATAAATGGAGATATTCTATGCCCCTTGACAGGATGACTTAGTATTGTCAAGATGACAGTTCTTCCCAACTTGATCTATAAATTCAATTGAATTCCAATCAAAATACAAGCAAGTTATTTTGTGAATATTGACAAAGCAATTCTAAAGTTTATATGGCAAGTCGAAAGGCCCAGAGTAGCCAACACAACCTTAAAGATCAAATTTGGAGAACTAACTCCACCAGACTTCAAGATTTACTATAAAGCTATAGTAGTCAAGAAACTATGTTAGTCAGGGCGCCTGGGTGGCTCAGTTGGTTAAGCGACTGCCTTCGGCTCAGGTCATGATCCTGGAGTCCCTGGATCGAGTCCCGCATCGGGCTCCCTGCTTGGCAGGGAGTCTGCTTCTCCCTCTGACCCTCCCCCCTCTCATGTGCTCTCTCTCTCTCTCTCATTCTCTCTCTCTCAAATAAATAAATAAAATCTTTAAAAAAAAAAAAAGAAACTATGTTAGTGGCAAAACAATAAACAAATAGATCAGTGAAACAGAATAGAGGGCCCAGAAATAGACCCACATGAATATAGTCAATTGATCTTTGGCAAAGGAGCAAAAACAATACAGTGGAGTAAAGACAGTCTTTTCAGCAAATGGTGCTGGCACAGCTGGACATGCAAATGCCAAAAAATGAATCTAGACACAGAAGACCTTACACAAAAGGTGAAAATGCCTGTCACAAAAATTAACTCGAAATGGGTCATAGACCTAAATATAAAATGTATAAAATGCAAAATTATAGAACTCCTAGAAGATAACATAGAAGAAAACCTAGATGATCTTGGGTGTGGTGATGACTTATTAGATACAACACCAAAGGCATGATCCATGAGAGAAATAATTGATAAGCTGGACTTTGTTAAAATTTAAAACTTCTGCTCTACAAAAGACAATGCCAAAAGAATGAGAAGACAAGTCACAGACTGGGGGAACATATTTGCAAAAGATACATCTCATAAAGGCTTTTATCCAAAATACTGAAAGAATTCTTAAAACTCAACTATTGATATTTCAAACGGATACATGTACCTTGATATTTAGAGCAACATTGTCTACAATAGCCAAATTATAGAAGTAGCCCAAGTGTCCATCAACAGATGAATGGATAAAGAAAATATGGTCTAGATAGATAGATAGATAGATAGATAGATAGATAGATAGATAGATAGATAGATGATACACACACACAGAATGAAATATTATTCAGCCATAAAAAAGATGGAATCTTGCCATTTGCAACGACATGGATGGAGCTAGAAAGTAGAATGCTAAGCAAAATAAGTCAGTCAAAGGAACACAAATATCATACGATTTCACTCATATCTGGAATTTTAAAAACAAAACAAAACAAATGAACAAAGGGGAAAAAAGGGAGAGACAAACCAAGAAATAGCTTCTTAGATAGAGAGAACAAACTGATGGTTATCAGAGGGGAGGTGGTTGGAGGGATGGGGAAATAGCTGATGGGGATTAAAGAGTGTATTTACCATGATGAGCACTGAGTAATGTATAAAAGTGTTGAATCACTATATTGTACACCTGAAACTGATATAACAATTGTTATGTTAATTATACTGGAATTAAAATAAAAACTTAATAGAAAAAGCCTCAACAATTGAAATCAAACAACCTGGTTAAAAATTGGCCAAAGACCTCGACAGACACCTGGCCAAGAAAGATAGACAAATGGCAAATAGCATATGAAAAGATGCTCCACATCATACGTCATCAGGGAAATGCAAATTAAAACAACAAGATATCACCACCCATCTATTAGGGTGGCCAAAATTTGAAACACTGACAACACCAAATGTTGGCCAAGATGTGGGACAACAGGAACTCTTATTCATTGATGGTGGAAATGCAAAATGGTTCAGCCATTTTGGAAGATAGTTTGCCAGTTTCTTGCAATACTATACATGCCTTTGCCATATGATTTAGCAATTGTGCTCCTTGGTATTTACCCAAGGAGTTGAAAACTTATGTCCATAGAAAAACCTGTACATGTTTAGAGCAGCTTTATTCATTATTTCCAAAACTTGGGAACAACCAAGATGTCCTTCAATAGGTGAAGTGAAACATAAACTGTGCTACACCCAGACAATGAATATTACTCAGTGAGAAAAGAAATGAGCTATCAAGCCATGAAAAGACATGGAGGAAACTTAAATGCATATTATTAAGTGAAAGAAGCTGAATCTGAAAAGTCTACACACTTTATAATTTTAACTATGTAACATCCTGGAAAAGGGTAATTGTTTGACAGAGACTGGGTTGGGTGGAGGTATGAATAGCACAGGCAATTTTTTTTTTTTTAAGATTTTATTTATTTATTTGACAGAGACAGCGAGAGCAGGAACACAAGCAGGGGGAGTGGGAGAGGGAGAAGCAGGCTTCCCGCTGAGCAGGGAGCCGGATGTGGGACTCGATCCCAGGACCCTGGGATCATGACCTGAGCCGAAGGCAGACACTTAATGACTGAGCCACCCAGGCGCCCTGCACAGGCAATTTTAAGGGCAGTGAAAATACTATGTATGTTTTTATATACACTAATACTATGAAATACTGTGGATCATTGCAGTTATAGATACATGTCATTATACATTTGTGTAAACCCATGCAATGGTAAACTATGGATATTGGTTATTTATGAAGTGTTGGTGTAGGTTCATCAATTGTAACAAAGGTACTGCTCTGGTGGGACATGTTGAGAATGGGGGGGAAGGGGTTATGCATGTGTGGAGGGAGAAGATATATGGGGAATTGCTGTATTTTCCTTTCAATTTTGCTGTGACCATAATACTGTTCTAAAAAAAGTAGCCCTATTTAAAGAGGAAAAAAGAGAGAGAGAGAGAAAGGAAGGAAGGAAGGAAGGAAGGAAGGAAGGAAGGAAGGAAGGAAG
>NW_023270454.1:42581943-42588235 GCF_011800145.1 Mirounga leonina
AAGGAAGGAAGGAAGGAAGGAAGGAAGGAAGGAAGGAAGGAAGGAAGGAAGGAAGGAAGAAACTATCAGGGTAGAGAGAACAGAGAGCTGATCCTGACATTTGGAGTCTTTTTGCCATTCCTATTGCTTTTGTCAGCTTCTTGTGTCTAGAGCAAGTAACAGCAAACTTTTTATGTAAAGTGCCAGGCGGTAAATATTTCAGGCTTGGGACGCCTGGGTGGCTCAATCGTTAAGCATCTGCCTTCGGCTCAGGTCATGATCCCAGGGTCCTGGCATCGAGTCCCACATCAGGCTCCCTGCTCAGCGGGAGCCTGCTTCTCCCTCTGCTGCTCCCCCTGCACACGCTCTCTCTCTCTCTCTCCCTCTCTCTGACAAATAAAATTTAAGAAAAAAAAAAAAAGAAGAAGAACCATGAGAGACTATGGACTCTGAGAAACAAACTGAGGGTTCTAGAGGGGAGGAGGATGGAGGAATGGGTTAGCCTGGTGATGGGTATTAAAGAGGGCACGTACTGCATGGAGCACTGGGTGTTATACGCAAACAATGAATCATGGAACACTACATCAAAAACTAATGATGTAATGTATGTGACTAACATAACATAATAAAATAAAATAAAATAATATTTTCAATAAATAATAAACAAATATTTCAGGCTTTGAGGGCAACATGTAGTCTGTTGCATATTCTTTGTGTGTATGTGTGTGTGTTGTTGTTGTTTTTATACAGCTTTTTAAAAATGTAACAACCTTTTGGAATTAGCAGTGATGATTGCAAAACATTGTGAGTATAATTAATGCCCGCGAATTGCACACTTAAAAATGGTTAATAAAGGGCGCCTGGGTGGCTCAGTTGGTTAAGCAACTGCCTTCGGCTCAGGTCATGATCCCGGAGTCCTGGGATCAAGTCCTGCATCGGGCTCCTGGCTCAGCAGGGAGCCTGCTTCTCCCTCTGACCTTCTCCGCTCTCATGCTGTTTCTCTCTCTCTCTCTCTCTCAAATAAATAAATAAATAAAATCTTAAAAAAAAATGGTTAATAAAAACTGGACAAACTTTTAAAAAAAGGAAACACCTCTCATGCTCTTTCTCCCTCTGCCATCTTAAAGCAACTAACAGATTCCAAGTGCTGAAGATGGTAGAGTAAGAAGATGTAAGAAGCTTGACTGAATCATCATTAGCAGAACCACTCAACGATCAGGACTAGCTATTACAGATTTGACATAAGAAATAATTTTTTAACATTTGAGGGAAATTACAATCATAATCTTAATACATGTAACCATATGGTATAACTATAATTACACATATTATGATTTTACATATATATTTATATATACACATATACACACACACAAAGCAGCTAAATCAAAAATCTCAAAAAATTTCAGGAAATCTCAATCCACATGCCACAATATCTAATCTTTTCATTGTCAAACAAGTGCTTAATTAAAAAAGTCTTGGTTTCCAATGATGACTTTTATATCTTTTTTTTAAACCTGGGATTAGTTATTTAGGCTTTCTGAGAGTCATGTTTTCAAGATTATAATGCCTATTTCTTAATGCTATTTAAGGATTATAGAAAAAGGTCCCTTTTAGCAGTGCCTGGCACAGAATAGGCCCTCAGTGTATGTTCCTTCTTCTTACAGCTTTTGATATTGCTATAAAATCAGCCAAGACCAAAAATATCACAATAAAAAAAGAACAAAAACATTTCTTCATTCATGATGCCCTGGTGTGGTTTGATATGTAATCAATGCCTCCAGTGTTTTTCCAAAATTTGTAGTGAATCACAAATTTATCTTTATTAGTTCTTTGTAGTTCACTATCTTAGCTAAATTAGGTTAAAACTTTAATTTTCTAAAATAAATGAAGTGTAAACCTACAAATGGAAAAAAATCCATATCTTAATAAAGTATATTTCATTTGGATGTTCTTTCATTTCCTATTTTTTCTCCAGGGCCTCTTAGAGCACAGCCAAATTGGAATCCTTAATTATAAGTAGCCATTTGGAATTGCTTAATCAATGGTGACTTACAACTGAATGCACAAACTTTATCATAGCTACTTTCCAAACGAATTCCTAAGTATATATGTCTTGGTGTATCGTGTAATTTTCCTTTGATTTCTCTAGATAAAGTCAATTAAACTGATTAGAAGTAGATCTTAGTGGGGCGCCTGGGTGGCTCGGTCGTTAAGCGTCTGCCTTCGGCTCAGGTCATGATCCCAGGGTCCTGGAATCGCCCGCATCAGGCTCCCTGCTCAACAGGAAGCCTGCTTCTCCCTCTCCCACTTCCCCTGCTTGTGTTCCCTCTCTCACTCTTGCTCTCTCTCTCTCTGTCAAATAAATAAATAAAATCTTTAAAAAAAAAGAGAAGTAGATCTAAGTACCTAAAATATACATACACATTTTCTTATGAGGAGTAGAGAATTTATTTCTAACAAAATATTTACCCTGGAAGTGCCCAAGCTCTTCACAAACTCTTGAAAGCTTCATAGAGCTTTGGAATGAGAACCAGAAGGGTATAAATGGGCCAATATTATGGTGCTATGGTTCTAAATAATCGTATGTATTTTTAAAAGACCTTAAATGTTTTTTATAATGGAGAGATCTAGAGGATGTTCTAACCAAGCAACAGTGAAGAAAAGTATTTGGATAGTTTATAACAGTCTCTATCTCTTGCTAGTTTTGTTGCCTCTAAATAGAGCTATCTGGCAGGTGTTGCTGTCTTAGTTGAGTTAGTGCTTCTACGTATATTTAACAGAGTAAGAGAGAATACTGTGTCTTTCCACTCACTAATGTTTTCTTCTATACAAATAAAACTCTTTGATACTATTTACATTAGGTCAAACATAATTGTTAGGGTGTGTTTATTTATAATCAGGGAGCTTATTTATTCAATTTATGTCCCCAAGCTTAAAAAAAAACACACTCCTTAAATCTTTTAGTTTATATATAAAACAATTTTTTTTAAAGATTTATTTATTTAGGGGCACCTGGGTGGCTCAGTTGTTAAGTGTCTGCCTTCGGCTCAGGTCATGATCCCAGGGTCCTGGGATCGAGCCTCGCATCGGGCTCCCTGCTCTGCAGGAAGCCTGCTTCTCCCTCTCCCACTCCATCTGCTTGTGTTCCCTCTCTCACTGTGTCTCTCTCTGTCAAATAAATAGTAAAATTTTTTTAAAAAATTAAAATTTATTTATTTATTTTAGAGAGACAGAAATCATGGTGGGTGGGGAGAGGGAGAGAGACCCCTAAGCAGACTCTGTGCTGAGCATGGAGCCCAATGTGGGGCTTGATCTCAGGGTCCCGAGATCACAATCCGAGCTGAAACCAAGAGTCAGAGGCTTAACAGACTCTGCCACCCAGGCGCCCCTATTCAAAACATTTTTAAGACATTGGTTTCTTACATTCTTTTTTGATTGTTCAGAGTAGTTCTGGTGTCAAATTCCTTTCAGGCAGCAATTTTATAATTTTTCATTGACTTCCATTTCTTAGAGACAAAAAATAGACTCTTGCAGAAAAAAAAAGGTGACTCAAGCCAAGGTTGAAGGCTTTATTCAGCTGATAAGCATCAGGGAGTGCTGAGGACAGGTAACTCCTGAGTAGAAGCAAGTTGGAGTTCCAGAAGGTAAGAAGAGGACACCTGTCCTTGAGGTTTGGCTTGTGGCTCTTGCTCAAGACTATTAATTCAATGCCATTCCAATGTCTGTCCTAACAGGACTTTCTGAGACCTGTTTTTGCAAAGCCTTTCAGTATGGTGGTTAAGCGCTATGAGAGGGAGTGTATGGAGGGAGCAAAAAGCAAGGAAGCAAGTGAGGGAGAGAGGAAGGAAGAAAAGCACGGAGGGAGGGAGAGAGGGAAGGGGGAAGGAGACACAGGAAAAATTGGGGACTTTCTATTATGCCTGTTTTAGTTCTTTTAAACAGTACAGAAAAGGAACATTTTCCATACTGTATGCTCTTCTCATTTATACCTGCCCTTGTTTTGTTTTGCTTTTTTAATCCACAGCAAGAAGCAGAAAAAGTTCTTACCATGTAATATGTCTACATTTCTACAGTGTGAAAAACCATGATTACTTTTATAGTTCGATTGGCACAATTCCTATTTTATCCTTCCCACAGACTAGCCACCTATATAGCCATATATTGTTTGCTTCTAAAGCCTCTTTTCTATCTTGTACTTAAAGTTATTGCAATAGTTTGTATACCTTGTTTACCTTTACACATTCAGCTCTTTCCTTGAGAACATGGCTTGTACCTTGAAACATTTGTAATCTCCTTTTTGACCTAGAATACTTCCTTTTTTAAAAATATTTTATTTATTTATTTGACAGAGAGAGAGGGAGAGCACAAGCAGGGGGAGCAGCAGAGGGAGAGGGAGAATCAGGCTCCCCACTAAGCAGAGAGCCCGACGTGGGGCTCGATCCCAGGACCCTAGAATCATGACCTGAGCCAAAGGCAGATACTTAACCGACTGAGCCACCCAGGCACCCCTGGAATACTTTCGAGACTTTGGAATTATAAAATCTCAGAAATATTAGAGCATGACTTTAAAATATACACTTAAATAAAAGATATACTTTTAAACAGATAATATTGCTTTCCCTATTCAGAGTAGTAATTGTGAAATCTGCATTTATGGTATTAGAGTATCATAAAAGTCCTTTGAGGGGCGCCTGGCTGGCTCAGTCAATTAAGCATCTGCCTTCAGCTCAGGTCATGATCCCAGGGTCCTGAGATCGAGCCCTGCGTTGGGCTCCCTGCTCAGCGGAGAGCCTGCTTCTCCCTCTCCCTCTGCCTGCCTCTCTGCCTACTTGTGCGCTCTCTCTATCTCTCTGTCAAATAAAGAAATAAAATCTTTTTAAAAAAGTGAAAAATAATAAAGGTCCTTTGAAACTTTCAGCAATGATCGGTCTATCTACATTTGGAAGTTAAAAATATATTTTTAACATAGCTTATTTTTCATACAAATAAAACTTCCAATGCTTTGCAGGGGTTCAAACACAAGTACTATCTACTGTCTTAGAAATACTGATTAGCATATTATCCTTCTTTATTTCAATCTCATTCCCAGAAAAGTATGACTTACATACATGGGACCATATAATTATGAATATTAATTCTCTTTTTGGGATTTATAGTTTATTGGAATTTTCTATACCTTTAAAAAACAAAAATCTCTGAAAGAATGTGTTTTGGCAATGTTTAAGCTTCCGATCCTAACAGAGATGCACATGTTATGATTAAAGATTGGTTTGTGGTTAATTTATACTGTAAACTATCAAAGCATCTTATCAGAACATTAATTTAGGTATAAGTCATTTTACTCTTCATTCCAGAGCAGACATGTATGACTATCAAGCAGATAGAATTGGTATTTTGCTGAAGTCCACTAAGTGTTCAATTAATTCACTCCCCTTATGGTTAACAGGCCCCAAAAGGCTATAAAATACTTATTTCACTCCCTTAAAGTCATTCATAAGAGACTGGCGGTTTATATATCCTACTTCAAGAAGGTGCCTTGGCATTTACCTACCTGAAGTGGAGACAGAAACAAACTTTTGGTGACTGGATAGTAAGCCTCAGATGCATTAAAAAAAAAACTATTTTTAGGTCAGCAAGATGCATCAGACCCACGCCATAAAAGCCCATTATCTGTAGGGTTTTGTTCTTTCCTTCCATTGTTTTTAGTTTGAACCTCTGGTGCTACCATCCATTGAATTTCCATTAATGGAACTAACTCTGTTGGGATTGTCATCAAGGACTGGCATGGATGACCTGGGAAATGCAGGTGGTTGATGACTGTGTAGAATGAGAGGGATAGGCCTTTGGGGAAAGTAAAACTGTCTGCTGTCAGTCAGGTCCTAAGTGATAATTAAATGGTATGTTGTGACTATTTCAACTTTAGACAACATTTCCATACTCCAACTTAGAACTGCAAATGCTTTCTACGTAACTATGTTCCTGAGACTCACTTGTTTGGAGTTCTATTATTTTGAGTTATGATACTGAACAGCAAAGAAAGGAATAAGAATTTTCTATGTCACTAGAGGGCCCTGGTTATATGACTACTGACATGCAAATAAACTACTCTTCAATACTTTAAAACTAGAACATAGTAAATAATAACCCCAATGCAATTTATGTCTAGTCCTTCAAAGGTAGAAGATTTCTACTAGAAGCCTTAAGGTTTTATCTTGATTTTAGTAAGAAATGAATTTTTTAGACAATTAGGTTGGAAGTATTTCAAGGCCTCAGTAATTTGTCAACAGTATCAAGCAGCAGTAGAACACGT
>NW_023270454.1:42588335-42606095 GCF_011800145.1 Mirounga leonina
AGGGAGGAAGAGAACAAGGGAGGGAGGAAGGGAAGGAGGGAGGGAGGAAAGGAAGGAGGGAGGGAGGGAGGAAGGAAGGAAGGAAGGAAGGAAGGAAGGAAGGAAGGAAGTGAGGGAGAAAGAGAACAAGGGAGGGAGGAAGAGAACAAGGGAGGGAGGAAGGGAAGGAGGGAGGGAGGGGAGAAGGAAGAGCAAACAAAAGGAAGGAAGCAAGGAAGGAAAGAAGGTCAACATGTACAAAGCAGCTCCATTCTCTGACCTATAGGATTAATATTGAACTTGCATACATTCACAGAGGATAAGCTTCCATAAGTTTACATCTGGAAGGGCAAAGCACTCTTCCTCTTCTCTGCACTTTCCCACGTGGGAGCAGCATAGCTCATCATGCAGCTGCTCCAATCCAGTTCCATGAATACAATGCCACCAGTTCAACTGTTTCTAAGACAAAGACAGAACCTCTGGAATTTAAGAATCACCCCAGCTTCAAAGCACTTGCTCTCTGTTCTTGAACTCCTGACCCCATTCCAAGTACAGTTTAGTTCAGTTGATTGAGCCCAAGGGCCTTACCACATCAAGTTGATGCAAAAATTTCAAATGGGAAGATGGGACCAAGCATGTTCATTCTGGATTTTCCATGGTGGGAGGATGGCTAACATGTAGGCATAAGCAAGGATTGGTATTCAGAGAAATAAAGCGTGCGCCGGAAGTGATTACTAAGGTATTGTCTAAAGAAGCTTAATATTAAGCTGAGGAGCTCATCTGGGCTTCTTGGGCCAAAGAGGAATTGAGTTGATTGGAAATTTGGGGAAACTAAATACTGCCCCTCCAAATTTCCATTATACTTGAAAGTTAACAGCCTAGGCCTAAAACTGTTGCACATTTCAAGCTGTTTGCTGAGTCTGGAAGCTTTGTGATTCAGATTAATCCTGTGGTGACTGCTTCCACCCCCATTGTTTTCTTTATTAGGAAGCAAAGATTCCCATATGTTTCCGTGTAAGACAGAATGACTCAGGCGTTTTATATTTAATGCACCCTTGGATAGCTGCTTTAGATTTTATATGCTGGTACGAGAGCGCAGCAATCAACTGTGACACCGTCTGTTGGTGAGATGTAAAGAATGGCCCTGGAGACAGAGTTTTATGTTCTGGCTGGAAATATGCAGAAATCTGAATCTGTTCAATGCTATTATTTGCCAGTATCTCTCAGATGGACTTTTGGTTCCAGCATTAAATCTAATCAAATGATGGAAGTGATGGGACTGCCTTGATCAATGCAGGGATGAGATGCAAGGTGCTTATCCCCTAATAACTTCTCAGCAGCCAGCAACATGTTTACAAGAACTTCTGGGAAGCCCCGAAAGAAACAACTATATTAGAGAACTTCCATTTTTCTCAAGATGAGGTTGGCCCACATTACCTATGACCACGTTCTTTCTTCTGTGGGGAAGAAAGGGGAACTTTGAGGTGTGTAGCTTGTGCAGGCCTCCAAATATCAGCCCAGAATATTAGGAGAAAAACGTAGTTACCCATCTCCATTTTTACACACGAGTGTTTTTTATTCTCTCCATCAGTGAGTTTTAGGACCATTCACCCAGTCAGAAGTTTGATTCTCCACTCCACATTTTCTGAGAATCAGTCTCCAATCACATCTTTACAAAGCCATCGTCCCCAAGTCCTATAGATTCTACCCTCTAAATATTTCTTATTTCTGTCTCTTCCTCTGCTAATTTCTTAATGGAGTCTCAGTGGCTGTGCCTGGATTATCTTAATGGATTCATAATGAATCCCCTGCACCCAGTGCCCTCTCACCTTTACCCATTATTTATAAAACCATTGTCCAAGCTGGTGTCAAAGTAAAAAACTGTGCTAGACAAAGTTAACAGGAAAGGAAGACTTTATTCAAGACTATTTCCAGAAGGAAGAGAGACTGAACTCCACTCTGCTAAAACAAAAGGCTGGAGATGTTTGAAGAACTGGGATGAGAGAAAGTATATGTCACCCTGTCACATGTTTGCTAATTGGCCTCACCCCCCAAAAAGGAAACTTTCCCTTATCTTCATGATAAGAGGAGGTTTTACAACTCAACTTGGAACAAGTAGCCCATGGAAGTTAGGCTCCCACCTCCCACAGAGACTGGGAGATAGGGAGCAGTCTTCCTTGATGATTACATCTCAAAGGGATGGCTCTCAGGTCCTTGAGAAAGACATTCTCTGGATTGTAAAACTGGCAAGAGGCTTTTAAGGAGATTTACATACATTTCAAGAGGACAGAGAAAGAAATTGCAATTACAAGTTTTTTAAAGTAAATGCTCTAAGAAAAGGGAGGTCAGGGGCTTATAGACAGAAAGAGATCCATCTAAAGTCTAGTCAAGCTGAAGGGAACTTTAAGTCCATCTTGGACACTGGCAGTAGAGAGATGTTTCTAAAATATAAATATGGACATGGCAGCCCCCTGCTTAAGAATCTTTGTTTCTTGTTCTCATATAGAATAAAACTAAAACTTCTAACTTGTTTCATAAGACCATTTTCATTATCTGACACTCCAGCTACTTTTCTGTACCTCTAGGCTTCAGACATTGGAGTCTTTGCAAATCTCTAAATATAGCATACCTTTCTTGGCTCTTTGCCTTTGTGCTTTCAGATATACTATTCTTTCTATTAGGGATAACTTCCCCTGCCTTGTTTGCCTACCAAACTCATATTCCTTCTTCGTTACTGCCTCTGTGAAGCTATCCAGATGAAGTTATTTACTCCTTCACTGACCACATAGCAACTTCTACATAATTCTAGCATGGACTTAAGAAGTTATATTATCATGGGGTGTTTCTGAGTCTCTTGAGGGTTGAAGCAGTTGTAGGTAGAAGTTGTATATTTTTTATATTATTTCCCTAGTTCCCACCACAGTGCCAATTACCTTGGAACTACTTATTTAATATTTTCAACTAAATTAAAGATGTAGTTCTTAGAAATAACACCAGGACCTACAAATGGAGCTCTTAAATATTGTCAATAGTAGCAAATCACCATCTTTGAAGGGTATTATTTTTAAAAATAATAATCAAGTGTAATTTGGAACTATATTTGGATAAAGAATATAGTTAAGCCTGTTTTTAAAAATCTGTAAGTATTTTTTTCACATGTTTTTTCAGGGTGTGTGTGTTGTTTTTTTATTGCAAACCAGTGTTTACCAGATTTTCTTTTTTTTATGTGATTTTTTAAATTAGCACTCAAAGTTTTACGCAAAAAACATACAATTTAAAATGCAAACCTAGATCCAAGGACTCACAAGGACAACGCTGACTTAGATAAATGACATTGATATGTTTGTTAACAAATTAGTCTCAGCACTCTATTGTTGTTTGCAAAGCAGTCCTGGGTAGGGTTATGTCTTCTGTGAGTTCTTAGTAAACATATGTTGACTAAATATTTTGGAATATTCCATTGTTTAAGGCATCACAACAAAATAGGGATTAAGTCCTCTGGCTTAAAAAGCTTAACACATTCGCAGCACTGTGAAATTATGCTTCCTGAGATAATGAATGCATTAGTCAGGCTTCTTGTCATGCTCAGACTCTTCCCCACTGGACAGCTGCCTTACACCTGTTAATGAATGAACTTCACTCACTAAGTTGGCTTAGTTCAACTTAAAGTTGGTTCATATCTGTTAACATGAATTATTTAAATCCCCAAAGTCTTTGGGGTAGAAAAGACATTCTATAAAGTTCTTTAAAAGGTAACTCAAATCTGGCTACATTAAGTTGACTCCATAGAGGGAAAAATGTATCAGGTCATGTCTATTTGACAAAATATAAGATTGGAAAACTTAAAAAATTGTTGTTGTTGTTGAATATAATTTGTGTACAGAGAAATATAGAAATCTTGAGTGTACATATCAAAAATTTTGACAAATGCATAAATTAGTATAATCCACACCTCTAACAAGGCACAGAATATTTTTATCACCACATGCCCCTTCTCAGTTACAGCCCCACCTGAAACAAATACCCTAGATTTATTTTCCCTGTCCTAGAAGCTTATATAACTAGATTCATGTAATAAATACTGTGTTGGGTCTCTCTTCTTTCATTTTAGCATAACGGTTTTGGTAAATTTTATAATGATGAATCTCTAGATTTACTGATATTGTTGCATATTTCAGCAATTTGTTCTTTTTTATTACCGAGGAGTATTTTTTTTTTAAGATTTTATTTATTTATTTGAGAGAGCGAGTGAGAGAGAGAAAGAGCACAGGAGGGGGGAGCAGGAGAGGGAGAAGCAGACTCCCTGCCGAGCAGGGAGCCTGATGCGGGACTCGATCCCGGGACTCCAGGATCATGACCTGAGCTGAAGGCAGTCGCTTAACCAACTGAGCCACCCAGGCGCCCTACTGAGTAGTACTTAATTGGATGTCTATACCAAGTCTTGTTGAACTATTCTCATATTGGTAGACAACTGGCTTGTTTCCAGTTTGGGGCCATTATGAATAAAACTGCTATAAAAATTATTGTACTTAAGAGTACAATTGCTGAGTTGTTTGATAAGTATATTCTGGGCTTCATAAGAAATTGCCAAACCATTTTCCAAAGTTGTTATACTATTTAACACACTCAGAGCAATAAACAAGAGTTCTAGTTGCTCCCCATCCTTTCTAACATTTGGTGTTATCAATCTTTTTCAGTGTAACCATTCTAGATGGTATGTAGTAGATTCTCTTTGTGGTTTTAAATTGCATTTTCCTGATGACTAATGGTATTGAGTACTTTGCATGTGCTTATTGGCCATTTATATATCTTCTCTGGTGAAGTATCTGTCAAATCTTTTACACATTGGATTTTTTGTCTTTTTATTATAAAGTTGTAAAAGTTCTTTATATATTCTGGGAAAAAAATACTTTGTCAGATATTTGCATTAAGAATACTTTCTCCAGGGGTGCTTGAGTGGCTCAGTTGGCTAAGTGTCTGACTCTTAATCTCAGCTCAGGTAAGAATGCTTTCTCCAATCTGCAACTTGCTTGTTTATTTTCTTAATGGTCAGTTTTCATGAGCATAGGTTTTAGTTTTGATGACGAGAAGCTTATGGATACTTTTCTTTTATGGTTAATGCTTAGTGAATCTGCTCTAAGAAAGCTTTGCTTAAATCAAAGTAGTGAAGGTCCTCCCATGTTATCTTCTAGAAATTTTATAGTTCTAGCTTTAGGTCTAAGTGTATAATCAATCACAAGTTATTTTTCCTTTATGATGTGACATGTTCTTTTTTTCTACATGGATATCCAGTTCCTCAAGCACTATGCTGAAAAATTTCAATTTCTGCATTGAATTGCTTCGGTCTCTTTATCTGAAACTATTTGATCTATATGTAGGTCTGTTTCCAACCTCTTCTGTGGTAGAAGCCACTGCTCAATCTCCAGTGTCAGACCTAGGACGCTGGGTTTCCCCTCAGTTTCCTCCTACACCATCATGGCTCTGCACAGTGTGTGTGTGGGGGGGTGGTTTCCTCAGCCCTTGGTCCTCCTCCAGTAGCTGACTGCCATTCTTTAGCGCTTGGTGGAAGTCTTGGAGTTCCTGTGAAGTTTCTTCCTCCTGCCATCATACTTAGGAAGGCTCCGTGTGTGTGCCTCAGAAGGGTCTTTTTCAGCTACCCTGCTCCACCGCCGAAATAGACTGCTACCATCTCATATTCAGTACAAGGCCTGGTGTGTGGGAGAGTTTCTCTTAGTTCTTTTGCTTTGTCCTCAGAGGACAGCAGGCTGGGGCACTTGTACCACGGAAGGGTCTCTCCATTCTCCTGCCTTGTCACCAATGCCTTGCTGGGCGCCCAGTGAAGGCCTGTGTAAAGGGGCTAGGAGGGTAGTTTGGAGTCACCCATGTATAGGACCCTGGAGGTCTCCAAACTCTTACACACACCTACACGCAACATTTAAAAACCCATATAAGTTCACCTGTTTTCTTCCTACCATTTTTATGGCAGTTCTCTCTTCTATTCTGCTGAAAATGAAAATATCCATGGGTTCCAACTCCCCTAAGAGAACCTGGCATGTCTCATATTTTAATTGATTGTGTTACCTTCAGACCTTAGGTCTTTGATGGGTTTAAAAAATAAAGTTCTTTTTTTTGTTGTTGTTTGTTTGTTTGTTTTTAGGATTATCTGGCTTATTCTCATTTTGTGAGTGACCAATTTCATCAAAATTAAAAATTTGACACAGGAATAGACTTCTCCATCAATAATTTTTTAATAACAGAGGCAATGTCTTCTGCACTTAGCTTCCCAAAATACTTAACATAATTCTGTTTAAAAATTATTGAAAGTTTAGTAGTTCTTGCGCCCACTAAACCAGCAACTTCTTGCTCCAAAAAAAGGGTATTTAAAGGATTTTCAGCAGTTTTGTAAAATACTTGTATAATACTGAGGTTTTATTATAGATTTTTATTTATTTATTTATTTGACAGAGAGAGAGAGAGAGCACAAGCAGGGGGAGTGGCAGAAGCAGAGGGAGAAGCAGGCTCCTCGCAGAGCAGGGGGAGCCTGATGTGGGGCTCGATCCCAGGACTCCGGGATCATGACCTGAGCTGAAGGCAGATGCTTAACCGACTGAGCCACCCAGGCACCTTGAGGTTTTGTTTTAACTGTGAGATCACTTTTTCCCCCTAGCGGCCTCAAAATATTAACATTCTGTGACAAATATCATAGGAACCAGTGTGACTTATGGGCTGTACTGACATCATTCCTCTGTTACCAATGCTATTTGAGCGAATTCTCCTTAAAACAAAAAACCAAAACATGCTCTTTAGCAAAGTAGATCACACTAGTGGCTCATCAGTGAATAGTATCTGCATACTCATCATAGTTAAACCCTGAGTATTAATTGAAGCAAAGATTTTGGTATTGCTGTATTGGTATGAGGGGAAGTATATGGTGGGAAGAGGGGAAGATGAACGTGAAAAATTCCCTCTGCCAAAGAAAAGAGTCATGAGATAATACCTAGAGTTAAAAATTCTGTTCTATTAAGAAATAAACTTAGCATTTAGAAATATGATGAGAGGGGCGCCTGGGGGGCTCAGTTGGTTAAGCAACTGCCTTCAGCTCAGGTCATGATCCTGGAGTCCCGGGTTCGAGTCCCGCATCGGGCTCCCTGCTCGGCGGGGAGTCTGCTTCTCCCTCTCATGCTCTCTGTCTCCCATTCTCTCTCTCAGATAAATAAATAAAATCTTTAAAAAAGAAAATATGATGAGAAACATGGAGGGTTACAATTGTTGACAGTGGATGTGACATGAGCAGGCCTCAGGCACGGGGCATGGGATGGCTTTTGTTGGCTTGTGAAAAAATATGTCCATAAATTCTTTTTATTAGAGAGAAAGGGAAAGCCAAATTCAATAAAGCAGAACTTTCAGGCACGGGTCTTGTAGACAAATCGGTACGAAGTTACTTTTTCTCCCTGATACATTTTGTACCAAAACACAATTTATCAGATTTGACTATTAATAAGATTTTAGTACTTTTATTTTTAAGTAAGGAAAAAAAAAAACTACCTACGTAAAAACAATTTTCTGAGCAGGCTGAAATGTACTTAATTTTGTAATACTAATTCCCAAGTTTAGATAATCACAAATAACATATCACTCCAAATAAATGATCCCCTTTTGAATATTTTTGTAAGGTAAAAACATATTAAGGGCGGGGCACTTGGGTGGCTCAGTCGTTAAGCATCTGCCTTCGGCTCAGGTCATGATCCCAGGGTCCTGGGATCGAGCCCCGCATCGGGCTCCCTGCTCAGCGGGAAGCCTGCTTCTCCCTCTCCCACTCCCCCTTCTTGTGTTCCTGCTCTCACTATCTCTCACTATCTCTCTCTGTCAAACAAATAAAATCTTTAAAAAAAAAAACATATTAAGGGCAACACTGGAGGGGAAAGTAAGTCATGATGTTAGTTGGAAAGGCATACAGGGAAGGAGGGGGTCGTCCAATCACTTCTGACTTAGTGAGGAAGGAAATTAAACAGGATGGAGAGAATGAAAAAAGAAGGAAGAAGGTGGGATAGTTTATTATCTAGTGAGAGACTTTTTAGTGTCTTCTGGAGTTGCTAACTTGTAATAAAGCACCACCCCCACCCTCCTCAAAATTTAAGACCACAAAAAATACACCATATTTCTTTACCCTCATGACAAATCTTTAAAAATAATTTCCACTTTTATTGGATCACAGAGAAAAGAATTTGAGAGAAGACAAGTACTTTTTGAGCCATCACCTCCAATGAGATTGTCTCAGAAAGAAAAGAAACATATTTGCAAAGTAATTTCCTTTTTTTCCCCTCATCTTTTCCTACCTGATGGATGGGGAACTGCTAAGCAATTAGATTCACTTGTTTTTCATGATTTGAAAAACAAATTAAATAGGATTCTTTTACATAGCGACTCCACTTTTCTTTCTTTGAGTCGTTCACCAACTTTTACTTAAACTTGAGGACCTCTGGAAGCTGATGCAATGCAAATGGCTACAAACATGTATGATTTTCTTGGGATTTTTTTTTTTTCCTAAGAGGAGTAAACAGTTGAGAATCTTCCTTGTGGGTAAATAATCTCTGTGTTTTCTTATTTTAAACCTGTCCTAAAATCATTTGGTGTTACTAAATGGGCCTCCCAGTGATCCTGTTCTCTTGCCATTTAAACACAAAAAGGTGGGGAATGAACACTAATTGATGGAAATAGAGAACGTGCATTTTTGGAAATCTAGATTGTTTGGTTCAGTCAAGACCGGGGTTGCATATCTGATTACTATTACGTGAATTCTATTAGCTCTGCTCAGAGAAAACTCCTGAGTCATTGTGTTGCTTTTATATGTGAAGCCCCAAATCTCAATGACACCAACACAAATGAGCTCACTAGAGGACAGCAGTTTAAAACTGTACAATGAGAGGTATAATTGCCAAAGGACCAGAGGAACGCATCCCCAGGCCAGGACCTCCTCTCTCTGGCGACGAGCCAATAGGAAGCCAGCTTTTATTCAGAGATTTGCTCATCCACAGCAAGTCAGAGCCAGGGGAGACAGTAAAATTCAAATATTTAGTGATGGACGTTCGGGCCTGAGGCTGGTCCATGTGTCACTATGAGAGAATAGTTATCTCTGGCAATGATAAGTCAAGTCTGGAGCTACAGAACCGTTTTTCCAGGGAGCAAAAACATGACCTTCCCCTGCATTTGCTTGTCTTTGTGGTCCTCCTTTAGTCTATTTTTTTTTTAAGATTTTATTTTATTTATTTATTTGACAGAGAGAGAGACAGCGAGAGAGGGAACACAAGCAGGGGGAGTGGGAGAGGGAGAAGCAGGCTTCCCACAAGAAGGGAGCCTGGTGTGGGGCTCGATCCCAGGACCCTGGGATCATGACCTGAGCCGAAGGCAGATGCTTAACAACTGAGCCACCCAGGCGCCCCTCTTTTAGTCTATTTATGGCCAAAGCTCCTTATCATGGACACATTCCTTTTTTTGGTTATATTAGCTCTATCCATATATTTACATGCCAATCACTTCCTCTTTTATTTTTTTTATTTTTTTAAAAGATTTTTTATTTATTTGTCAGAGAGAGAGAGTGAGAGAGAGCAAGCACAAGCAGGGGGAGGGGCAGGCAGAGGGAGAAGCAGGCTCCCCGCTGAGCAAGGAGCCCAATGCGGGACTGGATCCCAGGACCCTGGGATCATGACCTGAGCCAAAGGGAGACACTTAACTGACTGAGCCACCCAGGTGTCCCTCATTTCCTCTTTTAAATAAGACTTTGTAAAACTCTGAATTCACCATTCTGTGCAGGGTAAAACTTTTCCTTAAATTTTCTTACAAATCTAATCTTTAATATTATTTTTCCACATGTTTACTTGCTAATATCATGAAGACCAGCAGAATATTTCCTGGTCAGCTCAGATAACAAGAATAACAGATGAAGAAAAAAGAATAGAGAGTCTAGAAAGGGATCTAAATATATATGTAGAAGAATAATCATTTAATAAAATGTGACTGGTTAACCTTTGGGGGACATAATGAACTGAGACCCCCCAGCTTCATATCTTGAACCAAAATAAAGGGTCAAGTTATTTCAAAACAAAAATGAAACCCAAAACCTACCTGGAGGAAAGATTCATGGACTAAGGCAAGCCTTTCCAACCCAGACACCAAGGGCTGAAACCATAAAGAAAGTATTCAATCGATTTAACCATGAGTACGTGAGCCTTAAAAACTTCCTGCCAAAAACATGACAAATGTACTTGATAATACGCTCTGAGTCTTTCGCATGCCCACAGTGCTTTCTTAAGGAAATAGGCATAGATTTGTTTTATTTCAGTACTTACCTACTCTCTGGTCTAGGTTTTACCGATGAGAGAGAATGCACAGAAGAAATGATGGAGAAATAAGGTGCTGGGGGTATATTTAATATTGGCCAGTGCTTAATACCACCCCTTTCACATACACACTGACACACTGTAACAAGCCCCAAACTTGGCTTAGCTCAGGAGTCTTAAGTAAGACTTCTTATTTCTTTCTTTTTTTTTTTTTTTTTAAAGATTTTTATTTTTTTTATTTATTTGACAGAGAGAGACACAGCGAGAGAGGGAACACAAGCAGGGGGAGTGGGAGAGGGAGAAGCAGGCCTCCCGCAGGGAGCCTGATGCGGGGCTCGATCCCAGGACCCCGGGATCATGACCTGAGCCGAAGGCAGTCGCTTAACCAACTGAGCCACCCAGGCGCCCACTTCTTATTTCTTAATCCGTAACTTCTTAACCTGCTCTGTTTATCCACCCAACCACAAGAACCTGAAACCAAGAGAGAGAACTGTAGTTTCAATTCACCCACCACTCAGTCCCAGAACAGAGAGAGCATGGCTGGGCCAGAGAGAGCCAGATGGACGGTCAGGCCCAGGCCGAAGTACAAGATGCTGGAAGTACGGGACAAGGCAGGAGACACAATGCACACAAAGCTGACTTGTAATTTAAAAGTCTTGGGACGCCCGGGTGGCTCAGTTGATTAAGCATCTGCCTTTGGCCCAGGTCAGGATCCCAGGGTCCTGGGATCGATTGAGTCCCACATCGGGCTCCTTGCTCAGCGGGGAGCCCGTTTCTCCCTCTGCCTGCCGCTCCCCCTGCTTGTGCTCTCTCTCTCTAAAATAAATTAATAAAATCTTTAAAAAAAAATCGGAGGGGGAGACGAACCATGAGAGACGATGGACTCTGAAAAACAAACAGGGTTCTAGAGGGGAGGGGGGTGGGAGGATGGGTTGGCCTGGTGGTGGGTATTGAGGAGGGCACATTCTGCATGGAGCACTGGGTGTTGTGCACAAACAATGAATCATGGAACACTTCATCTAAAACTAATGATGTGATGTATGGGGATTAACATAAGAATTAAAAAAATAAATAAATAAAATAAAATAAAATAAAATAAAATAAAATAAAATAAAAATCTTAACTGCTAGTGGAAGGAGCCCTCTGGCCCATTAGATCAGCCACCCTTCCTCCTGGGAGAGGGTGGAGAATGGGATGCAGAAAGGTCAGATGTATCTTCTCTCACACTGCTTGAATGAAGAAGCTGGGGGCATGTTCAGTCTCTCTTATGGGCAGGAGCAAAAATGTGAGGAGGGGAGAAAGGTCCCATTCAATAGCATTGTGTCCTTAAATTTATCCAGATCCTTGGACAGAGAGGTGTATATCTTAACAGAATGATTAAAAGTGTACAAAAAGATTTGTCTCAAAGATATTCATTGAAGAGATAGTTTATAACAATAGAAGAGTATAAAGTAAACAATGTCCAGAAATAGAAAAAAAAGCTTTTAGTAAGAAAATATATTCTATTAATACAGTAGAATGCCATATGGCCATTAAATCAGGTTAACAATAAATGAAGTGAAAATAATTCATAGGATATGATGTACAATATAATTTTATTTTTATATTTAAGAGGTGTACATACACAAGAATGGCAGTTGTTCATAGTTATTTCTAAGTGGTAGTATTATGTGTGATTTAATTTTTTCTTTATTAAAACCCGAATTGCCTGTCTGATCTTCCCATAAAAAACATGTAATACAAAAAATTAATAAATGAAGAGTTGACTGTGTCAATGACAATGAAAAATACAGTTGTGTCAGGAATCAGGGAGAATATCAGTATCTGGTTTATACAGGAACCACTTCCCAAACAACTGAAGAATTGATTCAAAAAACTCATTTTGGGCCGCCTATTGGAAATTGCTATGGGTCTCTTACATGTTACCTGGTTTTGTCTTGCCTATTTGACCCGACATTATTCACTCTCACCTGCAGATAAACTAATTTGGAGATCGGCAGTTTCATTCATCCATTCGTCTAGTCGCACACATTTGCAAATGGAATGAAAGCATGATTTACTAGTGCTCTGGAGATGCAAAAAAAAAGATAATAATTTCTCCTGAGAGAAACTTGCTGCAAACTTGATGCCTCTTCTGGGAAACAAATCATACCTGCTCGAAATAACTTGATTACACTCACAATATGATAGGGTAACGCGGCACAATGCGGAGATTTTTCCTGAGGACTGTGACGAGTGGGACAGATCCAGATGTCCTAGGATGCCATGGTAAAAGATTCTTGGGGAAGAATCAGCTTAGCTTGAACCTTACAGAGTACATGGGATTTGAATTTGCAGAAAGGAGGATTTCATTATTCTAGGATGTCGTAACTGATGAGGTTAGGGGAAGAGGAAGTTTTAGGGAACTAGAGAGATGGGGTTGGACAACTCAAGTGGGCCCATTTGATGGAAAGTTTCAGAATCCAGATTGAGGACTTTTTATTTGCTCTAAAAAATTAAGAAATTTCAAAAAAGGGGGCGCCTGGGTGGCTCAGTTGGTTAAGCGTCTGCCTTCAGCTCAGATCATGATCCCACGGCTCTCTGCTCAGCAGGGAGCCTGCATCTCTTTCTACCTGCTGCTCTGCCTACTTGTATGCCCACTCTCTCTCTCTCTCTCTGTCAAAAAAATAAATAAAATCTTTAAAAAAAGAAACATAATTAAAACAAACTGATCTCCATAATTCAAGTTACTATATTTCTCTCGGAATTTTTCCATGGAGCCACTTCCAGGCAATATCCTCCCCAGCCAACAAGAGCCTGTCCAGGATCACTGCGCAAGCTGAATGCTAAGCACCTTTCTCCAGCCACACAGAAACACCCTGTAAACCCCGAGACATAGAAGACTTAGCCTCAAAGATGTTATGTTAGACGGCTGTGCTGACTAGGACTAGTTATGGGGGAGCGATTAAAGATCGGAGTCAGCGTATGTGTTGGTGGCAGGGGTGGGGGGTGTCTTTTTGGCTTTCTTTTTTCTCTAGGGGCTCTCTTCTCCTCATGGAACTGGTAATGTTAGCAAGAATTCTATGCCAAGAGTGCCCAGACTGACTCTCCTCTATTTAAGGATTAAGGAAATGTTCTATTCTTTGTTTTTCCTGATAGTTTATTTTTACTCTCTTGGCCTTGGTGCTGAGCTTTGAGATTCAGGGGATGGGTTTACAGTGTCAAAGGCGAGGGGCACCACCATTGCCATCATCTAGCACAGCTCAAAAAGATTCCCTACCGGGACTTGGAGTTGCCAGAACCCAAGCTAGTGAGAGTCACTAATACAATTGTATCTGCCTTCTTCTTCAGCACATACGTCTGTCTCAGAAATCTCTCAGGAAAAGGTGCCTCTAGCAGCCAGGATTTGTGTTCTGACACCAGGGTTTCTAAGATGACCCCATAATATAAAATATAAATGCCAGGATTTTCCAGTGGTTGTATGTATGTATCATCAAATGGCTGCAGACACCAGGGAGTTACACAGATGTAAAAACCAGGCAGTCATGTGGGGCCTGTGACTAGAGAGAACCTATCCCACTGACGTAAGAAACATTAGACTGAGCTGAGTATTTTGTAAAACTATAAAGTGACTTCAGATAGTCACCAAAATCTCTCAGAAACGTCTGAAGTGTCAAGGATACAAAAGAACCTAAGCCAATCTTGGAGATGACCAGAAAAGCCAGGGGTCATGCATTCTTGATAATTCTTTGCAAAATATTACAACCCCTGTGTTGGGTGAGCCACCAGAATTCCCTGGCAACTGTTTAGGACCAGTCTTTCTGGAGACCCTGCCTTCTTTTTCAAATACCAATCATCATTTCAGTTTGATTAATTTTCCTGTAGGTGATGGCTAGGACATTAAAACAAGCTCATCCAGAGTAACAATTTTGTTCTTAAGTTATTTGGGGAAACAGCCGTCCAGAAAAGGTGAAATTATTAGTCTTTAGTAGAAACGATCTGAGGAGAAAATGAAAAATAATTGTCTTTGATCTAACAGAGAACAATCTGTGCAGCACTTAAGGAAAAAGAAATCACAAAAAAACTTTAATATGAACCTGGAGTGAGAGATGTATGTACTGAACAAGGCCCTTGTTTCTTTCACTTTTCTGGAAGAGGGAGGAAGATTGAGATGGTCACAGGGGCAGAGAGAGAGCATCCAGGAGGTGAAAAGGATGAGGGCCCAGTGACAAGAGCAATAATCCTGAGATCAGGGTCCCAGTACTGGGATGCCCTTCTCCACACATCTTTTTTGGTCAGCTTCTACTCATCTTTTAAATGTTTTATTTACCTCCTTCAAGAGACACACTTTAACCCCTGCCAGGCTCCTTTCAGGACTCTTGAGTTCCTGTAACACTCCCAAGAATATATCTAACAATGTGCTTGCTTCCATTTAGTACTCTGTTGAGGTAGCGATAGACAGAAGTGTTACTCAGCCTCCTTTCGTCCCCACCTCATCCTCCTTGAGGTCTGGGCAACTTAGCTGGGAAAGGTAGAAAACGATGCTGTGAGGTTTTGCACTTGCAAAGTGTGTGCAGTTGTATGTTACCCAATTGTTGGCCATGCAACAAATTCTATTAGTCATTTTAACAATGGTGTCCATAAATTTTAATTACTTCTAGAATCAAAAAATATCCCACTTGCCCAATTCACGGCTAAGAGCAATCACCAAGTTCCTTCTTGTCATCAATTGACATAGTCAACAATTTATATCCTTGCCTTAACAATGTGAAAATTGAGTTACTGAAAAATTATATGGTATTTCTAGAAGGGGTTTTATTCCGAGAGATTTGTTCTTAAAATTGCCTTTTTGAGGTTCTATCAATGGAATTCTACTCTGTTGTATTTTCTTGTCTCTAGCTACCAGTGGTCAGCCACATACATGGCCTCCATATATATATCAGGACCAAAGCAGAGTTAAAGATGCTGGTGCAGATCTCTTCAATATATCTGAGTACTCTGTCATTTGGGGAGTTCCTCTCATGGGGTCACACTACTCAGTGAAGATAGCCAGAGTCACCTGGGAACATCAGAACACCCTGAACAGCAGAACTAACACCCAGAAATTGGATAGATAAGTCAAATCCTCTCTTTTTAAACAGAATTGTTAAAATCAAACAATAGTACTAAAAACAACAAATCTTTTTCTTCCCTTCTGGATAAGCACCCAGAACCTCCTTCAGAAAAGAGGAGGAGAACACTCAGACCTATGTTCTAGAAAAGAGGAAATTTACCTTTATTCCCCCTCCCACTTTTTTTTTGGATGGTATCAATCAAGTTAATGGCTACAGCTTCCAGAAAGATCTCAGAGACAACATGCATTGTCACTGATGTACTTGCTAGCTCAGGGGTCCCCATGGAAAGGATGCTTATTTTGTAGCTAATGTAAATTACAGTGCCTGTCTTTGGATTTCAGTGATTTGAAGTGACATTCTATTAAAGGTGTTCCTGACATAAACAGGATTAGGTGGTAATGGGAGAATTAAACAAGAATTATGCTTGGCTGGTAACCTTGAGACTAATGGTCTTCAAGAATAACACAGAAGTCTTTCTTTCTCTCCATTTTTTATACTGTGATCTCTCTTTACAAGTGGCAACTTCAAGAATTGAAAATTTATAGATTAGGACCTCTGTTTTCTATCACATTTGTTTACTACCATCTGCTCAGAGACTTCATTAATAATGAGAATTTGATAGTAGGTCAAATTAGTATACGTTCCATGTTAATCATGACCTTGATATTTTGGTAATAATAATAATAATAAAGTACTGGCCAAACTGTCCTGCCTTTGTAGCTTAATGAGAGCATGAAATCATTCATTAGCAAGAGCAGTGAACTAAACTCCAAGAAAGAGTAACCATGACCTATTCAAAAGCATTTAAGCCCCCAGCTTCACCTGAGACTTGGGAGTTTTGATGCAATGCAACCTAGACATATTTGCCTCTTGTCAATCTGAGGACAAAAAAATGAGATGAGTGACCAAGGTAATACATCAGATCAAAAATTAATATAAATAATGTAAGCAATTACATTCAGCAGCAGTAATAGGGTCAACACTGCAGGTTTTATGGTAGTGAGAGAGGTGAGAACTAGCAGGTCTTGAAAATGAGTTGGGAGAGAGGATAAGAATTTTGGAATATCACAGTATTCGCTGTAGTAGGGGACAATTAACTGATACAATTTGCTCAAATAAGTGTTGAAGTTGAAATAGAAGTGAGAGAGGACATTGGTCAAATTAGCTTAAAGGCGGCATTCCCCAGGGCAACCAGTTTTTGACACTTTACTGATAAACTTTGCAAGGTGGAAAAGACTGGAACTCTAATTCTGCTCGAGTCCAGGAGATGCTAAAATAGAACTCTTTCAAGGAAATTCTGGACATATGCAATATTGTACTTTTTTTATCCAGAGGCTATCCTCAGTTTTGCTGATTATAACTCCTGAGTAATCGCCTTACTAGAGTAACAGGAACCATGAGGTGCTCAGGGGAGGAGATAGGGAACAAAGTTATCTAGTATTTACTCCATACCAAGACCTGTAGTGAGCATCTAACTTAATTCACAATGTTCCTGTCAGATAATATTGTTAGTGCCTTTTTAGAGACAAGAAAACAGGCTCAAAGTGGTTAGGCAACTTGCCCAGCATCAGGTGACGGAGACAACATCTCGTTCCGTGGCTCTCTGGGTGGTGTCCACTTGGGAACGGCTCCTGGAATGGTGGCCTCTCGAAGAGCTCAAAGGCAAAGCTCTCCTACATCAAACTTTATGAGTACTGTACCTCTGTTATCCAAAGTGCAGTCCTTGGACACCAACATGGCACTTGCTTGGAGCTAATAAATCATAACCTGCATTTTAACAAGATCCTGAGGTAGCATTAAAGTACACTGCAAACTTTACAAGACATGGCACTGCTTGGCCCTTTGACTTAATTGGGAGGAAAAGGGATTCCTTTTGATTCACGGAACACTCTAAGAACCTGATGAAAACTATGGAACTTCTCTGGAAAAACAATATATCCACACTGAGAAATACACTTATACTTACTTCCTGAGGGTTAGGGACTCCCTGAAACCCATGCATGTACAATCTAGATGTCTGTAGACTCTAGGTTAAAAATGCCTTTCAGAGGTGATTAAGGTAACAGGGAAATCAATGCAGTATAAAGAGTTTGGAAAGTGAAAAACCATAGCCAAAAAAAAAAAAAAAGGTTTAGTCTTTTCTTTCTCTTTCTTTCTTTCTTTCTTTCTTTCTTTCTTTCTTTCTTTCTTTCTTTCTTTCTTTCTTTCTTCTTTCTTTCTTTCTTTTTCTTTCTTTCTTTTTCTTTCTTTCTTTTTCTTCTTTCTTTTTTTCTTCCTTCCTTCCTTCTTTCCTTCCTTCCTTCTTTTCTTTCTTTCTTTCTTTCTTTCTTTCTTTCTTTCTTTCTTTCTTT